>NC_137792.1:20901830-21439330 GCF_963383645.1 Muscardinus avellanarius | reverse complement strand
GAAGTCAGTGCAATTATTCATTCCTTCCTATATACATTCATTGGTGGTTTATTTCACTGTAAGGTAGTAGGACATAGGGATGCTATAAAAGTTCTGGGTTATGTTACGATGCAAGAAACGGACTTCTATGCAATTTCCCCTCAAAAGCTACCCTTCATTTAGTTTTCTATAGATTAATTGGACTATGTCCATAAGAGACTTAAAAAATAATCTGTCATTTTCATGAAGCATGCATACATACATGTTCACATACACACATTCACATACCATATGATTTCTGACTTTGAGTTAGTCATGCCATTTTACAGAAGAGAAATCTGAATATGAGAAGAATAAAGAGATATACTTAAAGCCACAGAGTTTGTCAGTGTTAGATATTCTTTCAAACATAAGTTTTCGGGTTCCACAGTAAGTTAGTTAACTCTAAAATCCTTGTGCCTATGAAATTCTGGGATTAGGGTCAAATTAATCTAAAAACAATAAAATAATTTAGGCTAAAACTTATTATATATTTTTGTTGAGATATTTTATCCTTTTATTAATAAATTATAATTATGCATCATAGGGAGATTCAATGTGATATAGACATACATGTGTATAGATAGAACTTGGTGGGTTTCCCTCCAATTCCCACCCCATTATCCACCCCTCCCTGTATATTAGTGAGATTGGTAGTGATACCATCATATATGGACATAGTAATATTTGAACTGTTTCCTTCATTAGCTCTCCTTTTTCCCCATGTTTCTTCCTCAACCCTTTCCACTGTTCTATTAAGCTCTCTCCTCATTTGTCTGAAGTTGTTTTTGTTTTCTATTTTCTCCCTGGCTTGCACATATAAGAGAATACATAGGAGCCTTGACTTTCTATGAGTAGCTGATCTCACTTAGTATAACATTCTCTAGTTCCTTCTATTTTCCTGTAAATAACATAATTTTGTTCTTTGGGGTTGACAAAATTTCTCATTAAAAACACAAACAATAAATGCTGGTAAGGATGTGGAGAAGTGGAAACTCTAAACCACTGTACGTATATAACACATTTAGATTATTTGTTCATCTATTTATAGACACCTAGATCAGTACCATAATTTGGCTATTGTGAACTATGCTGCTATAAACATTGATATGCATGTATTACTTTATTATTTTGATTTTATATTATTGGAAAATGTGTCAGGTGTGGTGGTGCTCATTTTTAATTCATGTACTTGGAAGGCTGAGACAGGATGATTACAGTTTTGTAGCCAGCCTCAGCAACTTAGAACGTGTCTCAAAATAAAGAATAAAATAGGGCTAGGGAGTGTAGCTCAGAAGTAGAATTCTCTTGGGATCAATTTCTAGTACCACAAAAATAAAAAATATATGGTGGTTCCATTTGTTGTCTTTGGTGGAACCTCCATTTTGTTGCTTTTAGTATGATTTACATGTATTTTCATGTTGTAATTTTTTCATTCAACACAATGTAATGAATGTTCCACACTAATTTTTGTAACTTGCATAATGAAGCCAGAAAATCAAGTATAGAAGTATAAAAATCGATGCTCTCCCTAATATGTGGAACCTAGGGGAAAAAAGAGTCATAGGAGGAAATCTAAACAAGGAAGGAGAAACAATAGATGTGCAAATAAGGTGACATAATTGAGGGGAATGAGAGAAGGGAAGAGGTAAATTCCCTAATGTAAATGATGTACATTCACAACTATATCAAAGTCAATCATAAAGACAAACATGAAAAGAAGGGAGGAAGAGGGAATAAGGTGGGAATTGGGTAAAGGCTAAATGAGTGATATGTGCATGTATGCCTCTACCATCTTGTACTCCATTAAGATGTATGACTACAATGTACCAATACAAAATTTTGAAATATAGTATAATCAACCACTGTGTTTCCTCATATGTCTCAGAATGAGCAAGGAAAAGCAATGATAAAATTTTAATTTGTTTCTGATTACCTTAAACATTAAAGGAAGTATCTTATATATGCTTTTTTCTTATATGTTTAGTGTGTTCTTGTTTAGCTAAATCATGAAAAAATGAATCTACATATGCATTTAATAATATACAGTGACAATGCATATAACCCACAAAGATATTTACTAGGGCTTAATAGATAAGGTAATTGAAATATAATAGGTAAAACAAATTTGCAATATAAAGAAGAAAGTTGGAATCATACTACCATATAGTGCAGGAACAAATGGTGGACTAACACTTTCTTAAGCAAGAAAAACATTAATTTGAATGGTAACCTAAAATTCATACATTATACAAAACCCAAATCACAATAAGAGACTTAAATGCACATTTTAAAATTACAAAACTTTTGGAACAGTACATAGAAGAAAATATTCATGACCTGGAGTTAGTCAAAGAGTTCTTAAACTTGACACCAAAATCACAATTCATGTAAGCACAAAATAGATAAGTTGAGCATTATTGAGATAAGTTGTTTCTCCTTTATGAAATACCACACTAAGAAGATCAAAAGACAAGCTATATCCTGGAAAAATATTGGTAAATCACACTTCTGACTGCTACATATCAAAAATAAATAAAGATTCTCTAAACTCAGTAGTAAAGAGATGTCAGATATGAACATTCTTGACTAATAAAACAGAAGATAAAGATGTTTTAGAATATATTTGCTTTCCTGATAAGAGCACCATCTTTTTCTCTTTTTATTACATCACAGGAAAAAATACTTGCTCCTATCAAATTGTAACTTGATACCCATTGATTAACCTTCCTCACTCTCACCCTATTCACACCCTACTCTCCATGGCCTCTGGTAACCACCATTCTACTCTCAACTACTATGAACTACTTATTCAGATTCCATATATGAGTAATATCATGTAATTTTTGTCTTTCTATACCTGGCTTATTTTACTTAACAGAGAGATCTCCAGTTCCATGAATGTCATCACAAATAACAGGAATTTTTTATGATTTAATATTATCCCATTGCATATATATATATATATGCAATATATACTATATATATACTATATTTTATTTATCTATTTATTAGTTGATGGACAAACCACAATGAAATCTTTACATACTTTTAACTTTCTAGTTTTAACCCCCAAACAGAATAATAGAATAATTATGTCTAAGAAATATATATATATATATACAAACTATACAATGTATTGAAGTATATATATACTTACTATATAATATATATAATATATATAATCACCAACAAATTTTGTTCTTAAGGAAATTATCTTATCATTTTTATTTCAACTTCTGTATAATCATTCAACCCTTTTCTCAAGTCTCCAGAGGAGAAACCCTAGCGGAGTGATGGAGGAGACCTAAGGGATAGAGACTCAGCAAGGAAAACATCTGAATGAACCTGATGTACATATACAAAATTATAATTCCAATAACAATGCTATGCACTGGGAGTTGGGAAAGAGGAGGGAGTGGAGTGGGAGCTGGGGGAGAACTCACTAAGTTCTGCATGCATGTATTCTTCATTCATCATGATATATGATTACAATGTACCAATAAAAAATCCTGCATGTTTATGATTTAAAACCCTTGAAGTAAACTACCTCTTTACTCTGCATTGTATTTATCTTTTTAAAGACATAACTCAAATTCCTACCACTTTTCTTTTTATAATTGGATTCAATTGTTTTTACATTCATAGATATTTTATGTTCAGAGCTTTCTTATCATTTTAACTTTGCTCATACTTTCTGCATTGATGCCTTGTTTGAGATTCCACTGTTTTCTTTCTCCTTCAACACATAGTTCACTACCAATTTAAGAATTTTTTAACTGATTTCATATATAGTACACACTCCATATACATATGTGCTTAATGAAATAATTTTGTACAAAAATAAATAGGATCAATTAAAACAGAAGAATGAAAATAATATTTTATGCAAATAAAGTATGACTTAAATAGTATATAAAAACATAGCAGATATTTTATTTAATGTAAGCATAAAATCATTATTTCTTTTGCTTTTGTTTTAATAACTATTGTTATTATAATTTGGATATATTATTCATTGGTCATCACCTTGAGGATAAGGAATTCCTAATCTTCAGGGTCATTTTATGATCTTTTCAAGTTAGTAATGTAAAATTTTTCAAGTAGTAAAATAATATTTGTGTCCCGCACTGAGCTGAAGACCTTGCTCAGTGGTAGAAAATGTGCTTTGCATGCAAAAATCTATGGGTCAAATCCCCAGCACTGCAAAAATAAATAAATAAATAAATAAATAAATAAGGACTTTTCAACTTTTCAATACAAGAAGATTTGTGAATAACTAGGAAAATAGTTTGAATTTAATTGAAAAATCACCTTAAGAACAAAATTAATTTCAATAAACTTTGAACTTTACTGAATACTAGTTAAGACATAATCAAGAGATTTGTATATGTAACACAAATTCCTTCCTATATCCATCAACTTTTTTTGTTTTTTAGTCTCTAAACAAATTAATGATGTTTAGTAATCCACAACTCTAGTTCAAATAGCTAATTCTTGATCCCCTTCAATGCAAAGTTATTTAGATCTTTACATACTATTACCAAAAAGCAATTTTTAAATGAATGTGCCTAGATGCTAACAATAGGCCTTTACCCTTGAAATGACATCCACTAGAAATACCAAAGATCGAACGGGTCTTTTTGAATTTCTTATACATCCATCTAAAGTATAGATAATTTATGATAATTTTCTCCATTCTTGAGTAGTCAGTCTTAAAGCATCTAATTAATGGAGGGCACAAATCATTTCCTTAGGATTTGTTATTTTCCTGACTGACTTGGGTCAATCCATTTGAAGCAGAGAATCACTTTCTGGTAGAGGTCAACTAAACAGATATCTCATAACTTTAAAAAATGCTGTACAAATGATAATGGGAAGGCAAGAGGGAAGTAATGAAATTGTTATCACTTGTAGCTAGTCACACTAACCACACTTTCTACTAAAGCAATGACTGTGCACAATATCTCCCTCATACGTTAAATATTCAAAATCCAAGTAGACAAAAGTAAATGTGTACTAAATCTATTAAAATAATGAGAAAACAGATTTTTCCATTAAATGACATTATTTGATGCAGTATAATACCAAAGTATTTCTTAAATAATTTTATTATAACTATGTGTGAATTAAGCCATTCTGTAAATCAGGTTTTTCTTCTCATAACTACAGAGTATTTTACAAAAATGAAAATAACTTTAATGTATTTGTTACTTAAAAAATCACCTTTCATATGCCTTGTATTCCTAAATGGTAAATATTCCAGTTCTATCTAGTACATTTTTGTGAGAGTGTACATTGTCCTGTCCTATGCATAGAGGTAAGTCAGTGGTTTATTTTATTTCAGATCAAACATTGTCTTTTATTGGTATTAGTTTGAATTACTTATAAATTTTCATCAAATTTTATGTGTTAAAATAATATAGCCAAGGATGGTGGACATGGTGGCACACACTTGTAATCCCACTATTTGGGAGGCTGAAACAGGAGAATCATAGGTCCGGCCAGCCTCAGCAACTTAGTGAGACTTTCTGCATCTTAGTGAAAACTGGTTTCAAAATTGAAGGCTGGAGGTGTAGCTCAATGGTAGAATACCCCTGGGTTCTATCCCTAGTATAACACACACACACACACACACACACACACACACACACACACACAACTAATATGTTTAAGGTAAAATAAGCTAAAGATGTTTATATCAGTATAATGTCTTAAATGCTCTCTCAAAAAGTAGCTGCCAGTTTGCAGATGATAGCTATTTGAAGTATTATGATACTAAATTAAAAGACATAGAATGAAATACAAAAAATAAACAAGCAAACACAGGGGCTTTCTTGAGACATAAACGGGAGGCTACAATAAAGTGGTCATTTCATACTATCAGATAATCTGATCTTGACATACATCTTTCTTGACATAAAGAGAAGAGCTTAGAATGTTAACAAGATGAAGCTGGCACGTGAATTAATCTAATAACTTGACGTTAATGGTGGTTATCCTCTACATTTTCAAGTTCTTTCCTCAAACATTATATGAAATTTGAAAATAAGAGAGCTCTGCAATACCCGTGTGTGTGTGTGTGTGTGTGTGTGTGTGTGTGTGTGTGTGTGTGAAGGAGAACACTCAAAGTACAAAATAAAATCATTTTCAGACCTCAGATTTTCCCTTGTGATATTGTTGAAATTGTTGAATATCTCTGATTACTTGGATTATACAAATGTCCATATTTTCTTTCCATGTATATTGATGGTATTTAAATATCATGACGTAAAGGTGGACTTTGAATGAAGAATTAGGACAAGAAAAAATTATGTGAGGAACTTTAAATGAATAAAAGTAGTTGGGTCTTTTTCATGGATTCTGAGTTTTTTATTTCTGAGGACTCTTTCTGAAGTTTAGAATTAGCATTTGACTATTACAAATTGTTCTGCTATGAACATAGTTATGTATATGTTGCTGTATTTCTCTGAATTCAACCCCTTTGGAAAGATACCCAGGAGTGGTATAGCTGGATCATATGGTGGATCTATTCCCACCTTTCTTAGGAATCTCCACACAGATCTCCATAGTGGCTGAACTAGTTTGCATTCCCACCAACAGTGTAAAAGAGTTCCTCTTTCCCCACATCCTCGCCAGCATTTGTTGTTGTTTGATTTCTTTATGCTTGCTACTCTGACTGGGGTTAGATGGAATCTCAGTGTAGTTTTGATTTGCATCTCCCTGATGGCCAGTGATGAAGAACATCTTTTCATGTATCTATTGGCCCTTTGTATCTCTTCTTTTGTGAAGTGTCTATTTAGTTCATTTGCCCATTTCTTGATTGGGTTGTTTGTTTTGCTAGTGTAGAGTCTTTTGAGCTCTTTGTATATTCTGGATATTAGCCCCCTATGAGAATGGTGGCTGGTAAAGATATGGAACCAACCCAGATCTCCATTAACAGATGAATGGATAGCAAAACTTTGGGAAATACACACAATGGAATTCTATTCAGCCATAAAGAAGAACAAAGTTATATCATTTGCAAGAAGATGGAAAGCCCTGGAGAGCATCATGTTAAGTGAGATCAGCCAAGCACAGAAGGAGAAGGTACATATTTCCTCTATTATGCCCAAACTAGGAAACACAGAGGATACCAGTGGGACTCCAGATAATGTAGGGGAAATATCAGCAAAGTTTGAATGGAAAGATAGGAGAGGAGGAAGGCTGATCTTGATTAATGAGGGTCTACATCTGAATATGTGTAAAATTATGAATATGACATTGTTAACCTGGACAACCATTGGTGGGAGGGGGAAAGGGAAAACGGGGGAGGGGGGGAAGGGGAACCAAATATAGTTTAAATGTATACTATTTATGTTCAATAAAAATTGTTAAAAAAAGAATTAGCATTTGACTCATTGATTTACTTCTGAAATATAGAAACTATCTGGCATTCTTCTTTTCTTTCATCCCAAATTTTAATATAGGATTATAACTCTCACCACAAACTAAAAGAATTGTTGCATTTCTAAATTTTACTTGATTAGTACTGTTATCCTGGAGACACAAAACTTAGGTGTCAGTTAAAATCGTAACACAATTTTTATTTCCAGAGCATCATTAAGCATCTGGTGTATATCTAGTGATGTAGGAAATAGAAACATTAATTTGGATAATAAATGATTATGGAACACTAATTTATCAAACCTTACTTTAAGTATTTTAATAGAAATTCTTATCTTATGAAGATAACATGTTTTAATCATGATCACAAATGACATATCTATAATATGTCCAAGTTAACTCTTTTCTAGTTAATCACACAACTGAGCAAGAGTAAATAAATCTACTTAAAATAATTATTAACTATAAATCCAATATAGCCATCCTGATATATAGGCTTTTCCACTATTTTCTCAAAGATACTAATTTTTCAAAATCATAAAAGCGTTCCTCAAATTCATTATAATTTTTCTAGCTCACTAAATGACATCATTATTCTCCCTTTTTTGCCAAGGGCCCACTTGCTCAAATACTACTAGTTCCTTTAAATAGCATTAGAATTTTATTAAATATTACCCAAGTATTATCACTTTTACTCTAATAGTCTATTAATGATTTTACCACCATCTAATTATATTCCTCCCTAATTTATTCTCCACATATTAAATATTTAAGATTATATTTAAACACATATTCAAAAATACACACCTATAAACATGTCATTCATTGCTCAAAACCACTCATACAAATCCCAAGAAAGGCTTCCCATTGCTTTTATGATAAAGACCAAAATTCTTAACCTGGATCAAAACCTTGAAGAAATTGTTACTTTATGTACTTCTTTTCATACAATCTCCATATTCCTCTCTAAACTTAACAACTCTGACATTAAAGTTTTGGAAAATCACACACACACACACACACACACACTATTATTTCTTGAATGTTCTCCTTATCTTACCCCATTTTGACTTACTCAAGGCAAGCTCATATTTTAGACTTCAGCTCAAACCTAACATCATCAATGAAAACCCTGAAATATTCCTTCCATAACCAGGCTGAGTGCCCTAGTGTAGCCTTCAAGGTGTAGTAAGTCAATATTTAATAGAGAAGTCAACATTTAATAGAGAAGTCCAATTAAGAAGACTTTAGATGAGCTGAAAGAATAAGCAGAGAGTGAAATACCCATGGACTTGAAACTGCAGTCATTTTGTCACCATGAGTAAAATCTAGGAAAGAAATAGTGTTATCAGATGTCAGGAGTTTGAGCCATGAAACAGATACTGGAACCACAGAGCTAGAAGGTACCCTTCTGAAGCTAAAAGAGAGGAGCAGAAAGAATCACTGTCAAAGAGATGCACCAAAAGCAGAGAGAAGGTAATTATCCTGGCTGGGCTTTGCCTTTGCAAGTCCATAAGGAAGCCACTTACAAAGAAGCCTAAATTATGTTTCCAGGATAACTCCTTATCATATAAAACAGAAAAGAAATGGGATAAAATGCATTTGAGAGCAATGAAGCAAATAACTAGCTAACATATTGTATGCTTTAAAACATTCTCTAATTCTCTAATTTTCTCAGAACACTTCATGATAAAAGTCTGCTTCCCTTCTAAACTCTAAGTGCCTTAGGAGAGAAATAAATGTCCTCTTAGTGTTTTACCTCTGCTGTCTAGCATGGTCCTCAAGAAATGTACCAAATGAATATATTTTGAAATAATTTAACCAATTAACAAATTATTCTGGTATTTGAAAAAATGTTTTAGTCACTACAGCAGACTCAATATGGAAGTGTATTCCAAGTACTCTTAACATAATTGGGGACCATGAGGGATTTTTAGAATCATATGGCACTGATGAATCCTTTCACTGGAAAAAAAATGCACATAAGCACACATTATTTTATATTAAATTTTCAGCTCACATGCACACTGAAATCCAACCAGGGAAAGCCTGTGCTTCTAATCTGACAACAATAAGACCCTCTCCACTTTGATGTGGAATTATTTCTGTGTCTTTTTGCTTTTACAATGTTTGGGACCCACCACTGTCATTTACTGGAAAGGGACCTTCCACCTGAAATGCCTATCATGAATCCCAGGACCTCAGATTAAAATTATACTGTGAAGGCAAATTACTTGTCCATCAAATTCAAAATAATGTTTTCACTTTCCTTGGCAACAAAGGAATTCACCATGAATACAACTTGATTCGAAAATGGCTCATGGGACTATATACAAGTTCCATATTCATAAATGTTTAATTTACATAACAAGTGTCACTGAGCTTTGAGACATTTACACACATCAAAAATAAACGTATATTGTATCAAATATTTATTTGGAATTTTATTAATTACTTCTCTGTAGCATATTTCCCTAAATCCTAGTGATTTAAAACTACACACACTATTGGCTCACATTACTTATAATTTGGAAGTCCAGGTTGAGTTTATATATGTACTCTGGCTCAGAGACTATCAGGCTGTAATCAAGATGTCAGCCAGTGCCATGACCTCATTTGAAAGGTCCACTTGGGGAAGATCTGTGTTAAGCCTACTGGCACAATGGAAATCAGGATACAGTTCTTGGAGTGAACTCTTGGACGCTCTCATTCCCAAATTTTAAATAGTGTATTTCCTATTCATCAAAAGGCAAAAGCTAGGAATACCATCTTAGATTTCTCTTCATTTTTATCCTTGTAACTCCTACCTTTTCTGTATTCTGTATTCTTTTATTGGCACATTTAAAAGAGGGATTATATTTAACATTTAAAAAAATAAACTTGAATGAGTTATTACAGGATAGTTTGACTATCTTACTCCTGGGAGTGATAATATAATTTTACTTTTGAGAAGACCTTTATAGCTCATTAGCTTATGAATTATGTATCTTTCACACAAAGAAAGCAAATGTAATTCTAACACTTCATGGGTAAGACACCCTATATTTATTTCTCTTAAAACTAACTAGAGATGCCTTCAGATATTTCATTACCATTAAAGAATTAAATGGTTCTAGAAAAAGTCAACTTTTTCTTCTCAGCAGGCAAGTTAAAAATCACTTATTAATGCATAAGTGTATTATGTAGCTTGTGTATGTTTTAAAAATAAGAAAAGTAAATTTACATTTTCAAAATGATCTTTGTTTTTTACCTCCCATATAATTAGAACTTCTACAGTTAAAAGAAGGGGTGGGTGCTAATATTTTTAGTTTACAATTTATGCCTTACCTGTAGAAACATAGTTCACCATAGTTAAGGATCTGAATATAACTAGAAGAAAAAAATTGCCTCTATGGATTTCAAGCCTAAAAATATCTATTCCCCAAATAAAAGAATGACAAAGCAGAATTGAACACATAGAACTAAATATTCGTTGAAAATCATACCTGGGAATAAAATCAATGGAATTCCTGTAATTTGTCTAAAATGTGAAACTTTTTTAAGATTCATTGTGTTTGAATGTATTGTATAGGGCTTCATTTCACATTGCTTAATAAAACCTATCAAGTCTCCCCTCGTTTCCTATACTGTATACACTAAAATATAGTGACTGTAGGTTGTTATGGGAAAGTGGGTTTGGGGAAGTTGTAGAGTATGGTAAAAGAATAATATTTATTTAGTCAGTAGTTAAGCAAAATTCATGTAGGCAAATGCCTACACAGGAATAGGTCAAAACAAAGTCCAAGTGAGAAAGCTAAAATAGAAGCAGAAGCACTGAAAATAAGGTTGTTTTTCTCCATGTTTTCCTAGAATCATTCTTGTTCACTCCTCAGAACAAGAACATGTCCAAATTCCAGACCACCCCAAACCAATTACCATGTTATTTTGAATCTACTCAAAGAAGGGAGGTTATGTCCTATATTATTCTGTTCATCTCTGTCTCTGTTTATCTCTCTCTCTCTCTCTAGTAATATATTTATCCATACATGTGAATGTCAGGAGACCTGGGGAAACAATTCTAGCCCTTGTTCACCATTATTTTCAGGGATTTAAAGTTTCAGAATGAATTCTCCTTTTATTGAGTTGCCTACTTTCAATTAGTCCTAAGAAGTAACTCTGTGGGTACAAAAGAAAGAAGAAGGCAGCAAATTTCAACTTTGTCATCCAAAATTTATGAAAAATAGTTTTATCTGTTTATATGTTCATAGAGTATGTCCAGAATTAAACAGATACAAACCTAAAAAGATAAATAGTACTGCAAGAAGAGAAGGATGGCACAGAAGGTAAAATTAATCTCACTTATCAATTTTGCAGCACTTGCTTATTATTATGCATTGACATTTCTCTCTTTAGCCTTGAGAATTACCTTCAGCTTTTCTCTGGAACAGCTCTATGACATGAAAATATTCATTTTAACATTTCTAAAGTCCCTCCCTGCTCTCTGCAGATCATTATTGTGTCAAATCCATATAAATAGAATGAAAAGATTAAATAATCATTGTATCATACCACAGTCTTATTATTATGATACTCTTATAAACACTTCAACCTCAATTTGTTCAAACTAAATTAATCTTTCCCCCTAAACATGCCCCCTTTTCTAATTGAAAGGCATCAGCATCTCCCAAGTTGGTAATTATTTTTTATTGTGTCTCTACTTGCCCTGTTCGCCCTAATTCTAATCAATCAGGAAGTTCTGTTAATTAAAACCTTTAAATATCTCTTGAATTTATCAACTTCTCCTTATTCTCACTGCTATTATTGTAGTTCGAATTGCAACCATCTCTAAGATTTCTGCAGAATTCTTCATTAAGGCTCCTGGCTTGTTTTCCTTTCATTTCTATGCAGTTTTAAAAGAGATAAGATACTGCAATAGCCCTTCAAATTGTCTCAGTTGCATAATTTTCATAATCTAGCTTGTTTTTCTTTTTGCTCTAGCTGTGGCCACTTTTCCTCTTATCTCCTGTATAAAACACACACACACACACACACACACACACACACACACACACACACTTGGTATCCTAATTATATATACTTCAAGATTCACCATAATGATTATTTTCTTTAGGAGGATTTCTTTGATATGTTTAGGTTGTCATATGTACACCTATACTGTGATTACATTATGTGATTACATTACAGGTGTTTAGTTGTCTCCCGTTAAAGGCTGGAGATTGAAGAATGCCTGTGGATGCGCATTCATATTAGCATTTGGCACAGAAAATTTTCTGGTTTATAGGAAGCATTTGAGAAACAAACAATCACTGGATACTTGAAATAATTTAACTTTCATAAATACCAATTCCAACCTTAAATGCCTAACCATTGGCAGTGTGTTTGTATTTAAACATCACCACAATTAATTCTATTATTTGAGTATGGAATTCATTCTCTAATAATACCAGTACCTCTGTGTAAAGTTCAGGTATGCAAGTATTTTCCTAATCTCATCACAATAGAGAATCTTTTTATTCCAATCACATTGCAAAGGGAACTTAGGCAAAAGAGGAGTTAGTTAGGTTGCCTACCCAAGTGACACACTGATAATCAAAATTGATTCCAAGATCGGGTCCATTATGAAAGCTCAGATACTGAGCTATGCTCTTTTTCACTTTAAAAGGGGGAAAAGGTACTTAGAAAAACTCTCAGATCCCTGAAGATGAATGTTATTTTTTATAAGAGACATCTTTAAATTGTCTCTCATCTGAAAACACTTAGCAATATATTAAAAATTGAAAAGGCTGAATATTATAAAATTTGAACATTTAATAATTGGAAAATTAGTAACTAAAGAAATTGTGCTTGGTTTTGGAAACAACTTAGGTGATTGGAATATCACTAAAATTTATATCACAAAAATTATCTATCACAATATTTTTGTATCAAAAAAGTGTATATGCAAACATCATAAAAATTGTAGGAAAGTTACCAACTCAGTGTAGAATAATTATTCCCAAGGAAAGAAGGTGTCATTAACCTAGTGTTCTCAGAAACATAAGTCTTCTTTTCAAGTAGTAACCCGTGAGAAATTTGATTCTGTACAGATAGACTCTGCTCTGGATCTAAACTAAAGAGAAATCAAGAAACTTGACCTATTTTCACAAGGAAACCAATTTAAATCAAGGATACTGCAAAATGGTAAGATCATCTGGAGTGCTAGGGGCTCTTGAGGAAGAGGTTTATTACAGAGCACACACCATCTTACTCCAAAAGATACCTTAGACAAGCCCTCCTCCTCAAAAGGATTGCCTCCTAGTCACGGAGCCAATTATGAGGTGCCCTTTCTTTGTGGTCTTCATTTGCTGTCTTTATTTCAGATAGTTCTTGGGCCAATGAAATAGGAAGGGGGACTTCATCTCTCTTGTGTAGCTCCCTCAAGTTTATAAAACATTCACAGGCACATCCAAGCCTTGATAAATTTGTATTTTGCACCTAGCCATTTTAGGCAACAAGAACAAAAACACTTTATATTCTTGAACCTTCCCTTCTAAAGAGAATGAGGTATATTAAAGGTGTAAATATTTTAAGATAAACCAACATGTTTAAATAGTAATTTCATTAGGCACCATTCTAAATGTTTTATACTTGTTACTTCTTTGAATCCCATTACAATCAAATAAAGTAAATAATGTTTCTATTTTAGAGAAACAAAATTGAGGCCCAGACATATTAGGTATCTTGGCCATAACACATGAACAATGCTTGACATAATTTGGTTTTCAATTCATGGTCTCGTGTGTGTGTGTGTGTGTGTGTATGTGTGTGTTTTGTGTGTTTGTATGTGTTACTGGGTATTGAACCCCAGTGATGTTCTACATCTGAGCTACACCCCAGCCCTATTTTATCTGTTTTATATTTTATTTTGAAATAGGGTCTCACTAAGTTGCCTAGAGCCTTTCTAAATTGCTGAGTCTGGCTTTGAACCTGTGATCCTCCTGTCTCAGCCTCCAAAGTACTAGAATTAGAAGCATGTGCCACCACACCCAGATCATGGTATCTATTTTTGTGTTCAAATTCTTATCCACCAAGCCTGCTCATTTACAGAAACAGATAAGGATAGAATTGTGAATCTAGAAATGTATGCATATGTGGGTGAGATATAAATATGGATGCGAATGTAGATTCGGATGAAAATAACTATATGCCACTATATCTATGTTTATCTTTTGAATATAAAATAAATAGTAAATATATATATATATCTATATCATAACCCTATTTTAATGTGTTCTTTTATTTTCATTTTTAAGCTTTATTATTTCAGTTCCTCATATCACTAACTAGGTATCTTCATTTCTTTTCTTGAACTGAACTATTTTCTGTGTGGGGATAATTGCTTCTTGTACCGTGAACAACTGACACTTCCCTGAAATAACTGAAAAGACCCTAGGGACAGATTTATAGTCAGAGGCCTTAGGTGTTAAAATACCTTTGGGACTCCAACTGAGCCTGAACATTAGAGCCCTAGGGAATGGATACGCCTTATCATTTTTCTTAACTTTCCTTTGCTGCTTATTCTTAACAACTGGCAAAGACTCTCATAAGTACGTGCCCAGAGCAACCTCAAGAATATTGCAGGAAAGGCATATTTTTATTCTCATATTTTCATTGTTTCATTAAAGCAAAAAACAGGCTGATATTGCTGAAGGCAACTAAGTATGCAGGCATGGCGATTGGATAATTAGAAATGTATAATTTTAGAATAATAGAGGATTTCTTTAAAGATATCTAGAATTGCTGTATATTAGTGATATTTCTCTTTGAGATATGTGACTTCAGTGTTTAAGAGAGAAAATGCAACCTAAAAATCAGATTAATAGTTGGTTACAATAGAAATTACAAATGCAATGTTAAGGTATAATTGACTTGGAGAAAACTGGCACTTACCTTTAGATGAAAGAGAGCAATTTAGGGATATGTGAACTCTCATTTTCTGTCTCTACCATTAAAAAGAGAATAGGAAGAAATGAAACAGGAAGGATTATTCAGGAGAAAAGGCCAAAAAGAACCCCAATGGTAAAACCTGAATGGCATTAGAAAATATTATTGATGGAATTTGTTTCATGTTCTTACCTGGAGGTCTTTAAAGCAAAGAGTATAGAAGAAAATCCAATCCTAGCTATGGATGGCACATGCTTATGTGTGTCAAGAAAAATGTATCAATTAGATAATCTCAAATAAAAATTTATTTATTTATTTGGTACTGGAGATTAAACCCAAGGGCATACTACCTCCAAGCTCCACTCACAGCTCTATTATTTTTATATTTATTTTTAAGCAAGGTCTTGCTAGCTTTATGGGATTCTCATTATTTGTTGAGGCAGTCCTCGAACAAAAGATTTTCCTATCTCAGCCTCCCAGGTACTAGAATTAAAGGCATGCACCACCACACCTTACTGAAAACTCTTAAAAGAAGTGTTTCCATACACCCTAAAAATAGAAATAGTATGAGCAAATAAATGATAAACTCCATAATATAATTATTACAAATATTACTGTTGATGAATCAAAGGGACAATTACCTATAAAATCTGTGGTTACAAAGACCTTTGATGAGTTAAAGTAGAAAAATTAAGAAAAAATGCATTTGGAAAGAAAAACATTACAAACAATAAAAGGATCAAGATATTGTTAAAGGCATGTTAAATTAGCACACATCTATAAAACTAGTGTTTCAAGTGAAGCTTAACAAAATTTGGGATGTGAGAGAGGAGAAAAATTAAATTCTATTAGTTTACCTCTAGGACAAAGACAATAAATAGGTTAAGAATGCTTCTATTTTGGGAGCAAATATGTTAAGGGACAGAGATGGAAAAGTAGAATTACTTGAAATCTAATTATCCTCCGCACTATGCTTTGGGGTTAAAATGTGTCCTTGAGGAATAAGAAGATATATATTAAGACATGCATTGTACTGTTGCTTGGTATAGCAACCTAATGATTTTATATTGTAGATGTACAGTTGGGTTTAACACCTATTTAAAAAGAAGGGGATGAGAATGGTGACATACTTTTGTAAAAAAGAGCTGAAATGCAGATGTTCTTGAGTTTAACTCCAGGGTACAAATCTAAGTTCAGAATGTTTATTAAATGTGAACACTTGAGTTTTCACATTTCCTAAACTTTCCATATAAGTTTAGGAAAGAAACTGGATTTAAAAATCCAGTCAATGAATCTAAATACTAAATTTATAAATTTTAATTAAAGGGGGAATTAAACTTTTTATCATGAAATATTTCCAAAATAGTGGATATAGTGATTTTATACATTAATTCATGTACACATAATATTTGATGACTGATTATTGTCATATAGGTAAAATAATAAGACTAGCCAGTATCCATCTTTGCCTTTAGCAGAATAAGACAATAAAAGTAAACAAATGATGTGGTAATTCTAGATTGAAAAGGTCTTTGAGAATGGAAAGTAGGGCAATGTTAGAATGAGAGAATGGTTTGCCATTTCATATTGTATGGGCAGGGAAGTATTTTTGAAGGACTGACTTTTGGACAAAATGTAAAAGATGATGAGCTATTTCACTTGAGATATACATAGTATCATGGAGTTCTAATCAATGGGAACAGCAAAAATAAAGGCCTTAAGTGGGAAAGAGATACTCACGGCCAGTGACCTGGAAAGAGGTGAGGGCTTGAAGATGAGGTAAAAAGTGAGAACTGGGAGGATGCAAATTCACTTCTTAATACTTTTTTGGAGAAAGGTCTGATGATAAAAGTCACATATTTTTATTACTATAAATGTGCAGAAATCTGGCTAATAGGAATTTTGAATGACAAAAGTTTGAATGAGTAGTTTTTTAAAATTACATCCAGAAATAAAAAGAAGACCACAAAAAAATTCTTTGTTGAATTCCGGTATAATTTTAAAACTTAGTATATAATAAGAACTGAAAATTATTAGTAGTTATTATTAGAAATAATTTTGCATCTTTGTGATTGAGATCTAAGAGCAACTAGTACTACCTTAACCCCACTACTTTCAGTAAGCAAGCAACCAATCAAATAAAACCTACACATGAAGGAGATTTTAAGGCATGCAATTTGTATTAAATTTACTTTATAAAGTCAATTTCATGGAACATATAATGTCTAAATAAGAGGCATCAAGAAATAAGGAAACAACACAATACTTATACTTCAGAGGTTCAAAAGCTAGATAGAAATGAGCAGTTGAGGAAGATTGGGATGGACCTGAGAAAAGTGATCAATGATTACTACTAGGTAACGAAGGAATTAAGACTTTTTATCTTTGTCTTGAAGGATAGTCTAAATGATGTCTAATAAATGTCTTCAAGTTTTCAAAATAATGCTTTTAAAGAGCTGTAAACAAAAATGGATATTTTTTGAATGATTGTAGTGTAGAGTTAAAAATTATATGCCAACCCTTCCATGTCAGCTTTACTTTGTAAAAAAAAGATAGCGGATCATATCACCTAGCAGTTACAGATTATGAAAGGTTCTTTTCAAGAGAAATTATCCAAATTTTCAAATAAATAGTAATATATCCAAAATAAATACTAGCCAAGGGGTTTAAGTCTTTTTCTTATTTATCATGAAACTTTTCTGTTTCTGACTCAGTCAAATTATCTCACCAAATACCAAGTATATTATATTCAGGACATTCATTTAAGGGTTAATACAATTGATGTTAAAAATAATGAGGTATAATCAGCTGTTACCTAAAAATAAAAATATTCTATTGATATATCTAGAATTATACTGAGAAAATGCAGTAATATCTAAGCAAAGCCAAGGATTGTACATTTTCTCTTGTATGTGGAAACTAGAGAGAAAATGGGAAATATAAGGGACTTTACTATGGAAAGAGACTCATAATATAGAAGAAGGGGACTGGTGGAGAAAGTTGAGGAGGGTAAAAAGAGGACTGAGGAAGGAAACAGATCAACTAATACTGTGGCAATATTTAAAGGAATTACAGTTTTTAAAAACTGAGTGATTTTAAATTGTAAATTATACTCATTGCTATTACTTATATAGCATGGTTATAGGACAATTAGTAAGCAGACAGTTAAAGATTTTCCTGGCCATTAAAGCAGATAAAGAAAGAAACATGGTCTATTCAGGTAGAGAAAAAGAGATGTATAAATTGTACAATTTAAAATAAAACTCAAAATGAGACTAGAACTAACTATTTGGATACAGGAATATTCAGAGAGCTTGACATTAAACTTAGGCCCTAAAGGCAGGCACGGTGGTGCACGCTTGTAATCCCCGCGCTTGGGAGGCTGAGACAGGAGGATTGCGCAGATTCGAAGCCAGCCTCAGCTACTTACTGAGGCTCTCAGCAACTTAGTGAGACCCTGTTTCCAAATAAAATATAAAAATAGGTCTGGGAATGTAGCCTGGAGGTAGAAAGCCTTTTGGTTCCACCCCCAATACCACATAAAATAAAATAAAATAAAATTAGGCCCTAAAATTTACATGAGGCCAAGACAATTTTTACCCCTTTTATTTTCCTCCTCTAAATTCATAAGGTATGAGAAAAGGATTTTGGAGTTTCCTAAGAATACAGATACACAACTGAACAATAATAATAATAAATTATTACTAATAAAAGTGGCCTATGTATCCAAGAAAATACTTAAGAGTGAATTCTAACCTATGAGACTCTGGGAAGATATTAGCCATTACAGCTGCTAATAAAAGTGACCTGTATATCTAAGTAAATACTTGAGAGTTATTCTTACCTCTGAGACACTGGGGAGATATTAGCCAGTACTACTGCAAAGAACAGATAATTGGGTAAAGTTTTCAGCTTATAATAAGAGTGTTTAAATGACTTAACTAACATTCCATAAAGATTTACCATACATCTCCCTCTTTGCCCAGGAAAGTTGCAGCTTTTACTTGTTGCCTAAGCCTACAAAACATTGCATCAATTTCTCCAATTCTTCATCCTTCCCTTTATCTGTGTCTTTTTTATAACACTTAGCTATGACTCCCACTCTATGTAGAATAGACCTTTCCAACCCTTGATACTGGTCTTGACTATAAACCTCCCTTGGAAGAGCCATGACTCAGATAGAAGCTTGAAATGGAATAAGCATTTCAATACTAGGAAATTAGGGTTCTTTCCATATTTGAGAATGGATAGAAAGGCTGAGGTTTTTACCTGAGATTTCACTCAGGGTCAGAGAAGGAATATTTGACACAAAATGGAGGAAAACATCCAGCTGATTAAATATACCAAAAGCCTAAAACAGAATATAATTTCCTTGGTTACCATAAATAGGCAGAAAATGACCCAAAGGAGTAGGATTGGGGTAGTTGGGGAAATGTCAAATGTATCATATAAATTAGAAACATATCCTGACAAGCATGTATTCCATAAGAGGAACACAGACTTCATAAAATTCAGGTTCACTATTTTATTTTATTCACATAAACTTCTGATTCATTATTTTATCCCCAGTGACTTCTATGGGGACTATAAATAGGAGCTGCTCAATGATTATATGAAGAACAAATAAATGAAATATTGGAAATTACCCCTTAATGTTTGTTCATTTATGAATTTATACCATAAATAACTATTGAGAAATTACTATGTACTTTGTGATGATGTTAGTAGTAAAAATCACAGGTCTTATGCAGCTAATAGTCTGATTCCAGAAAATAGTAAAAATGAGATATAAAATGGTCAGATGATACTAAGTCCTATGAAGAAAACCAGCACCAAAAAAAGGATGGACGGGCTGGAATAGGAGGTCTATGAAATTTTAAGGGGATGGATAATGTTTTACTAGAAAAGAAGGGCATTTTAGCAAGTTTTTGAAAGAGGTAAGAATATGAGCCATTTTTTATAGAGTGTTCTTCATCAAAATAGACACCTGCAAAGTCCCTGAGACAGGAGTATACCTAATGCTCTTCAGACACAGCTAGGTGATTGATGTGGCTAGGGCAGAAGAGATTCATAGATGAACACTTCAGATAGTTCAAGGATGCCATATTGTGTTGGCATGTGTAGCCCTCAGGACACTGGATTTTATTCTAAGTAAGGCAGAAACAAATTGCTTTTGTCTGGGATAGAGCATTGCATATTGGGAAGAGCAGAGAGGAAAGTTGGAAATATAAGAGACTTATTTTCAAATCCTGATATCATCACTTACTGCAGGAGTATGAATGAGATGCTTGATTTAATTTTGGAGTTTCAACATTTTTTTCCTATAATGTAATAGTCATAATATATCCCTCAGGCTATTTTAATATAAGGATTAATTATATAATTAAATAATTCATATAAAAGGATTTATGATGTTTCTCAAATATAGCATTTGTTTATTACTATTCCTTTGCTCTCTGTAAACAACAACAACAAAATAATAATCTTAAATAGGTATAACTAATGAAACAAAAAAGAACATTATTCTAATTTCCAAAATAATTAAGACAAGAAATGAAAAAAAAACTACTGCATAAATAGCAATGAGAAATGTAGACTTGAGACTCTAAGGTTGTAGAGCAACTTTTGTTAATATAATTAAAATAAAGGGACCTTAATTTGCCTAAGAGAAACTTCCAGTGATAAAAATGTGAGAACACATAGATTTGTGACAAATGCTTCTCAAGGAATGGAACCTGAGGGCATATTCAGAGAATTGACAGTATATATAATTGATTCTGAGAGAGACTTTAAACATAGCAGAGATAAAAATTGGACCATTAGTCTACATGTCATTATTATTGTATATTTGCACATTCTCTGTTATTGAAAGAAGGTATATTTTAAATAGTATGTATATCAGTTCATATATTAGTCACTAATTCTTATTTTTAAATAATATGTAAGAATTTCTAAACCAGCAGCGTTTTGGCACTGATTTAAAATTCCTCATAAAATAATTATCAATTGCATTCAACCGCCCAGGTGCCCCAACTACAGCATCTTGGGGAATATTTCAGGCTGTAATTTGGAGGTGACATTATTGAGATATATGGAAGTTTTTCCATGCCCTACTTGAGAATTGTCAAGCATTTCCCATTCTATGTAAAATGAAATGATTATTACAAATAGGACTCTTCAAGTCCAAATGCACTGGATATGGCCTAGTTTTCGGTTTTTCCCTTGCAATAACAGGGTTAATGTTTTTGGAAATTAAAAAAAAAAAACTGCAGAAGTTGCTGCTACATCAAAAATCAACTTGGTTACTATTAAAATTATATTTAACAGAGTTGCCATATCCAAGCTTCTATTTTTCAGTTGGCTATACACAGATGTGGATCTAAAGGAGGAAGTGTGTGACTTTCATCTTGTCTTGATTATTTAATGTTGATTACAAATTATATAGATGGAAGTAATGTGAAATAACGTATAATGAAGGCCAAGAAAAGAAGGGGATAGCAGTTCAATGGCTAAAAAACGAGTTTTGGAATTAGTAAGACACATCTTCAAATGAGAAATCCTCAACTTATTAACTGTGTGACCCTTACCAATTTATTTAACTTCCTCAAGTTTGTTTCCTAATATCCTAAAAGGATTATTAATAGTCTTATATTGCTAGATTTTTATGAACATTAAGTAAAAAGTATCAAATTCTTGTCACAGTGTCTTGAACATAGTAAACATTTAAGTATTGTACTTGATCAGTTATGTTATTATCTTTATCATCATAAATAAGCAATCACTCAATTATTAGTACTTGTGGGGTTGTTATTATGTTAGTTATTAAGAAAATAAATAAAATAGAGCCAGACATGGTAGTGCTCACTTGTAATTCCACCTATTTTGGAGGATGATAGCTGGTGGCTTACAAATTGGAGGGGAACCTGGGCAAACTAGCCAGACCCTGTCTCAAAATAAAAACTTAAAAGGGGACAGAGATATACCTCAGTGGTAGTATGCTTGCCTAGTATGCACAAGGCCATTGGTTCTAGCCGCATAAATAAATAAATAAATAAATAAATAAATAAATAAATAAATTGATCTCTGATGATCAATAGTTATTCTTAGCAAATTTCAAGTCAATTTACCTTCAGCTCAGTCCTTCCCTAAGAATGAACAGTATTGTTATGGATATGAAGAAATTTTGAGGAAAAGTTGTATCAAACGGGCTTGAAGATAGCACTTGAGGTTGAGCTAAGGAGAATAAATGGGTTGGCATACTCTCTCTTGAAACAATATCCTCCCTCTAGAATGGATAAGTGGATGATACATATTTAGGACAAGACTTATGGAGAAAACCCAATTCATTTCTCTGATTCTGTCTCGTGGTCTCATACATCATTTCATCTTTCTTCTTTGTGTTTTTTTTTTGGGGGGGGGAGATAGAGATTAAACCTATGGACATTCTACTTCTGAGATATACCCCAGTTCTATTTTATTTTATTTTATTTTTTATTTGTTTTGGAAGAAGGGCCCACTAATTTGTTCAAGACCTCGCTAAATTGTTCAGGCTGACTATAAACCTACAATTATCCTGTCTCAGCCTCCAAAGTATTGGGATTACAGACATGCACCATCATGCCCGGTTTTCCTGCTCCTTTTGAACACTAGATGTGGACTTGGTCTGGACATTAGGTGGTTAAATTTTCTTTTGTCAAAGGTCCTAAATCTCCATCCCCATATATCTGATGAGGAAAAATACTTTTAAAGACAAAACACCTTATGTAAAAAGCATATTCGGATTTATAAGCCTCCATTTGTAAATTAGGTAGTGGGTCCCTTTAACAAGTATAGCATTGTTACATAAGCACATTCATTTCGAGCAGAATCTTGGGAGACTCACAGGATTCTTGCCAGAATCAAGCTAGTCTTAGCCTAGTATGGATGCAGAGACTCGCTTTTTAAGAGGAAGTAGAGAAGGGGGAAACATGTAGGAAAAGAGTTTGGAGGATTCTTCATGTTGGAGGAAGTGAGAAGTAAGTAATGGAGACTCTGAAAAACCCTGTTGACCTTGGGGCTTCCTCTGTCTTTGCCACCCCCACCTGGTAACCACTAGTGATCCGTTGTCTTCTATTACAGTTTGCCTGAACTGCGACCTCTGCCCGTTGCTGCCAAAGTAGCGGTAGCTACTTTTGGTCAGGATACACAAAGCGGAAGCAGACAGAGACCAGGACCGAGGTCTTTATGGCCAGCCAGAGGTACCTAGTAAATGTCTATTCCCTGAGAGAAGATGAAGAGTGGGACGACCTAGGAGAAGGACGATTGTTAATTACTTACCTTGAGCGGCTTCAGGGCGAGTGTCTGCTTGTTCAGTCAGTGTCAGATGGCTCACTGATTTTACAATCTAAGATATATCGAAACGTCAACTATCAGAAACAACAAGGGACGGTAATTATTTGGTCTGAAGCTGAGAATCATGGCATAGCACTGAGTTTCCCGGACCCAGCAAGTTGCCATGAAGTCTGGGAAGAGATATACGAAGTCCAAGGTAAAAATCCCACTGTTGAAACCACACAAATATGTTTGGATGAATTGGAACAACTTAATGTAATACCGGAAACCGGTACTCTGGTTGAGCTGCCAATCTGTGAATTCAAGAAACTTGAACAAACTGCTAAAGTATTTGCAAAGCCTGTTACATCGCTTCTCCATAAGGAAAGGCTGGCCCTGATCTTTGGAAATGAAGATTATATTAAAAAACTACTGGAGCTTTTTCACACTTTTGAGAAACTGCAGAACACTGAAGGATTACATCATTTGCATAAAATTATCAAAGGGCTCTTATTCCTCAACAAGACTTCTCTGTATGAGATCATGTTCTCTGATGAGTGTATAATGGATGTAGTTGGCTGCTTAGAATACGATCCTGCTTTGGTTCAGCCAAAAAGGCATAGAGAATTCTTGACCAAAAGTACAAAGTTTAGGGAAGTTATACCAATAACAGACTCTACACTTAGGCAAAAAATACATCAGACATATAGAATTCAGTACATTCATGATATTCTGTTGCCTATGCCATCCATATTTGAAGAGAACATTTTATCTACTCTTGCAACACTTATTTTCTTAAACAAGGCAGAAATAATCAATATGCTGCAGGAAGATAACATATTTTTGTTTGAAGTTTTCTCACAGTTAAGGGATAAGACTACCAATTGTGATAAACAACGTGAACTTTTATTTTTTTTAAAGGAATTTTGCGAATTTTCCCAGACATTAGAGACTCAAAACAAGGATGCACTCGTCCAAACATTGATGCAACTGGGGATTCTTCCTGCTCTTAAGATTGTAATGAGGATGAATGATTTCCAAATAAAGATAGCTGCTACAGATATTTTTGCTTATCTGGTGGAGTATAGTCCATCCATGATCCGAGAATTTGTACTGGAAGAAGAGAAGTCTAATGAAGATGATGAACTTTTTATCAACATAGTAATTGGACAAATGATCCGTGATACTGATCCTGAGCTCAGAGGTGCAATTAATTTGATGGAACTTCTTCGTTCTCTCCTTGATCCGGACAATATGCAGTTAACACCTGATGAATATGAAAGAAGTGAATTTCTCAATTTCTTCTATAGATGTTGCATGCACAACTTGATAAGACCACTTCTGTCCACCACTTCGGAATGTGGGGGTGAAGGGGATTCTACTGGAACTGATAAAAACAAAATTTGTTCTGATAACTATCAAACAGCACAGCTGCTTGAATTAATTTTAGAACTGCTCGTATTTTGCGTACAAAATCACACACATTATATAAAAAACTACATTTTGAGCAAAGACTTGCTAAAAAGAGTCTTGGTGTTGATGAATTCAAAGCACACCTTCCTAAACTTATGTGCTGTTCGCTTTCTGAGAATGATGATTGGCATTAATGATGAACTTTACAATTGTTATATTATAAAGGGAAATCTTTTTGAACCAGTTGTAAATGCTTTTCTGGCTAATGGTGCTCGGTATAATATGTTAAATTCAGCTATAATTGAGCTATTTGAATACATAAGATTAGAAAATATCAAGTCTCTTATTACATATATAATGGAAAAGTTTTATAAGGCTTTTGAGTCAATTGAATATGTTCAGACATTTAAAGGATTGAAGATTCAATATGACCAAGAGAAAGACAAAGAAAATCAAATAAGGAATAGTTTACATTCTATACTATATCATAAACTATTTCGCAAAAGTGCCAAAGTGGAGGAAGTGAAGGAAGAAATACATTATAAGGAAAATACAACAGAAGAAGTGATGCCACCATTGGAAAATGACTTCCCAGAGAATTATGATAAAAGTTTCAATACTAAGGAAATAAAAGAAAATGAAGACAAAGTAGACCTTCCCAAAAGAACATATTCTGGTGTTTTTAAATTGTCTTCATCTTGTTCTGCTGGTGCTGTAAATGGAATGAACAGCCCAAAGAGTAGAAGTATGATTAGATTGGTGGATTATCCAGATGATGATAATGAAGAAGAAGATGAAGACAAAACATCCCCCAGAAAAAAACCTCATCTTAACTCATAATATAATTATGAGAGACCCTCAACAGCTGGTCTGTGTCACATTCTACAAATGCCAATAAGCCAAAAATTCTGATTCATAAAGCTTTCTAATATGAATAACTAGGTATACAATAAATAGCAAATATGATGAACTAAGAGGTTTTAATGCTATAAAAACAAAAAGTTCCATAATAGACACATATAATGAAAAATCAGCAACTGAGTTTTTCTTACCATGAAAATTTTAATTTGGAGAATAGTTTGGGAGGAAGAAAAACATTGATAAAATAATATTTTTTATAATTTTGACCCAAGAGTATATATTAGAAACAACTAAAACCATTTCATTGTATAGCCTACAACATCAATTACACAAAAGATCTGACCATTGTATTATTTTCTTCAGTTGCATTTTTTGAAAAGTTTATATGGAAAACAAAGTCAACTATTAAAATAAGTTTGGCACTTAAAACATTTTTGTGATGATATAATAAAAATTTAGCCTTACTAGTAATTGGGGGAATCAACTTTCAGTGTGTATTTTCATGAATAAAAAAGACAATCTGGATTTAAAGTGTGTAGTTGTTAATATAACTTTTTTAGATAAGAGATGGAAATAATTGGTCCAGTAATTTCCCCAAAGCGTTTTCTCTGGGAACTTTCAAATGAATAGAAGATTGTCTTTAGGTGCCTAAACAGTAGTGTTGCCATGAGGCAAGGCCAGTGCTGGGGCCTCCAAGGCTGGGATCGGAGCCTGCCAAGGGGTTAGGCTGGTGACGGGGCCAGCGGCTGGA
The DNA here is from genome assembly GCF_963383645.1 of Muscardinus avellanarius. Lineage (NCBI taxonomy): Eukaryota > Metazoa > Chordata > Mammalia > Rodentia > Gliridae > Muscardinus > Muscardinus avellanarius. Next base: position 21,412,668 of record NC_137792.1, on the reverse strand, counting down.
ATCAGAGCCTTCCGTGAGGCAAGGCCGCTACTGAGACCTCCGAGGCCGGGATCGGAGCCTGCTGAGGGGTTAGGCCGGTGCTGGGGCCAGCAAGGCCGGCATCGGAGCCTGCCATGAGGCAAGGCTGGTGCTGGGGCCTCTGAGGCCGGGATCAGAGCCTATCAAGGGGTTTGGCCAGTGCCAGGACCAGCAGCTGGCATCAGAGCCTTCCATGAGACAAGGCCGCTACTGAGGCCTCTGAGGCTGGATGGGAGCCTGCCAAGGGGTTAGACCAGTGCTGGGGCCAGCGAGGGCAGCATCGAAGCCTGCCGTGAGGCAAGGCCGGTGCTGGGGCCTCCGAGGCTGGGATCGGAGCCTGCCGAGGGGTTAGGCTGGTGCTGGGGCCAGCGAGGCCGGGATTGGACACTCTGTGAGGATACGCCGGTGCTGGAGCCTCCGAGGCCGGGATCAGAGCTTGCCAAGGGGTTAGGCCGGTGCCGGGGCCAATGGCTGGCATCGGAGGCTGCTGTGAGGAAAGGCCACTACTGGGCCTCCGAGGCCAGGATCGGAGCCAGCTGAGGGGTTAGGCTGGTGTCGGGGCCAGCGAGACCAGAATCGGGGCCTCCCATGAGGCAAGGCTGCTACTTGAGCAGTGAGGTCTGGATCAGTCCACCGGGTAGCTGGGCCACTACTGGGGCCGTCAAGAGTGGGATCAGTACTTGCAACGTGGCATGCACAGAGAAATATCGCAGAAAATAAAAATCAGATGCTTCCCCTCATCAGCAAAAACTAGGAGGAAAGGGGCAACAGGAAGAGGTCGGAGCTATAGAAAGGGCCCTATGGTGAAGCAACTAAGGTGACCAATCAAAGGGTATGGAATAGGGGAGGATGGAGCCTCTTTAAAACGCAGGAGGTACATAAACAAATGTATCAAATTTAATCACCAAACAAGCATGGGATCGAGGGAGGGGGAGGGAATGGGATGGGGGCTAATTGAATGATATGTGCTTGTATATCCTCTCAAGTCTTGTATTCCAATGTGATACATGATTACAATGCACCAATTTAAAAATAAAAAAAATTTAAAAATAAATAAAAAGTAGTGTTGAATTGAATGACATTTAATAGCTAAAAGCCATGTTGGACCAAGAAAATGTTGCTTAAGTGTCATAGTCAGCATATAGCATATGAATTTTTTCTATAAACAAAGGTATAATATCAAAGGTGATTTCTTAAAAAGCATGTATAACTTAATTTCTAAAAGTAAATTTCAGCAGGGTTAGGTTTTGCATGTACAAGGACAAGTTAATTTGGTCTACACACACACACACACACACACACACACACACAGAACTATAAAATATAGGAATTAAAATGTGATTCTGTTATTCTTAAAAAAGAGATCATATTAAATTTTTATCCTGTCAATGGGAGACACAGTTTATGGATAAGTAAGAGAATATGGTATGAAAAGGCTCCAAAGAGTATATTCCTAAACCAACAAAAATGATTTCATCAGATATAAAGTCTACTGTGTGGGCATGACCTCAGGAGATATGATTATATTACAGGAGATACAACACAGCAGGAAAATTGCATTTTCACACTTCTCAAGCTATGCTAGTTAAATTAAATGCTCTAATGGGATTATTCATGTTGAGATTATATGTCAAAAAAGGGGTTTGTTAGAAAATAATTTTATGCTTTCCTTCTGGCTAGACTGTCATGGGGACAGTTATCCATAGTAAACCCATAGTTTATTTGGAAAAAATATATTTTAGTTCTTATTTTGGTGAAAGGATCCCCAGTTACTTAACAGAAGAGCTATTCTGTTACTACTCAAGAATACTGAACCCCAGGAAAGAAAGATTTTATGACATGTTGGGTTTCTTCAAGTGGTACCTATGTTTGTCAGGGAGACAGGTAGAAAATGTGATTTTAGGCTAACCTTAAGGTTCATCATTTAGTTAAAATACTTAAGCCTAGTTCTTGTTTTGAAGGATTTTCTAAGAGAGAATTGGTACCATATTCTTGTTTGTATCATCTGCTTGTGGGGATTTGGCATTACTCTTCTCCACGGAATAACTGAAATTGGGGCTGATGGGAGTGTGGTGGGGGCAGAAGATTTTCTGCTTCAGATCCACCTCTGAATAAGGTAAAGGGGAATGGTGGCCAGAGCTATCTAGTCAGAGATGGCAGCCAATGACAATGAAGATTCTTGCAACAGTTCTAGGGAGCTGCATAAGAATGTTGTCTTTGGTGTAGAGAAAAGGCTTCAGAGGAAGTTCTGATAGAGAAAGATCAGTAATTCCCCCTCACTCTTTGTACAACCCTAGGTGCTTGGTTATTGCTCTTCATCCATGTTCACATAACTAGGTGTTCCAGTACAGTAACTATAAAACTGATCTTTATTTTTCAATCATACTTTACATCTATCCAAAATTTTATCTGGAAGGATTGGTTAAAAGAGGGACAATTATATTCTTATATAATGTAACCAGACTTAAGTTTGAATCCTGTAGGCTCCACTCTTGCCAGACCACTAGCCACAGAATATACCAATCAGAATGGCCTGAGAAAAATATACATCATGCTTAAGAATGGCCAAGAAGGAATTCTAAATTTTTAAAATAAGTCTTTAAATTCTTTCCCCTTTAGTTCTTATCACTAGTTGAATGAAGACTAAGAGGGAGTGATCCTCTTCTAGGAATGACCAAATAGTCTTATTTGGATGTAGTTTCTTAACTTCACCTTGATTGAAATTTTTTAGTATGCTTTTATTGGTACATTATAGTCCCACATCATAATGTAAATCATGTTGATAGTGACATATATGCACATTTTTCTTTATACAACTCATTTTTGTAGGGCTATATTTTGTAGATTATTCAGCGGCATTCATGAATTCTACCCAGTAAATACCAGTGTCACATGCCTGTAATCCCAGCACTTGCAAGGATGAGATGGGAGGATTGCAGGTTAAAAGCCAGCCTCAGGAATTTAGCAAGACCCTCAGCAGTTAATGAGACCCTATTTCAAAATAAAAAGGGAAGGGTGTCACTCAAAGTTAGAATTCTCCTGGGTTCAGTTCCTAGTACCCCAAAAGAATATATGCAGAAGATGTTAAATACCTCTTTAGGGGAAAATTTTTAATCACTCATTTAGAGATGTGAAGAGCCTGATTCATGTACTTGTTTTGCATTGCGCATATTGAGTTCAATTTCACTAGCCTAAGCCATCTTTTCTTTTTTAAAGTCTCTACTTGTAAAGGCCAAGTACACGCAAAGGTCAGTTATATAATATACTTTTTGAGAAAATAGAATGGGCCTTATCTAGAATTATAATGGTCTTGGTTTTGCCCTTTATTATGAGTATTATTGTGGCATTTTATGTTTTTGCAGCTATAATACTAGTACTTTGTCTTTTATTAAATATTTTTATTGGTGAATTATAGCTTTACAGCATAATGTAGTTCACAGTGATAGTGACATACATGCACACAGTGCTTGGTGGGATTTTCCCTGGCTCTCTTCTCACTACCCCATACCCCATAAGAGATATTGATATTGGCATTGGTATTCTCATATATGTACATAATTTCAATGGAAATCATTCCTTCATTAATTTCTCCTGTCCTCCACCTTCCCCAAGACCACCTCCCCCACACCATTAGAGTTCCTCCTCCATTACCTTAAGTCCCTTTTGCATCCCAATTACTCTCTTTCTTCCTCATATGAAAGAAAACATATGATCCCCTTCACTTTCTGAGACTAATTTCACTTAACATAATTTTGTCCAAGTATATCCATTTCCTGCTAATTATATAATTTTTCTCTGTATTGCTAAGTAGAATTCCATTGTGTGTATATCCCACAAATTTTTCATCCATCTTTCTATTGATGGACATTTGGGTTGGTTCCATAACTTGACTATTATAAATTATGCTGCTATAAACATAGATATACATGAATTATTATAATATTCCAATTTCAATCCCTTTATAAAGATATATAGTAGTGGTATAGGTGGACCATTTGGTGGATCAATTCCCAATTTTCTACAGAATCTTCACCTTGTTCTCCATAGCAGCTATAAAATTTGTAATCCTAACAACAGTGTAGAAGAGTTCCTATTTTCCCATATCTTCAACAGCGTTTATTGTTGTTTGACTACTTAAGGACTGCCGTTCTAATTGCGGTTAGAAAGAATCTCCATGTAGTTTTAATCTGTATCTCCCTGATTGCTAATGATGCTGAACATTTTGTGATTTTCCATTTTATTCTTTGTAAAGTACAGCCAATTACAGTGTTAAGGCTAAATTATGTCCCCTCAAAATTTATATTTGAAATTCTAACTCCCTACTGCCTATATTTTGAGACAGTCTTTTTTTTTTTTTTTTGGTGGTGGTACTGGGGTTCCTGGAAGCCCTTCTACCTCTGCGCTACACTCCAAGACCTATTTTATATTTTTTTAAATTTGAAAACAGGGTCTCTTAAGCCAGCAAGGCTGGCTCTGAACCAGCGCTATCCTCCTGTCTCTGCCTCCCAAGCGCGGGGATTACAAGCGTCTGCCACCATGCCCGGCTGAGACAGTCTTTAAAAAGATAATTAAAATTAGGTTTTATGGAAGGCCTTAATCTGACAATGACTAGTATTTTTATAAGAGGTGATTAGGACAGAGAATCACAAAGAAGGAATACTACATATAGAGAATGGGAGAAAGGAGTCATCTACAAACTGAGAAGAATGGTCTCAGGAGAAACAAACCCTGTTTATACTTTCATCTCAAACTAATAAAAGTACATGACAGGAATAAATTTTGTGAGAATTTAAAACTATGTGTTTTATTAATGTCACACAGTTATTATAATAAAGAATTTACAAGTGAAATATTATCATAGCTCTTCCTTATTGGGCATGAATTATATGTCAAGCACACTATCCTTGGCAATTTATCTACATTAGTTCTAATTTCACGATGAGCCTTTGAGGTAGATATGGCCATGAAAAAGGGAATATAATTGACTAAAGATCCCACTTTCAGAGTATGATGCTCTGAAATCATTGTCCCATTTTCTTCCAGGTCATGCTTTCTAGGGACTGCTCCTAGACAGTTATTAGCATGGCAAGGGCACTAAAGCAGCTTCATTCCTGGAAGATAGGGGATACCTCTGACTGGAGACTTTGGCTTCAGTGCCTTTGGAAGATCTTGAACTTTCTTTTGGTTTCAGGGTGAACTGAGATTTTGCTGTCATAGCTTTATTTCCGATCTTCTTCACTTGGATTCAGAGTATATCATGACATGATGACTATCCCAAACTCCTCCAGCTTCCTCCCATTGTCTCTGAATGGAATTCTCTCTAAAAAAATCATTGGGGAGACCCCTGGAGAAACCAGGCCCAGTAAGACGCTGGGTTCTGGGCGGGGGTCGCGGGGCACACCAGCTGGGGCCCGGGTCGCGGGACTCTGGGCCCCGGGCTGAACTGCGCATAGCACGCCAGACCCCTGGAGAAACTGGACCCAGTAAGATGCTGGGTTCTGGGCGGGGGTCGCGCGCGGGCACGCCAGCTGGGGCCCGGGTCGCGGGACTCTGGGCCCCGGCTGAACGCCAGACCCCTGGAGAAACCAGGCCCAGTAAGATGCTGGGTTCTGGGCGGGGGTCGCGGGGCACGCCAGCTGGGGCCCGGGTCGCGGGACTCTGGGCCCCGGGCCGAACTGCGAGTAGCACGCCAGACCCCTGGAGAAACCGGGCCCAGAACAGAAAAAGATAAAGAAAAATATCGGAGAGGAGATAAGAAAGCCGTTATGGATGCCAGGACACTGGAGATGCAGACAAAACTTATCTAAATGCACTGGAACTTATGGAAAAATTCGCCGTGAAAGAGGACTGCTATTTCTCTATATTGTTAAGAATCTCAGACATCACATATAAGGAGAGAGTTTAGCGGAGACCAAGGAGAAATGCGGTGTTGAAAGAGTTCTCCGCGATGGTGGTGGAGACTTGTATTCAGGAGAAGCAGAAACCGGATCTTACCAACTTTATTTTTTTGGAGAAATTACACCAAATGTCGAATGCTACCATCACGCATGCTTAGGAACACTGGACAACATTCAGAGTGGAAAAAGAGCCTGGGAAGGATTTGAAACGGTGGAGGCAGTGGCAATGCCAGTGGCCAATATTTGGGGGAGGCAGAGATCTGATACATTACAACTGGAACCTTTGAAATACTAACCACAGAGACAGTGATCGGAACCTGCTGAGGGGTTAGGCGGGCGCCGGGGCCAGTGGCCGACATCGGAGCTTGCTGTGAGGCAAGGCCACTACTGAGGCCTCCTTGGCCGAGATTGGAACCTGCAGAGGGGTTAGACCGATGCTGGGGCCAGCGAGGCCGACATTGGAGCCTGCCATGAGGCAAAGCTTGTGCTAGGGCCTCCGAGGTCGGGTCCGGAACTTGCTGAGGTGTTAGGCCGGTGCTGGGGTCAGCGAGGCCGGCATCGGAGCCTACCGTGAGGCAAGGCTGGTACTGGGGCCTCCGAGGCCAGGATAAGAGCCTGCCGAGGGGTTAGGCCGGTGCTGGGGCCAGCGAGGCCGGCATCGGAGCCTGCCTTGAGGCAAGGCCGGTACTGAGGCCTCCGAGGCCAGGATAAGAGCCTGCTGAGGGGTTAGGCCGGTGCTGGGGCCAGCGAGGCCGGCATCGGAGCCTGCTGTGAGGCATGACCAGTGCTGGGGCCTCCGAGGCTGGGATCGGAGCCTGCCGAGGGGTTAGGCCGGTGCTGGGGCCAGTGAGGCCGGCATTGGAGCCTGCCTTGAGGCAAGGCCGGTACTGGGGCCTCGAGGCCAGGATAAGAGCCTGCTGAGGGGTTAGGCCGGTGCTGGGGCCAGCGAGGCCGGCATCGGAGCCTGCCGTGAGGCAAGGCCGTACTGGGGCCTCCGAGGCCAGTATCGGAGCCGGCCGAGGGGTTAGGCCGGTGCTGGGACCAGCGAGGCTGGCATCGGAGCCTGCCGTGAGGCATGACCAGTGCTGGGGCCTCCGAGGCCAGGATCGGAGCATGCCGAGGGGTTAGGCCGGTGCTGGGGCCAGCGAGGCCGGCATCGGAGCCTGCCGTGAGGCAAGGCCGGTACTGGGGCCTCCGAGGCCAGGATAAGAGCCTGCCGAGGGGTTAGGCCGGTGCTGGGGCCAGCGAGGCCGGCATCGGAGCCTGCCTTGAGGCATGACCAGTGCTGGGGCCTCCGAGGCCGGGATCGGAGCCTGCCGGGGGTTTAGGCCGGTGCTGGGGCCAGCGAGGCCGGCATTGGAGCCTGCCTTGATGCATGACCAGTGCTGGGGCCTCCAAATCCGGGATCGGAGCCTGCCAAGGGGTTAGGCCGGTGCTGGGGCCAGCGAAGCCGGCATCGGAGCCTGCCTTGAGGCAAGGCCGGTACTGGGGCCTCTGAGGCCGGGATCGGAGCCTGCCGAGGGGTTAGGTCGCTGCTGGGGCCAGCGAGGCCGGCATCGGAGCCTGCCTTGAGGCATGACCAGTGCTGGGGCCTCCGAGGCCGGGATCGGAGCCTGCCGGGGGGTTAGGCCGGTCCTGGGGCCAGCGAGGCCGGCATCGGAGCCTGCCTTGAGGCAAGGCCGGTACTGGGGCCTCTGAGGCCAGGATAAGAGCCTGTCGAGGGGTTAGGCCGGTGCTGCGGCCAGTGAGGCCGGCATCGGAGCCTGCCTTGAGGCAAGGCCGGTACTGGGACCTCCAAATCCGTGATCGGAGCCTGCCAAGGGGTTAGGCCGGTGCTGGGGCCAGCGAGACCAGAACTGGGGCCTCCCATGAGGCAAGGCCGCTGCTTGAGCCAGCGAGGTCTGGATCAGTCCACTGAGTAGCCAGGCCACTACTGGGACCATCAAGAGTGGGATCAGTACTTGCAACGCAGCATGCACAGAGAAATATCGCAGAAAATATAAATCAGACGCTTCTCTTAATCAGCAATAACTAGGAGGAAAAGGGCAACAGGAAGAGGTTGAGCTATAGAAAGGGCCCTATAGTGAAGCAACTAATGTGACCAATCAGAGGGTATGTAATACTGGAGGACGGAGCCTCTTTAAAACGCAGGAGGTACATAAACAAATGTATCAAAGTAAATCACCAAAGAAGCGTGCGATGGAGGGAGGGGGAGGGAATGGGATGGGGGCTGGAGGAGGGCTAATTGGATGATGTGTGCTTGTATATCCTCTCAAGTCTTGTACTCCAATGTGATTGATATATGACTACAATGCACCAATTTAAAAAATAAATTAATAAAAAAAATAAAAAATAAAAAAATAAATAAAAAAAATCATTGGGTACCAAGTCTTTACATGATGACTACTTCCAGAGGAACTTGATCTAACACAACAAGTGTTCTGATTCTATTTTTTCTAAAGAACCAGAATGTGATCAGAATTACATAACTACTACTAGTGAGAATATATCCATGTACAAATTTGTCTGATTCCATAGAATTTATCCCAACATAAAATGTGTCTCAAAATCTATACTGAATGTACTCTAAATATCAGAACCATTATATGTACCTATCATTTCTATTTGCTAGCAATAATGTAGAAATTTAAAATCAATATATAAGGTCTATGAATAATATAAATACATATATAGTAATAGTTTAACTTTATACTTTACCCATGCTTCCAAATGCTCAATTTTTTCTCCACACAAACAGTACTTTGCAAACCAGTGTCATCACACATATCATAGGATTGATATGTGATGATTAGTGTGTTTGACGTAAAAATAGTTAACTTTCACTATATTCCAAAAACTGTTCTAAGTATATTACATATATGTATATGGTGGTGGTAATTCATTATTAAAAATGGAGGTCCATTTCACCACTTATCTTCACTTGTTCCTTATGCTATAATTTAGTTGCTTATTTGAGGAAAATATTAGGGATAAGTGTCTATTTAATTAACTACAAATATGTTTCAGCTTCATTGAAGAATGGTGGCTTGAAATCAAAACTATCCAATTTTAAAAACCTTGAAATTAAATTTTTTATAGTTCTGAATGTGTGAACTCAGTGTCCTAGCCACTGTACATGCAACTCATGTTCCTTCCTAGGTTTCTATAGAGTAGTTTCAGTTTGCTTTCCCTTTCCTTTTATTACATTGGAAATTAGTCTTTTTATCATAATCTGGTAGTTAGTTGCCTATAAATTGGAACATGCATACTTAATTTTACATTGATTAAATTTAATTAATCTGTCCTTTCTCTAGAAATAAGGAAACTTATTTTATATCTATCACCTCTCTAAAGTGTTACATATGATTGCTGTTTTAAAATATTTGACATACCTGTTTTTACTGCAATATTTTTTGGTCTTTTAACTGTTTGAATTAAAAACAAACCAAATTTGAGATACTTTTTTCCCTACCCTACTACAATAATTAAATTGAACAATTATGTGTGTACTGTTTAGAGAAAACTACTTTTGTTGGACAGTTACTAAGGCAACTTTCTGGAGAAGAAAGAGGCTAAGGAGCTTGATAAGCTACCCAATGATATTGCAATGTTTCTACTGTATGTATTTTCAAACATAACCTATAAAATGAAATTGTACTTTAAGAAATTTGAAAGTGGAAAATATAATGTTTTTGTGTGTATAAAAAGATTGTGAAATGTCAAAGAGTGGTCATTTATTTTACATGCTGTTGGTGATGATATCTCCTTTTTCATATCTTATTTTAGTAATTTGGATTGATTCTTTCTTTTGGCTAGGATGACAAGTGGTTTATCTATCTTTTTTATTTTTGAGAAACCAGCTTTTAGTTTTATTGATTTTTGTATTTTTTCTCTACTTCATTAATTTCTGATCTGATTTTTAATAATTTCCTGTCTCTATTTTCCTTTGTTTCTGGGAATTTCTTAATTTCAACTCTTATTTCTTCTATGACCCATTCTTCATTCAGCAGTGGGTGTTCAGTTTCCATATGTTTTTGTGGTTACTCTGGATCATCTTATAGTTGATTTCTAGTTCCATCTTTGCATTTGCTAGTGCTCACTTCGTTGCTCAGGTTATTGTCTATTTTGGAAAGGATTCCATGAGCAGCTACAAAAATTGTGGACTCTGCTGTAGTTGGGTGGAATATTCTATATGTTTCTACTAGGCCCATTTGTCTTATAGAGTTCTTTAGGTCTGAGGCATTCTTACAAATCTTTTTTCTAGAAGATTGGTCTAGAGGTGTGAGAGAAGTTCTGAATTCTCCCAGTATTATCGTATTGGGATCTATGTGCGACTTATGACAAAGAGTTTATTTTATGAAAGTGGCTGCATCTATGTTTGGGGCATAAATGTTGCATATTGTCATTTCCTCTTGTTGTATTGTTCCTTTTATCAGTAAAAAAATTACCTTCTTTGTCTCTTCTGATAAGCTTGGGCTTGGAGTCTAATTTGTTTGATAACATAGTTGCTACACCTGCTTTATTCAAGTTTCCTTGGATGAATTACCTTGCTCCAGCCCTTTACCTTAATTTGTGACTATCTTTATTTGTAAAGTATGTTTCTTGCAGACAGCAGATAGATGGATTCTGGTTTTTAATCTATTTTGCCACCTAATGTCTTTTTATTTGGGGGATTGGGGCCATTTATGTTCAGCATGATTGCCTAGAGATGATTTTTGAGTTTAACTTCTGTTTGAGGTAGTATTTGGTCTTCTTTGCTTAGTTGTTTATTGGATAGAAATTAATTCCCTAATCCTTGTGTTTATTATTTATTTTTTCTTTGCAGTTAGTCTCTTTAAGTATTTATTCTAGTGCTGGTTTGTTGTTGTTGTTGTTGTTGTTGTTGTTGTTGTTTTGGTTTGGTTTGGTTTGGTTTGGTTTGGTTTTGGGTTTTTTGTGTGTGATACTAGGATTCCTGGAAGCCCTTCTACCTCCAGGCTACACTCCCAGACCTATTTTATATATTTTTTTTTAATTTGGAAGCAGGGTCACTTAAGCCAGCATGGCTGGCTTCGCACCTGTGTGATCCTCCTGTCTCTGCCTCCCAAGTGCGGGGATTACAAGCGGGCGCCACCACGCCTGGCTCTAGTAATGGATTTGAAGACATAAATTCTTTCAACTTCTTTTTGTTGTGGAAGATTTTTATTTCCTGGTCAAATTTGAGAGATAGCTTTGCTAGGTAGTAAATTTTTGGTTGCAAGTAGTTTTCTTTCAGAATTTGGAACGTATTGCTCCAGGCCCTCCTGGCTTTCATGAGTGGGTTTGGGAAGTCTGGAGTGATTCTAATTGGTTTGGCTCTGAATGTCACTTGGTCTTTTTTTTCTTTTAAAATTCTTTCTTTGGCTTCTACATTGTTCAGTATGACTATTACGTGTTCTGGTGAACCTTTTATCTTGTCTAAGAAGGGTTCTATACATTTTCTGTACCTGTGTATTGACCTCTTTTATGTTTGGATCATTTTCTATTACTTTTTGAAGAGATTGTTGATCTCTTTGGTTTCACATTCTATTTCATCTCCTATGCCTATTATTCTTAGGTTAGCTCTTTTAATATGAGCCCATATTCTTTAATGTCCAATTCATGCTGTCAAATGTTTTCTCTAATTTATATATCATACATTCATTTTTGAAGTGATCATCTTCTAGGAGTGAGATTCTATTTTTCATGTGGTCCAATCTCTTGTTTATAGTTTATACTTAAATGTCTTTACTTCAAGGATTGCATCCTTCACTTCCTTCAAATAATTTTTTTGTATTCCTGTTCAGGGTATCAGATTCTTTGTTTAATTGTTCCTTTAATTTTGGAGGCTCTCTAAATTCTTTCTGGATATCTTGTATCATTTTTACTTCTGTTAAATTTCTGATTTGTCCTTCTGGCAGTCTCTGCAATTCTGTGTTTTTGGGTTATGTTATTGTGTGGTTGTGGGAGCTCAATGCTTCCTTGGTATTCCTCCTTCTCATGATTTCAGGTTTCTTATATTTATATATTTGTTGCTTTTGATAGCCTTCTCTAGCTCTGTAGGTGTTAGCTGGTATATACAAGGGCAGGTTGAGTTGTATTCAATGGTGAAGGTTGAGTGAAGAAGAATAGTAGTAGTAAATACAAGAACAGGGTAAAGTAGCAGATAGGATTGAATAGAGTAAGAGTTTGAGTTTGTTAAGGTAATATATAGTCAAGATCAGAGATAGTGAATATGTAGTAACTTTCAAGTAACTAATGTACAGTATTTATTATAGTGATATATAGTGTATTTAATACAAGACAAAGAAAAGGAAGAAAAAAATAGGGATGGAGAAAAGAAAGTAGATATGTACAAGGGAAGAACCTTGTAAAAGGCTTGGGAAAGAGAGCAAAGAAACAAGCACATACAAACAAAAAAACATAAAACACAAAACAAAATAATACAACCCTACAAATATATGAATACTGAGCAGTCCTCATGGGTCTTCGTGGATTCTTTCAGTCATTTAAGGTTCACATTCTAAAATTGGTTATCAAGTATGTTCCAAGTATTCTCATTTGTTCTGTAACCTATTGTAATGACAGTTTATAGCCTCGCTTTTTGGTATCCTTCAATGATTGGACCCTGGCCTGGTGTTTCTTTCTGTGAAGGTGCTGAGTGCCACCTGTACCTTTTTTAAAGCTCCAAGCCTGGGCCTCTGAGCTCTCAAAAAGGACCTGTTTCTGAGGCAGCCAATATCACTGGGGCTGTATCTATTAAGTACAGGTCTCCACACTTTCCACTGATGCTGAGCCCAGCCCATGTCTCTCCCCACCTGCATAGGTGGCGGATGTAACTTGAACCAGACCCAGCGTATACATAGGAGTCCACTTTCTCCACATCTAGGGCTGGGTTTGTCTGACTTCTCACCATTACCATAATTGAATGTTCTGTGGTGATCTTCATAGGCTATATGAGGGCTCTGAGCCCTGGGGACTGTAGGCCTTTTAGTCTGATTGGCCCTGGGGGCTGTCTGCTAATCCGCACCTTTGCAGTGTCTGATAGAAGAATCCACCTTCACCTTGACCAGAGTGAACAGCAAAGTCTCAGCCCCTATGAGCGTATAGCTTGCTGCAGGAGTCCCTGTAGATAAGTTGGGCAGTCTCCCGTGGGGACGGCTGGTTCACTTACCATGTTATTTTTTTTATTTTTTTTCTTTTAACAATGTTTTTATTGAACATAAATAGTATACATTTAAACTATATTTGGTGCCCTCTCCCCCCCCACCCCCATTTTCCCTTCCCCCCTCCCACCAATGGTGGTCCAGGTTAACCATGTCTTATTCATAATTTTACACATGTTCAGATGTAGACCCTCATTAATCAAGATCAGCCTTCCTCCTCTCCTATCTTTCCAATCAAACTTTGCTGGTATCCCCCCCCCATTATTTGGAGTCCCACTGGTATCCTTTGTGTTTCCTAGTTTGGACATATTAGAGAAAACATATGTACCTTCTCCTTCTGTGTTTGGCTGATCTCACTTAACATAATGTTCTCCAGAGCTTTCCATCTTCTTGCAAATGATATAATTTTGTTCTTCGTTATGGCTGAATAGAATTCCATTGTGTGTATTTCCCAGAGTTTTGCTATCCATTCATCTGTTGATGGTGACCTGGGTTGGTTCCATATTTTGGCTATTACAAATTGTGCTCCTATGAACATAGGTATGCATATGTTGCTGTATTTCTCTGAATTCAACCCCTTTGGAAAGATACCCAGGATTGGTATAGCTGGATCATATGGTGGATCTATTCCCACCTTTCTTAGGAATCTCCACACAGATCTCCATAGTGGCTGAACTAGTTTGCATTCCCACCAACAGTGTAAAAGAGTTCCTTTTTCCCCACATCCTCACCAGCATTTGTTGTTGTTTGATTTCTTTATGCTTGCCACTCTGACTGGGGTTAGATGGAATCTCAGTGTAGTTTTGATTTGCATCTCCCTGATGGCCAGTGATGAAGAACATCTTTTCACGTATCTATTGGCCCTTTGTATCTCTTCTTTTGTGAAGTGTCTATTTAGTTCATTTGCCCATTTCTTGATTGGGTTGTTTGTTTTGCTAGTGTAGAGTCTTTTGAGCTCTTTGTATATTCTGGCTGTTAGCCCCCTATCAGAATGGTGGCTGCACTTACCATGTTATTAAGTGCTGCTCTGGATCTCTGGAGGACTCGGTGAATTTGTTTGCCAGTGCTGCAAGTTGTATCTGGGGTCTGTGCAAAAGGAGCAGACCACTTACAGTTCTGATGACCTAACGCTGCTTACTTCATTTTAGGTGGTTTCTTTTCTTTTGGGGGGCAGGAGTTTGGAAGCCACAGTGCCACCAGTCCTGGCATACTGAGGCAAGATGGCACCACCACAACCCCAAAGCTGCAGCCTTTGGAGGAGGGTGGGGTACTCTTCTGTTCTCTGATCTTCCTTCTAGCCTTGTTTCTGCTGCCTTTAAATTCTTGGTGCTTTGTTCTTTCTTTCTTTCTTTTTTTTTTTTTTTGTTGTCAAGAAACTGTTTACACAAAGATAGAGATCGAGTGTGAGCAGGACTGATATGTGCTGCTTCCTGTGCCACTTTTTATATAAAAAAAATAGTTCCATGCTGATATTTCCAATTCCAGGCTCACAGGAAGGCGAGGGGCTTCTTCAGCACCCAGAAGGTGCCTGGGAGGCCAGACAGCAGATCTCTTTTAAATGAATTTCATTGGATCAACACCTCCATGCTCTAGTATAGGAAATGCTTGTTTCATTTTCATATATTTATTTATTTGTTCATTATTTATTTATTTATTTATTTATTTATTGTGGCACTGAGGATGGAACCCAGGGCATTTCTACCTCCTAGCAACATTCTTAGCCTTATTTTAATTTTATGTGGAAACAGGATCTTGCTCGGTTGATGAGTCTCACTACTTGCTGAGACTGTCCTTGAACCTGTGATCTTCCTGTCTCAGCCTCCCAAGTACTGGGATTACAAGCATGCTAACACCATGTTCAGCTTGATAAAGATTTTTAATAATTGTACTATACAAAGTGATATTATATATTTTCACTAATATTTTAAACTTAGCTAAAATGAATATTGTACAGAATGTGAATATAGAGTGGCTAGATTTGCATCTTTATTGAAATATTTTCTTTCTGTTGGGTTTTAGGTCATTCATATAGCCACTAAATCTCAGGATACTTATTTCTAAAATAATTATATTATTAGTAATAATATAGATAAAATTATACAAATTTAATACCATGGTATACTGATGAATATTATCTACTTATTCTGACATTGTAATAATTACTTTTAAATCTAGCAATTAGTGAAGTTCAATTATTTTTCTCAAATGAAATAGTATATCAAGGTACACAGAAATAGTAACTTGAAATTAGATTATAAACAATTATTTGTAAACATTTTTTCTTTGTGTTATTGGGGATCAAAACCATATCCATTTACTGCTAGGCAAGTATTCTACTGAGTTATACCCCAAGCCTTCAATAATTTTTATATATATACTTAACTCAGATGTAAGGGAATTAGAATATTTTTATTTGCTTTTTTCCTGTTTCTTTTTAAAACTTATAAAACAACACTCTATGTATGAATATAGTATTTCTGTAAAATATACCTACTAATAGCCAGGCATGGTGACACACGCTTGTAATCCCCGCACTTGGGAGGCGGAGACAGGAGGATCACACAGGTTCGAAGCCAACTGTGCTGGCTTAAGAGACCCTGTTTCCAAATAATAATATAAAATAGGTCTGGGAGTGTAGCCCGGAGGTAGAAGGGTTTCCAGGAACCCCAGTACCCAACAACAACAACAAAAATGCCTACTGATACAACTAAATTCTATTTTCACTATTTGAAATCTAAGCCCTATCATCCCTATGTTTTTCTCACTATCATGTCCTTATTAGTTTGAAGTACATGTAATTTGGTGTTCATGAATTTATATTAATATTTTTCTATTTAATTTATGTTATAGCTACAAGTGTATTTACATAAAATATATACTTTGCTATACAATATTAGTAGGTATTTATTCCTTATCGTATCCATTTTCTATCAACTTCCTTTAGAAATATTCTAAATTTATAATAGGAAATTCAATTACCAATTCTAAGTAAAGTAGTTTGGCTCTATAACAAGCTGAAAAAATACATTAACTCAAAAGATAGTCATTTCCAATCACTGAATCTGTGACTGTTATATGAAATGGAAAAATCTTTGCAGATATGAACAAATTAAAGATTTTGAAATGGAAAGGTTATATGGTTATGCTTTATATGAAATTACATGTATCCTTATAAGAGGAAGGCAAAGAGAGATTTGATACATACAAAAAGGAAAACACATGTGAAGTTGAATCAGAGGGCAATATCATTTAATTGCCTTGTGTCCTGGATTGTTTTGGCCATAAGTCAAGAAAGGCCTAAAGCCTAAAGATTCTTGTTTAATCTTTGGAGGAATTGTAGCTCTGATGACGTCTTGATTTCTACCCAGTGATATTTACTTTTGGACTTCTGACCTCTAAAATCATGGGAAAATAATTTTTGATATGTTAAGTTTGAGGTAATTTATTATATCTTTCACAGAAAAGGAATACACTTTGTAACAATTAAAAATATAAATTAGCCGGACGTGGTGGCGCACATTTGTAATCCCAGCATTGGGGAGGCTAAAACTGGAGGATCGTGGTTTGCAGACAGCCTCAGCTATTTATTAAGGCCCTCGGCAACTTAGTGAGACCCTGTTTCAAAAATAAAGAATAAAAATAGGGCAGGGGGTGTGGCTCGGAGGTCAAATGCCCCTGGGTTCCATCCCCAGACCCTCAAAAAATATATGTGTGTGTGTGTGTGTGTGTGTGTGTGTGTGTGTGTGTGTGTGTAGCAATGAAATGTCATTCTGTATATATCTTATTAGTAAAGATTTAAAAACTTTTTGAAATATGGTAATGGGAGGAAAGTGGGATACTTTTTATTCTAGTCTACTACAATTTATAAGTATGTATAGAAATAAAAATTAAACTTAGATTCAAATATTATCTTATGAGAATTTTCTTCCTAGCACATTCAAAACTCATGAAGTGATAAATGCATCTTCAAATTTATTGCAGTGATGTTTAGAGTAGCAAAGTCTGGAAGCAACCCATTGTCCATCATCCAGTAAGAGGACTTAAAAATTACAACATAGAATATTCAGTTATAAGTCAGGTGTGGTAGCTCACACTTGTAATCCCAGCATTCAGGAGGCTGAGACAGGAGGATTATGGTCCACAGACAGCCTCAGCTACTTATGAAGCCCTGTGCAACTCAGTGAGACCCTGTTTCAAAATAAAGAATTAAAAAAAAAACAGGGCAGGGGGTGTAGCTCGGAGGTCAAATGCCTCTGAGTTTCATCTCCAGACCCGCAAAAAAAAAGAAAAGAATATTCAGTTATAAAATCACTTTGTTTGCTTATTTGTTATTCATAGGGATTGAACATAGGGACATTTTACTTCTGCGCTACAACACAGATCTTTTTAGTTTTGGAATAAGGTCTCACTACACTGTTGAGGCTGGCCTCAAATCTTTGATCTTCCTGTCTCAGATTTCCAAGAACAAGGATTACAGGTGTGTGCCACCACATCCAGTTATAAATTCACTTTAAAAATGAGAGTATTTTCTCTAAGTTTCAGCTGAAATCCCAAAGTTGGGGGAAAAATTGGTTTTCAAAGTGAGGCATTACCCTCTTTATGCAGATCATAAGAAGAACTTATGTGAATAAAAGTTTGTGTGACTTTTAGCCCACACCCAAGTCTGTGAGGTTAAAATAGAAATTAAGTAAAGATATTTTTTGGAAATATTTATAGTAGTTCTCTGGTACTTTTTTTACCTCAAAAGTGGACTTATCTCTTGGAAGGGTAGTGGGAACCAGAGTTCTTTTCATTGCTAGTCTCAGCAAGAGAAATTTATCTAAGAAAACCAGCTGGAAATTTTGAAATGTGTTCCCTGAAGTGTGTGGGACCCAGTATTCTAATATTTGACTCACCTGAAGCTGTGTAATTATCCAAAGAAAAAGAGGAAAACACTAGGAACAAACTGCACTTTTATATACAGAATGATCAAGGTTGTGATTGTACTTTCCAGGAACTACTGTTGATATGGTATCAGAGAAATAGAAAAAAAAATAGCTTGAAGCCATCTTAACAGGAACTTGGCACAAAATATCTACCTGAAAGATAGATGGGACTCAGGCCTAGAGAGTCAGGTAACCCACCAGCCACCAAGGAACATATGAGACATTGCATATATCATGTGGATTCATTTCTCAGAAATCCTTAAAATTTTCCTGTGAGAGAACAAGTTATCATTGAACAACTGCCAAACTGAGAGATTACTGTCTGAACAGTCTGTACTTTAAACCTATCTTCCTGGAATTGTCAGAAACTATCTTTGTTAGGAAGGGAAGTAAGAGAGTGAGAGAGATGGAGGGGGAACCATGGTTCCATCGACAGGTTTCCCACTTGCAACTGAATCAAGCTAGACTTAGAAAACGCTTTGGAGGTTCATCCACACTATGTAACTTATTATTCAAATTAGATGGGTATATCGTCTAAGGGGAACATGAAAATTATCTGAAAGTAACTGGAAAAAATTATAAACATCATCCAAGACAGAGAACAGAATCCATAAAGCATATTTGAAGCTAATAAACCTATTTCATGAAACTGTTAAATTACACAATGAAGTTTATCTAAATATATAAACCAAGGACAGTATCTCAAAGACACATGTTTAAGTAACAGAAATATAAAATAGATGCAGAAGAATATAAGTAGTAATATGCCACATAGATATTTTTATAAAAATTCATTTCTTCTTTAAGGGAACCTTCTTTTCTTCCTCTGTGGAGATTCCTCTTTGGGACTTGGAAGGGAAAAACCTGAAATGACGAACTCGGACAATTGCCTCTCATGCAACTGACAAAATTTATTCTCTAAAACTAGCTTTTTATACCCTTCTCCAGTTAGGTTGATCATCAGATCCTAGTAGAAAAGAGTAAACACCAAAGTACAATAGTAGGGTATTAAGTGAAGGACATGTAAATCACTAAGATACAATCATAAGCAAGACAAAAGGAAGACCTGTGATATTACAGGTCTTGAGATTAAGATCAGCCCCCTTCCCTCACTCCTGGGCCTTAGAGGGCAAATTCCGGAAAGGACAGGAGTCACACCCAGAGTTTTAGAGGATTCAACCTTTTGTAGAATCTCCTTTAACTCTCTCCGAACCTTTCGTTCCTCAGGCTTCATCCCTGTCCTTTGTCATTCCTCCTTTCTTTCTTTCTTTCTTTCTTTCTTTCTTTCTTTCCTTCCTTCCTTCCTTCCTTCCTTCCTTCCTTCCTTCCTTCCTTCCTTTTATTTTTCTTGTCCTGCAGATTGAACACAGGGGCATTGTACTTCCAAGCTATA
Source organism: Muscardinus avellanarius (assembly GCF_963383645.1). Lineage (NCBI taxonomy): Eukaryota > Metazoa > Chordata > Mammalia > Rodentia > Gliridae > Muscardinus > Muscardinus avellanarius. The sequence goes on along the minus strand of NC_137792.1, from coordinate 21,393,272 downwards.
CTCCTAGTCATTTATAGTTTTCTTTTGAGACAGGCTCTTTATATGTTGACCAGGCTAGCTTTGAACCTGTGCTTCTCCTGTCCTAGTCTCTGAGGCACTTGTGATTACAAATGTGTGCCACCATACCAACCCAGTCTAATGAAAGATTTCAATGAGAAAGATAATGAATGAAAAATGATATAATGAGAAAAAGGCAAAAATGATAAAAATGTAACAACATATTTTACCCTTGGTTCCTATGAAAAGTCCCTTGCTTTTTGTGTGTCCACAACATAGGGTTTGCTGCTTCTACTTTTAGAATCTAGCCAGTAAAGTGAACATTTTGCTCAAGTCCTTCATGAATTGACTACCAGACATGATTCCCTCAGAGCTTTTAAACTGATTCTTTAGCCATACTTAGGATGGTATTTTCCTATGTGTAAACCTGCTAATATCTTGGAGAATATTCCAGAGGCTCTCCATTCAAATATCCAGGATTCTTTCTCTGTAAAACTCCCTTGTCTCTGATACTCTCTTTCCTGAGAACAGTGACCATGTTGGTCTCTCTGACTTGTCTGTGCCATCCCAGGGAGCTTCTGGGACCATGTGGAACATGTATTCTATGATTTTTCCTCCTTTTGTTGTTGCTAGGAAACTCTCTCCAGGAGGTAAGGTCCTGAAACACTTAGCAATCTGACAGGAATCACTGTCCTTTGTTTTCTGATGTTTAGTGAGTATGTTGCCACTGTTATCTGTTTTTGTTTACTTATTTATTTATTTATTTATTTATTTATTTATATGAATCAAGTCCCTATTAATCTATCTTGGTTAGAAGTATAACTCTAAAATATTTTTTTTAAAAACTATCAAGCTGGGCGTGGTGGTGCACACTTGTAATCCCCGCGCTTGGGAGGCTGAGACAGGAGGATCATACAGGTTCGAAGCCAGACTCAGCTACTTAGTGAGGCTCTCAGCAACTTAGTGAGACCCTGTTTCCAAATAAAATATAAAATGGGTCTGGGAGTATAGCCCGAAGGTAGAAAGCCTCTGGGTTCCACCCCCAGTACTACAACAAAAAAAAAAAAACCCTATCAACCAAAAAGATGCAGAACAATTCCAAAGACAATGCAATATTGAGTCAAATCAGTCATATATTTTTTCCTCTCATTCAAGAGGCTCTTGAAATGACAGAAAAAGCAAATCTCTAAAACACTGAATACCTTTATCTTCACCACCATTAATCCTCTTTCAGATATCAGTTCACTCTTTTAAGATTCGTTTTCCTTATCTATTACTTTCAAGGATCTATATACTCACACCTTATATCCTCAGACACAACTTTATTTTTCTGTAAGTGATCATTTGATTAATGTCAATTTTCTCTTCATCAAGAAAAGCACTATAAAAACAGGTACCTAGGGTCTTTTTGCTTACTACTCCTTCCCCAGTGTTTGTGTGTTAAACTGCTGGAAAAGAAAGAAATATACCTCCTAGATCTGTTGAGGAGTTTCAGAAAGTGGAAAGTATACAATGTCACACTGATGGAGAAAAAACATTTTTTTGATGGTACTGAGGATGGAACCCAGGGGTCTTCTACCTCCAGGCTACACTCCCAGACCTGTTTTATATTTTTTATTTGGAAACAGGGTCTCTTAAGGTTGCTGAAGCTGGCTTCGAACCTGCGCCATCCTCCTGTCTCAGCCTCCCAAGCGCGGGGATTACAAGCATGTGCCACCACCCCTGGCTGATGGAGAAATTTGAGCAGAGTAACAAATTATCTAAATAAGCCATGAAACATCATTTTCTGATATTCTTATAATATTTAAACATAATTTAAATCATCATGAATGACAAAACTTCTGATAGCCTATAAAATTCTAATTTAAGATAAAATCATAAATTCACCTTTTAAATTTTAACCAATGGAACTTTAATATCATATGAGTTTTTATCCATCAACCATTTAAAATATTGTAGAACTGAGATCTTTGCATATATATTTTCCTTTTTTCTTCTTGAGTATATCATCATATTTTTTACATGTTCTGTTGATTGATGCCAATGGAAAATTACCAAAAACTCAGAAAAAGACAAATGGCTGGTCACATGTTTTTCTTTTTCATACTGAAGCACAGTCTGAAATGTCTTGCCATGAAAATGTTCACAGTGAAATTATTGTTTTTCATGGAACTGTACCTTTTTCTGACTTACTATTTACATTAGAGTCTATGATCTGTGATGATACATACCCATTAACTTATGTATGATATTCATAAAGATACGTGATTTCTCTCAGATGGAGAAAAAGCCCTAAAACTTGGTTTTTCTCATAAGATAGTAAGCAGCTTTATCTCAAACTTAGCAGATATATTTTACCAAATCTTTTTTCACTGACAAAATTGCCATCATTTGAATTCTCCTTTGAATCAGCTTTCCCACCTGCTGTTTTCCCTCATTATCTGCCTCATTATTGAGTTAAATATTTGACATGTGTTTGTTTTATAACATCACCTTTTGAAAGATTCTCTTGTGTGACACCCTTTCTTAGGTATGAGAAACAAAATGTATGTATTTGGGTAGAGATTTTAACATATGTTTTATCTATGTGGACAAAAGTGTAGTGCATGAGGATGTGAGTCTCCCCATTGACTTCCCTCCCTCTTAATCTTCTCTCCTTGTTTTTCTTAGCTTATTTCCCATGAATGAGATCTTGTGCTCTAGTATATGGAAATGTCTCTCCTTAGACTTCCCTCCCTCTTCCCATAATCTTCTCGTCTTGTTCTTCTTAGCTTATTTCATAGGAATGGGGAAGTGGTTGTGTTCTTTGATGCACTCTTTTACCTACCAGACTTTGGAGGCCTAGATACCAGGGAAATTGTGAGATACTTGTCAGCCCAACTTTTAAAAGGTTTACCCTAGTGAGTTCACACAAAGTTCAGACAGCCATCCCCACAAAAGGAAGAGGTCTCACTGGCACTGCCTGTGAGCTACCTTTCCAACCAGGACTGCAGAGAGTCTGCTGATGGGACCTTCTAGTTTTGCCCTGAATGTTATAGTTCCCCCTGATCAGGTATTATATGTAGTTTTCTTTTTATTGATATTGCATTATTCTGTGCCTTAAATTAATTTTGCTAACATCATCTAGGGTGTAGGAAAATTCATTGGGATGTATTGCTTTAATATTATTCATTATATACTTTGAAGTTGGATTTTCTTATGCTTTGATTGTTTTCTCATATTAAATCATCCTGTACTTTTGAATATGAGCAGTTTTATTTTTGTCCATAGAACCCATTCAGCAGAACAGCAAGAATTTAGGGAGTAAAATTTTTCTATGGATTTATTTTTGTCATAATTATGTTTAATATACAATTGATCAAAACAGTATTGTACATTATAATTTTTAACAATTATTTAAATTATACTTTAATAGAAATTACATTTATTTAATGAAATAATATGTGATCGAAATTAACATATGTAATATCTGAGAACTAGCACATTAGTTTTTGTTAATGGGTGGTGAGAATTGATTATGAAGGGTATAAAAATTCAAAATATGATTTCACAAAGTAGGTTAAAACTTCCTTATCAAAAGCCTATACCAAATCTGAGAGAAGTCACATAAAAATTTTATCCTTGAATTTTTTCCAGTGTGTCTTGAAATTTTTTCTACACAAACCCTTCCAGTTCCATTTGACAATATTAGGATTATTAACCAAAACTGCTATTGAAAGATGGCTTTCTTTCTAGCTAATGACTTGCCCAAAAAGATGAATATTAAGCTGAAAAGAGTCACTCATGTCTATAAATGTGAAAAAAAACATTTTAAGCATTTCCTATTTCTTATGAAATCTTTACATAAAGACTTTCCTGTCATAGGAATCTCCTTCGGTATAGATGTGTTTATTACCAGTATCCTAGTTAAGGAGACAAAGTTATTAGATAAACAGATCATCATTCCTACCATCCTACTCTACTTACCATATATGTTGAATCAGATCATCTCATTACATGGCAAAATATTGAATTTCTAGTAGGTGGTTCAAAACAGAAGTATAAAACAAGAATGTTTAGGAAACTTTACATGTTTATAGTTCCTTAATTCAAGTTTAAACCATGTTGATATACCAGAGGTCTTCATATTCTGAGACATTATATCATAGTAAGACTAAGGATGGGTCAAAATTGCAAAAAAAAAAATCTCAATATATAACTCTTATGAACAATTACAAATAAAACTTAGTACATACTCTTATAGAGAGTTCACAGCTGTAAACTGTAAATTCACAGCTTTCTCAGTCAAATCAGCTTCAGAAAAAAAATATACATATAGAAATTGACTAATTGGGAATTTATATCCTTTAAAGTTTTCTTTTTCTTTTTTCTTTTCTTTTCTTTTTTTTTTTTTTTTTTGCAAGTCTGGGGATGGAACCCAGGGGCATTCGACCTCTGAGCTACACCCCCTGCCCTATTTTTTATTCTTTATTTTGAAACCGGGTCTCACTGAGTTGCAGAGGGCCTCACTAAGTAGCTGAGGCTGTCCGCGAACCGCAATCCTCCAGGTCTCAGCCTCCCAAATGCTGGGATTACAAGTGTGCGCCACCACGCCTGGCTAAAGTTTTCTATCTATACTTTCCAACCCTCACATAAAGTTTGGCAAATCTCTAAGGATTTACAATATCCAGATACAACGCTATTTGTCCAAGGCATTCAGGATGAGCTTTAAAATGTAGAAATACAGAAAACACAAATTTGCCTACAGGCACAGTTTCTTAATTTTTTAAAGTGTTAAGAATAACCTGGGATTCATTTTAGAGTTTGCAAATCCACTGTCTTTGCCAAGCTATACTGATTATGCATGTTCAAAGTGAAGCCTAATATAATTTTAACAAGTGCTCAGGTCATATTTGCAACATCTCAAACTAGATACACCTTAAAAAATACAACAGAGATTTTTTTTTTAATCTGGCCTCTCCATTACTGAATTAGGTGTGCTAAAGAAAAAAATACATATGTCTGACTTATCAGTTAAATCCAACTTTCTAGGGAGTAGGGCACAGATCTAACCTTTAAAAGTTCCTCACAGATGGGTGGTCCAGACTAACTCTATTGTTTTTCTCACTCAATTATCAGGGTATTATGATGAAGTTCAATCTACCACTGAACATCTAGGTAGCTGACTCCATCTCAAATTTCCATAAAAACCAATAGAAAAGTCAAAGAAACAAACTACAAAATACTACAAATATGTGAGAGTAGGTGAAATTGCTAGTATGTGATAATAAGAATGATATTTCTATACAGTGGGTATATATTAGGCTAGTCAATCTAATAATAGCGCAATATTTTGAAAAGAAAAGATACATGCAACACTCAGGTTAGACATTACATTAAAGGTTTACAAATTAAAATTTAATGGTAAAATTTAAAAAATAAAAGTTCTCACATGTTGTAAGTACAACTCTTGGAATGATAGGAGAAAGTAAACTATTTCACATGGGCCAAATCCACCCCACCACTTGGCCTTATAAGTAAAGTTTTATTGGAGCACAACAATTTGTATACTTTTATGGCTGATTTAATTATACAGTGGATAGAGTTGAATATATGTGACAGAGACTATATATCTTGCAAAGACTGAAATATTTATTGTGTTGTCATTTATGGAAAATACTCACTTAACATTTTCTCAGAAATAGAGTAACAATCAGTCTTTGATGAATTCCTCACCTACTCCCAGATCTTTCTATAATCATCAAAGACTGATTGTTATTCTGTTTCTGAGAAAATGTTAAGCAAAACATATTTACAAACACATGAATGATAATTTCAATTTATTCCTCAATGTCTTTCTTTAGGAACTGAATCATTTTCCTGGGAGAGTTTCTATTAAAATGGCTACTAATGGGGTCAGAGAGAAAGATTTTAAGTAACCTGAACCCCTAAAAAAGCAGATATGTGTTTATGAGATACATGCTTGGAATTGCAATAAAACATATTAATAGAATTTTAGTGTCTAAATGAGAGGAAATTGGTAAAACTAAGATCTAGACTTAATCTACAGTATACATTCAAAAGTCAATTTAAGTTGTACAGAAAATGTGCAGAGTTCTTATGAATAAACTATACTATCTGCTGAAGCACACAGGACACCTTTCTTAAATGGAAACTATTTTCTTTTTTAGGAACTCAATATCATTTATATCATTTTTCTACCTAAATATATGAAGAATAGAGAAATAATTTATGTTATCAATTATAAGTAAATTTTAAAAAGTTATAGAAAGTCAAGACAGAAAAACCTCTAGAAGAAAATTTACAAAAGTAAAATTAAAAGGGTATATCTCTGTAGACATTAAATTATTTATAATATTAACATTTTAATGTTATTGCCTCAAGAATAGATAAACCAATGGAATATATTAAATGTAACAATCTAGCTTTTATATAAATTGGAGAAATAATTCCTTTCATTGTCTCCAATTCTGATAGAAAATTATTCATTGGTGAATTTGAGAAACTGTATTAAAAGATAAACGCCAAAACTATAGGTTTCCTAGATGAAATATAACTTCATAAAGGATGCTAAAAATGGGGCTTTGAAATCAATAGATAACATTTGGCTAAAACATAGTTGGTTTCAGATGATTTAATAAATAATATTAGGAAACGTCTTTAGTATATATAGAAAAATAAAACATTATTAATTGCTTTATCTAACATAAATGGTGAATTCCAGAGGGTTCAGAAAGCTGCACATGAAAGACAAAATCATACTTTGTATATGACTTTGTACTTTAGTATATATTTGTCACCTAAATTTAGAACATTAAGGCTCAGAAACATCAGTCAAAATCCCAGAAAAGGACTTATTTGATTAGATCAAACTAGATCCATCTTTCCATAAGAGATATATAATAAGTTTTCTTTGCAATTGGCCCCCCGCCTCAGTCCTTCTATGGAAAGTTGCCTCAGGATATGAACAGCTCCAGGACGCTAACAAGGTCTAAACTTGAACTAAGTAACCATAAACTTGTTAATCAATGAAGGACACTGAATAAATCTCAGTGTTAACCAATGAAGGACACTAAGATACATAAAAGGTGAGAAAAATATATTTACAATATCTGAAACCAATGAAAAATAAACAGTGGATAGAAGCAGTTTAGCAAAGAGGATACCCAAGAGGTGAATGAAGACAGGAAGAAATAAATCAAACTCATTACTAATAAAAATGCAGTTAAAATAAGGAGATAATACTTTGCATTGGCAACTAATAAAAAGCAGTGCACTGCAACTATTGATACAGATATGATAGATAGATAGATAGATAGATAGATAGATAGATAGATAGATGCCCTGTGTCCTGCTGTTGGGTATATTGACTCTTACAAATGGATATAAATTTGTCAGTATTTAACCACATTAAAGTTGAATGTAGCTAGGGAAAAAATGAGTCATGGAGGAACTCTAAATGAATAAGATACTATAGATGAGCAAATAAGGTGATATAAATGAGGGGGATGGGAGGGAGGAAGAGGGAAATTCCCTAATGTACATGATGTACACTAACAAACATATCAATGCCAATCACTAAGCCAAATATGAGAATGAGAGAGGGGAGAGGGAATGGGGCAGGAATTGGGTGATATGTGCATGTATGCCTCCACCATCTTGTACTCCATTAAGATGTATGACTACAGTGCACCAATAAAAAATGTAAAAAGAAGTTGAATGTAGTCTGATTTTGCAGTACCACTGATCACAAGCCTAGAGACAATCCAAATGTCCAAAAATAGGCAAATGGATAAACAATTTATGATATATCAACAAAGTACAAAGATATTCTAATATGTACTATATTAGTTTCCTAGGGCTGACATAATAATAAAGTGCTACAAACTGGATAGCTTAATAAGCATCAAGTTATTGTCTCAGAGTTCAGAGGCTAGAACCCTGATAATCATGGCGTTGGCAGTACCACATTTCCTCTCAATCCTTTAGGAGAGACTCTTTTCTTGACTTCCTAGCTTCTGCTGTTTTCCTAGCAATCTGATATTTCTTGGCTTTTTGATGTCACTCTGATTCTCCATTTTTACACGTGACTCTCTGTCTTCACATTGTCTTCTCTCTGTACATGTATATGACTATTTCCAAATTTCCTGTTTTTATAAGGGCACCATTCATTTTGGATTATGCCCCAGCTGGCAGCTGTAGCCCTTCAATCTTTGCCTCTGTCTTCACATGGTATCTTTCACTGCCATGCCTGTATCTCTGTGCCTCTTCTACGTCATTAAAGAACACTAATTGCAGCATAATAAGGGACTACTCAACTTCAGTATGACCTCATCTTAAATAATCACATTTACAATAACCTTATTCTAAATAAAGTCACATTCTGAGTTACTGGGGTTAGGATATTAACACATCATTTTTGTGGGAGGGGTAAAATTCAACCCTTACTACATACTATATTATAGGAATACCTTAAAAGTAAATGAAAGAAGCCTGACAAGGATATATACTATATGATCCTATTTATATAAAATTCCAGGAAATTTGAGTGAATATAAAATTGCATAAAGTGATTACTTAGGGACAGGAGGGGTCTTTGTGTTAAAAGGAGAGATTATAAAGGGCTATGAGGAAATATTTGGGGATGATGATATGTTCATTTTGTATTCTTTATTTAAAAATATGTGACAAGATGATATGAAATATTTAAAGAAATAGCTTTTTTTGTGGTACTGGAGGTGGAACCCAAAGGCTTTCTACCTCTGGGCTACACTCCCAGACCCATTTTATATTTTATTTGGAAACAGGGTCTCACTTAAGTTGCTGAGAGCCTCACTTAAGTAGCTGAGGCTGACTTCGAATCTGTGCGATCCTCCTGTCTCAGCCTCCCAAGCGCGGGGATTACAAGCGTGCGCCACCATGCCTGGCAAGAAATAGCTTTTAAAAATGCCTTTCACTGTGGTTTTTCCATGATCCAAATGCAACTTTTAGTTCTCATTTCAAGTTCATATTCATATAGGGTACTTGCTACAGATGAACTCTGTAAAGGATAAATTTGAAGAAAGGAATTGTGAATAAAGTGTATAATTTTAGAACACAACTAATGAATACTGTTTATATAATGACATGTTTTAAAAGTTAAACCTTAATCATAGGTTAGGGCTTAATATTTTATGTTAAAAATGATCATTTTCTGATATCTACAATACATAGCAACTTATAAAATACTGTAGTTATGTGGAAAAGGGGGAAAGTATTGATTCAACTTTATACTTTTCTGAACAACTTCTTATTTGGGAAGATAATATAGCCTTTATTCTTTATGACTGAAAACTAAAATAAAATTTCAAAAGAACTAAATATTAGTAAAATGAAATTTCTACTAAGTTTATGTTTCTAGTATGATGTTATAGGGATATGGCATATATCTCTCATATTTAAAATATCTTATATAAACAATTTTACTCCTTAAGAACCTCTTGAAGCCAGGCGTGGTGATGCACACTTGTAATCCCAGCATTCGGGACGCTGAGACTGAAGGATCACAATTTGCGGACAACCTCGGCTACTTAATGAGGCCCTCTTCAACTTAGTGAGACCCTGTTTCAAAATAAAGAATAAAAAATAGGGCAGGGGGTGTAGCTAGAATGTCAAATGCCTTTGGGTTCCATCCCCAGACCCACAAAAAAAAAGAACCTCTTAAAATTAGAATTGATTTTGAGAGTAATTGATTTGTATAGAACATACCATTAAGTTTGTTAGGCTGATGAAACTTCACAGATGACATTATTATAGAGGTCTTCCATCTTTCTTTTCTTTCCCTGAGGCATCAAGGAGCTAGTTGTTCCCCTATATCCCTAGATATATTAAAAGCCAATTTTAGTGATATTTCTTTCTTTTGTAATCTTTCTTCCTCTCAGATTGAGTATTTATGGCCAACATTTTCTTATGGGCACCTTATTTACACCCTCCACTGAAACCAGTTTGTTCTTACTTTGAGTACAGACAATTTAAAATTAGTTTTAATTATATATATATATATATAATACACACACACACACACACACACACACACACACACAAGTCTCTCCTGTAGATAACAAGATCTTATAGGCTAGTCTTAGATTTTATTAATATCTATATGCTTGGCAGCAGGAGAGCCTTAATAAATATGCATTGAATTAATGAAACACCCTATGGTCTCCTTTTGTACAAATCTACTAATTACACTTTTATTTTTATGAGATATTATAAATATATTATTTCAAAGTACATATATTTCCTCTCCTTTCATGGAGTTTCTTTCAGGAGTTGGAGAAATACATATGTTATATCTGATAGTACATGTATTTTCACAAAATATATTAAGAAAATGAGAATTCTGCAAGTAATATTTTTCTAGATCTTTAAGGAAAAGAAACATGTTTATAGAGAAAACATAAAATGTGGCAAATGATTTTTAGTTAATCTACTTTTAATTATTATTAATTTATACTTGTCATTTCCTTAGAAAAATACAGTGGTCCTTTGCATTCTCTTGTCCCTACCCCCATTCCAGGGCAGAGTCAGAGTACTTTCATAATTCAACCTTAACTGCATTCTTACCCTAAATAGAAGTAGTCTTTTAATTTAGGCCTTTTGGGGCTGAAAATGTTTAGAGTACCTTTAGTTTGGTGGAATTGCTCTCAATCTCTCTCTCTCCTCTCCTTTCTTCTTCTCCTTCTTCTCCTCCTTCTTTCTATTTCTCTCTCTCTCTCTCTCTCTCTCTCTCTCTCTCTCTCTCTCTCTCTCTCTCTCTCTCTCTCTCTCGCAGTCCTGGGGATGAAATCCAGGAGCATTCTCCCTCCAAGCTACACCCAACCCTATTTTTTTATTCTTTATTTTTTAAAACAGGTTCTTACTAGGTTGCAAAGGGCCTCACTAAGTAGCTGAGGCTAGCTGAGAACACAGTCCTCCTGTCTCAGCCTCCCATATGCTGGGATTACAAGCGTGCACCACCACACCCAGTTATTTTTTTAATATAATTTATTTTTAAGTCTTAGAAATCAGATCATTTTTGTATGTAGAGAAATTGATTTGAAATATGTAGAGAAGCTGGATGTAAAACAAGTTTTGTAACAACTGTTGGTAATCATTGTGAGTGATTACTAAGTCAGCCTGCAGCAAGGACCAACCAAAGATTTTTGCCAAAAAAATAGTAGACATCACAACTAGTCATCCTCTTACAAAATTATGATTAAATTGTAATATTTATTCAGGGTAAATTCTAATAACTACTTCAAGAAAGTGAAGTATTGTTTAATAACTGTCTAGTGAGAAACATTATCTGGCAGTATTTTGTGGGAAGATCTGTTAAGTAGTTTATGAAATATTTTCATAAAAATCTCTGGCTTTGGGCTATCACTGACCTTTTGTGGCAAATCTGGTCCCACATTATTTCCATTCCATTTTTTTTTCTTTTTTTTTTTTTTCGTAGTCACTCTTGGGCCAGGATCTGCAGATCAGGAGTGGTGGCTGAGTTTACCCTTTACTTTTCACACTGAGAATGAATGAGAGAAAGGAGGGCTTGTGACATAGGCTACTTAGGTCAAATTTGGGGTGGGAATGGGTCTGCTCAGTGGTGTGCTTTCTTCAGAGCTGAGCACTGGGTAGTGCTACATCTGCTTAGGGACCAGCTGTCTGATTAGGGCACATTTAACACTGAGTGAACATATCCTTCCTTCCCCCAATATTCTTAATCATACATTTTTAGTGTTTCTGAAGGATTGGGGTATACTTTCAGGCAGAAGACAAACTCTTCACAAAGTAGTGATCTGCAGAAAAGTTTTTAATATTTGAGAAGCTCCTATAAGAATGAGTAGCTATTGGATAGCTAAACTAAGTGGTAGAACATTTGAAAGAGTTCTGACTAGGATAGGGGAAAGCTGCGTGCACTTACTATCTATTGATTCAGTATGATTGGACTGTGAAAACTTGATGCTTTATATGTGGACATTCATTTTATTATCATTTCTAACTTCTTGTTCAACTCACTAAAATTTTCACGTCTTATTTTGAAGCTGATTTCTATTCCTTTATATCTTTTCTACATTATTTATTTTTTTTACAGTACTGAGGATTGAAACCAGGAACATTCTACCTCTGAGCTACATCCCCAGCCTGATTTTTTTATTCTTTATTTTGAAATAGGGTCTCACTAAGTTGCGGAGGGCCTAAGTAGCTGAGGCTGGCCATGAACCTGAGATCCTCCTGTCACAGCCTCCCAAGTACTGGGATTATAAGCATGTGTCACTACGCCTGGTTTAAATATTTTAATTATGTCAACATAACTGAAATGAACCACCCTGCTCCTATAGAGACTGAATACAGGAATATGAGATTTCTTGTTATGCAAAACACAACCAATGCCTACTTAAGCAAATTCTTACAGGAACATAAGAGGAACGGAGTTACTATAATGAGGGTATGCAAAGCATTTTACAACACTGCCATTTGTTGAGAAAGTGAGCACACAAATTCTGGACCAGCCTGTTGATGATGGTGTACCAGCATCCAATCAGATCATTGATAACTGGTTAAAGCTTTAAAAATAAATTTCACAAAAATCTTGTTTTTCTTAAAGTGCACTGTTAAGCAAAAGGTTGAGAGAGCTTCAGTGGAAATATGAAGATGCAATTCAGTTCTTAAAGCAAATGCAGCTAGGTGCTCTTAACAGCAAGCAATTATCGTGTTGGGAGAAGTACCATCCTAAACTTCACTTGCCAGAAACAGCCATTCTATGAAGTAAAATAGGATTGCCCAAAGGTATGGCCTTGGAAATTAAACTTGAGAAAGGACCTTATTTATTTTATAGAGTAACAAATAGACTTGGTGAATAATACATATAATTAAGCTCATATAGTAATATCAAAAAGCACCTTTATCAGGTTATAAACTGCCAGACTTAGAGCCTTCCTGTTTAATATTATTATGACACTTATTAAATATTCTCGCTCTTCGGTATTTAAAACGGGCTTGTAACAAGTGTTTTTTTTTTAACAATATATAAGAAATTTAGGGAAATGAGGTGTCAAAATGACAAGCACAATATTATATATTCTTGGTATCTCCCAGACCATGTGTGTTTTTTTATTTTAGTCATTTCAAACATTGAAGGTAGGACCTATATGATTACCTAGACACTTTATGATTACATATAACACATTTGAACTTATATAGAGAAGGATTTGAACAACCATTTTTGCTTGATTTGTGCAAAATCTTAGATGATTATTAAGTTTATTTCTATAAACATTTTGTCCTGTTATAAATTTCTATTTTGAAAAATCACACTAATGTCAATATCTGGTTGGTAATCTATGTTGCACAGATACATATATCTTAACACTATCTGGAAAAAAGGAGTTATAGTAAAAGTTACAGTTAAAGTTTCTACCTTGGGGTACAACTTAACAGAGAGTGCCTCAAAAATAATGGGAGAAGGCATTTAAATGTTTTTAGGAAAGTATTTCAGTTGTCATATATAAAAGATATTTTAGTAATATTTTTTAAATTTAGTAAATATTTTTTAAAATAAATAATTTGTGAATATAGCTGAAAATCTTAAAATAAGTATTCTTCAAGTCCTGCAATATTATTCCACACTTACTATAAATTATTCATGAATTAATATATATTTCAAATTAGTTAACATATTTACTTAGTATTATGGGGAAAAGAAAAGTAAATTAATGTTATATGTATATTATTTTATTTAAAATGTCATTATTCATAGTAGTTTTATAAAGTGTTGCAAAATAATATTACAACCAACAATAATAAGGCAGTGAATTAAATATCTTCCAGTAAACATATGGATTGTTTTGGAAATCATAAAAGTCTCATTGTACTGTCTAAGATACTCCTAGTGTATTAAAAACTTTCTAAATGCTAGATCAAGAGACAAAGCCCTGGAACCACAACAAAGAATATGATTACATAATGACCTACACAATATAAGAAATCTTGCAAAACACTAATACAATTTGTGTGTGTGTGTGTGTGTGTGTTGTGCTAGGGGTGGAACCCAGGGGCTTTTCTACCTTTGGGCTATACTCCCAGACCTATTTTGTATTTTATTTGGAAATAGGGTCTCACTAAGTTACTGAGAGCCTCACTAAGTAGCTGAGGCTGGCTTCGAACCTTTGTGAGCCCCCTGTCTCAGCCACTCAAGTACTGGAATTACAAGCTTGAGCCACCATTCCTGGCAAATTTTTTAAAACTGCAAATGTAACAATTACAAGTGAAATAAGAACAAATGTGAAATAGCCATTCCTGCTTACGGTAGAGTGAACAGACACTGTTCAATGCCGGAGCCAGCAGCAAAAGTACGAGTTCTGAAGAGAGGAATGAGGATTAAAGAATTCAAGCATGGAAGGGCCACTAGTCTCTACTGGGACTAACCTGGGTTTATTCTCTCAAGGTAATTTGTACAGTTTCTAGCTTCCGGTTACACAGGAATACAAGAAAGACAAGTACAAAGTACATACCTTGTGGGAAAGCCAAACAATACCCTGGTACAGCACAAACCTAGTCTTATCTAACAGACAGAAGAATAGCATCAATCATTCTGAGAGAATCTTAATTGCATGACAACATACCTTGTTGACTCTGGGCCAAGGACAGTCAGAAGTACTCTTTTAGTAAAGATAAGGGGAAGACCTTAATGCTCCCCACAGTTCACAGAGAAGGACAATATCAGTAAAGGATAGTAAGGTATATTTAACTTTTTATCCCCTTCCTTAGGTTTCTTTAATGGAAATATTCCTTCACCCTATTACCATGGCTTCAGAATTGTTGAAGTGTATTTCCTTGCATTTTGCATTTGTACTTGACCATATGTTTTGCTTTGGCCAATGCATACAATTAGCTTGTATGATGGAAGCCAAGGCCCAAAATGTTCCATCATAGTTTGGTTTGGCCCTCTTGATAATTCTGACATGCATATCCATAAGAAAAAATGTCCTAGATACCTACTACCCTATCAACTTGGGTTACAGAATCATACATGTGGAACATACTCAAACTTTATATATTATCTAGAGCCTAGTCCAATTATGTTACTACTAATCAACAGCTCATCAAAGGGAGAATAAGTTAGCCAAACCCTAAGCTACTGAAAAATTAAAGTGTTTTATTATGAAACATTATTGTAGTAATAGCTAACTGATATAATTTTCCTTAAAGTAGCTGAAGAAAAATGTATGAAATAAAATGTATAAAATGCAGATATAATGAACATTTAAGAATAAAAAATCCTAGAATATTAGATGAATTAATTATACCTCATTGTTACTATATTGAAAGATAGAAAGAATTTTGAATTTATTTCAATGTATTCGAAGTCATTTTTTTTAACAGAACTAGGGATGAAACCCAGGGGCATTTTACCTCTGAGCTAAACCACCAGTCCTATATTTTATTTTAAAACAAGGTCTCACTAAGTTGTAGAGGGCCTCACTAAGTAGCTGAGGCTGTCCTTGAACTGCGATCCTTCTGTCTCAGCCTCCCAACTCCTGGGATTACAGGTGTGAGCCACCACTCACAGCCTTGAAATCATTTTGTAAAGGGCAAGGAATATCTTAGATTTCATTGTATGCCAATGCTTCACACAGTGCCTGATATAATTAACTACTTAAGGTTTTTTGAAATAAACTAGACTCTTAAAAACAATAATTTATACTTGTTATAAAAATTATTGAACTTAATACAGTACAAAAAAAATTCTGAAGTCTAAATTCCATTGTTGATAGTATGCTCAAGAGTTTTTTGTTTAGTTTTGTCTTTATATGAGGACCAAAGTGCTTAACAAAAGAATAGTGTCTGAAAACTCAAGGTTACACCACACTGTGGTATTTACTCTACTGGCATATAATTTAACAGTATTAAACATGGTAGTACCAGATGCAAATTTTTATTTTCAATTATTTTACCTTCTTTTTCAACCTGAATCCAAAATGATAACTTCTCATGTAATATGTTATTAATGACAAGTGCTAATGCATTTTTATTTTTAAAGGAAAATAACCAATATAGAGTAATAATAAAAATATCCTATTGATTTTGATGGTGGCAAATTATAGACATACATATAAATGTTTTTGTCATCTGAACTGACATGAACAGTACAAATTGTCACTAATATAATTAAAAACTGTCCCAAAATATAGATCATAAGAGTTTATTGCAAATTAATTCTTGCCATAACAGATGTAGCTACCTTACAACATTTTTTCATATTCTATTTTAGAAACATAAACTATAATCCATTCCAAGTAATGTAGAGAAAAGATAATGTAGAAAATTTGAAATTTAAATACGCTTTAAACATTATTACTATAGTTAGACATTTCATTTGCTTTTTTTCATTTAATATATATTTTTAATTTTTATATTTATGTGGATTATACTGAAAATGGCATACATTCAGACAGTGCTTGGTGCCTTAACACCCCCATACTTCCATTCCCCCCCAACAATGAGTGTCCAGGTTGACCATGCTGCATTTATACGTTTATACATATTTGAATGTAGCTCCTCCTCCATTAGTCAACCTCAGCCTTCTTCCTCTCCTATCCTCCCATTCTAGCATTGCTGAGGTTTCCCCTCCATTATCTAGAGTCCCTCTGGTATCCCCAAACTCCCTAGTTGGGGAATATTAGAGAAAACATATGTCCCTTCTCTTTCTGTGCTTGGCTGATCTCACTTAACATAATGTTCTCCAGATCTTTCCATCTTCTTGTGAATGACATAATTTTGTTCTTTATTGCTGAGTAGAATTCCATTGTGTGTATTTCCTATAATTTTGTAATCCATTTGTCTGTTGATGGAGACCTAGGCCGATTTCATACTTTGGCTATTACAAATTGTGCTGCTATGAACATGAGTATGCATATGTTACCGTAGTTATTTGATTTTAAACCCTTTGGAAAGATACCCAGGTTGGGTAGAGCCAGATCATTCCCAGTTTTCTAAGGAATCTCCACACTTATTTCCATAGTAGCTGAGCTAGTTTGTGCTCCCACCAACAGTGCAAAAGTGTTTCTCTTTTCCCACATCCTTGCCAGCATTTGTTGTTATTTGACTTCATTATGCTTGCCACTCTGATTGGGGTTAGATGGAATCTCAGTGTAGTTTTGATTTGCATCTCTGATGGCTAATGATGTTGAACATTTTTTTCATTTATCTATTGGCCATTTTTATCTCTTCTTGTGTGAAGTTTCTATTCAATTTAGTTGCCTATTTCTTGATTTGGTTATTTGTTTTGCTACTGTAGAGTCTTTTGAGCTCCTTGTATATTCTGGATATTAGTCCTCTATCAGAGTGGTGGCTGGTAAAGATCTTCTCCCATTCTGTAGGCTTTCTCTTCAGGTTCTTGATGGTTTCCTTTGATGAGCAGAAACTTTTTAGTTTGATGTCATTCCACTTGTTAAATCTTACTTTAATTTCCTGTGCTTTGGAGTTCTTATTGAGAAAGTCTTTTTTGTTTTAAGATGTGTGTGTGTGTGTGTGTGTGTGTGTGTGTGTGTGTGTTGCTGAGGATGGAAGCCATGAACATTCTACTTCTAAGCTCCAACCCCAGCCCTATTTTATTGCTTTATTTTGAAACAGAATCTCACTATTTGAAAATGGCCTCACTAAGTTGCTGAGGCTGGATGCAAACCTGTGATTCTCTAGTCTCAGCTTCCCAAGTTTTGGGATTACAAACATATGCCTGCATGCCCAAGTTAAGACTTCTTTAAATCAATTATTTTATCTTTCCCTAAATATCTTAGGTTCCTGTAGGCACTCAAATTGTTTGGTCTCTTTTAATATCCTAAACTGATATTTCCTTTTGAATTCAAATAATCCACACTTCCAATTTAAAAGTTGCAGAACATATTTTAACTCAAAACAAAAGTATTTAACTCGCTTTTAACAATACTTATACATATGTAATTACAGAAATGAGCATTGCTACCAAAAATACAAAAAGAATGAAAAAGAATGTGATTTATTCAGCAGTTATATACTATTATGCTATATGTTAGTATTTTAAAACTAGTTGAACTAAAAATCAACTTTAATCTTTGCAAATTTTTCTTAGAAAATGTGTATATTCTTCTGTTTGAGTCATTATTACTTATGATAAAATAACTATCATAAACAGTTGATAAAACTTCTATTTCTGTTTATTTGAAAGTTTCAAGAAACTTGGAGCAGATCTCTCTCTCTCTCTCTCTCTCTCTCTCACACACACACACACACACACACACACACACACACACACACACACACTGATTCCTTTAAAATATTTGTCCATAGGATTTGGGGCAAAATAAAAATATCACCTGAAGAAGAATGTCTGGCGGTCTCTCCTCACAGATGTACCAGTTTGATAAAATTTGTGCACCTTCACAAGAGCTAAGGAAAGCAGCTCAGACCATGCCATCTATTTTTAGTATAAAGGAATTAAAACAACATTTAAAGAGGCAGAATGCAAAGCATTGCGTGTGTTATACCTCCCCTAAATTCAAGCCCCCAAGTATAAAGATGCCTCCTACTTGGAGTGTAGGGGAGAAATAATTAAGTCCAGGTCTTTGAATTGAAACCAGGCAAATCCCAGTGCTTGGTAAAGCTTCATGATTTCTGTCACCAGACCAGTGCCTGTGGACTGAATACATGGAAAAATAGTAAGTTTTCATCTGCTTGGAAACAGGGCAGGGAAGCCAACACAGGGCTTTGTCTCAGAGCCCAGTGTAAATCCACCTCAGTGAGATTTGGTACTCGGTAGAAATGACAATAAATTACACACACACACACACACACACACACACACACACACATATATATATATATATATATATATATATATATATATATATGATACAAATGCAATTATAGTGACAATAGAATATTGCAAAGCTTACCAGGCTTACAAAAAGGAGAAGAAAGTTAATGATATACAATGAGATAATCAATAACATAAAAATTGCTTGACTTGCTCAGAGAGTTAGAAGAAATAGGACAGAGTACCTATAAACAATATACATGGGAATATCTATTACTATCAAGGAAACAGAAAAAAAGAAAATGAGATGTTACTATGAACAGATCTATCATAATAAACAGGAAAATTTAGACAAAATTGGCACATTACCAATAAATAACAAAACTGACTGAATAGTTCTACAACTATCAAATAAATTGAATCAATTATTAAAATTATTTCTTTCCCAAAACTTCAAGCCCTACTGGCTTCATCAGAGAATTATAACAAACATTTGAGGAAAATATAAAACCAATATATACAAACTCAAGAAATAGAAATAGTTGGAAAACTCTTTACCATTGCTAGAAATAATACTTTTCTGTAAGCAGAAGGCAGTCTTTCTTATCACTTTCCAGAAGCTTATATAACAGGGATGAGTTTACCTCAATTTTTATTTTTTAAGCATTGCCTCACTATCAGCGATTCCATAGCATGGATTTAAAAATATTCTACTTTACCTTGTAACAACCCAAGGAGAGATAAATAAGGTACATATTAAAGAAATAGAATGTGAAACTCTGCTGATGTCCTTCCTTATTCCTTATTCACCTCAGTGTGACACTTTTTAGTTGGATTTGCTATTGAGGACATTTGTACCATCGCCCTATATGTGCATTCTGGTAATGACAGGACAGTACAAATACATTGAAATGTAAACTTCAATTTATATCTATCCTCTAGTAAAATTCAGTCAACAAAATTCTGGGACCACAAGTAATGTAAACAATATCCTGAGTCAGTTTTGCTTTGGATAATCTTTCTTATGTAAGAGCTAGAAAAAATAAAAACAACCTAATAATTATAAAATATAACACCAAGACTCTCATTGTAAATTCTATTGGAATTATTTTTTCTATTTTCATATCATTTCGGGTTAAGGAGTAAAATTTAATAATCAATACAAAATTATTTTCCACAGTTACCTGAGGAAATAGCATTAATAAGGAACTAAAATGAAGAGAATCGGTTGCTACTTGTCAGTATAATCAATGACAAAAATAGTGAGCTCTTCAAGTACCTACTGTTATTAATCTCACAGGTTCTGGCAATGCAATCATAATGATGGACAGTCATTGCTAATGAAAATGAATATTACACAGAAATTTCAACAAGGGAACTATTCATATAATAAAAAGGTTCCCTTTAGTCTAGTCAGTGAATACTAGGAGTACAGGTGGAATGAGAAGGATACAGGTTGGTTTATACCAAAGAACTGTTTTACTTCTTAGGTCCCAGACAATATTACAGAATTTTAATTATAGTAGACCTCTAAGAATGAAAACAAAAACATATTAATATAGATTAATAAACTAGCTCTATTTCTATGAAAATAGGATATGCAAACATATACTTAAAATATACATGGTAATTACTTAGAGAAAATGATTTGATTATGGAAACATGTCACCATCAGAAAAATGGAATCTTATGAAAACCCCATACAAATTTATTCTAGTGTGTGGTATATAAAATTAGGAAACATGGTATTTCAGTGAATTTTGGCAAAAGCAGTATAAAATAAGTTCTTTCTTTTTCTTTTTTTTGGGCGGTGGGTAGTACCAGGGATGGTATTCAGGGGCATTCTACCTCCGACCTACATCCCCAGCCCTATTTTTCCTATTTTTTATTCTTTATTTTGAAACAAGATCTCACTAAGTTTCAGAAGGCCTCACTAAGTAGCTGAAGCTATCTGCAAACCGCCATCCTCCTGTCTCAGCCTCTCAAATGCTGGGATTACAAGTGTGTGCCACCATGCCTGGCATAAAAGCAATTCTTTCTCTAAGGACTTAATAAAAGATATTGAGTCACTCACAAATTCAATCATTTTATGACTAATAAATTTTAGTTTGTGTATTAGTATGGACATATATTATTCATTTTTACATACTTTTATTTGTGCATTGTAGTTTCACATTATGATATAGTTCAAAAAAATAGGGATATACATGCATACAGAACTTGGTGAGATTCCCCCCAGCTTCCTCCCCACACCTTCCCAGTCTCCATACTTGATATTGAAATTGGCATTGATAATTTCACATATGTGCATAATGTCAATGGAAACATTCCCTTCATTAATTCTCCCTGTTCTTCCTGATAAATATTGTATTGCAATTTATTTTGAAGTAGCACTTTAGACATATTGTATATCAGGAGGTCAAAGAGATTTTATTCCTAGTTTAGCATTGTTCTATCAGATCATATATTCAAAATTTATAATGGAGAAAATCACATATGGAATCAAGTAATGCAGTGTGTCTGTTAATTATATGTTCCAAAATATCTTTTTATAATTTATTTGTGCACTGCAATCATTGTGAGGTTCCTTGTGTTAAAATCACACATGCACCCAGCTCTTTGTGTATTTTCCTTCATATCCCACCTAACTCCCCCTTTCTCCCTTCCCACACAAGTCACTGAGATTGGCAATGGCATGTTCACATACTGCATAGTATTATTTGAACTGTTTCATTCCCCAGCCCTCCCTCTCCCCTCTCCTCAACACTCACCTCCAACCCCCTTCAACTACTTCACTGATCAGTCTTTGCATTATTAAAAGTTTTTTATGTTTGCTATTTTCTTTTTAGCTTTTGAAAATGAGAAAAAAATTACTACCCTTGACTTGCTGAGACTGACTAATCTTCCTTAGCATAATATTCTTCTTCTCTATGACTGAATAAAATTCCATTGTATGTTATACCACATGTTTTTTTTTCCATTCATCTGTTGGTGGACACCTGTGTTGGTTCCCATAATTTGGTTATTGTGAATTGTGCTGTTATAAACATCAGTATATATATCACTATAAAACTTTTATTTTTATCCTTTATGAAACATAATGAGTAGAGGACTATATGGGTCAGATGGTGGTTCCATTCTTATATTTTTAAGGAAACTTCAAACTTATTTCCATGGTGGTTGTACTAATTTGCAGTCCCATCAACAATGTATAATAGTTTCTTTTTCCCCGGATCCTCATCAGCCTTTGTTACTGTTTGTATGTAATCTCGATGATTGACATTCTAACTGGACTTAAGTGGAATCTCAGTGTAGTTTTAATTTGCATTTCCCTGACTGCTAGTGAGGTTGAATATTTTTCATGTTTATTGACCAATTGTATTTCTTATTTTAAGAAGTGTCTATTCATTTATATTACCCACTACTTTTTCATTAGGCTATGCATGTGTGTGTTTAGTATTTTTTATTGTTTTATATGTTCTAGATACTTGTCCTCTATGAAATGAGTTAGCTGGCAAAGATTTTCTCCCTCTCTGTGGGATGTCTCTAGGTTCTTGATTGTTTCTTTCACTGCACAGAAGCTTTTTAATTTAATCCAATCCCAGTTATTGGCTCTTGGTTTTATTTCCTGAGCTTTGGAGGTCTTATTAAGAAAGTCTCTACCAGTTTGTATATGTTGGAGATTTGGTTGTATGGTTTCATATAGTGATTTCATAGTTTATAGTCTAATTTCTAGGTCTTTGACCCATCTTGAGATGCCATCTTTATGCAGCATGAAAGATAAGGGATCTAATTTCAGTCCTCTACTTGTGAATATCTACTTTCCCAACACCATTTGTTGAAAAGACTGTCTTTTCTCCAGTGTATTTTTGTTCCTTTGTCAAATATCAACTCAATATAAGTCGGCAGATTTTATTTCTGCATCTTATTTTCTATTTCATTGATGTATGGATCTGCTTTTGTGACAATACCATGCTGTTTTATTACTATAGCTCTGTCGTATAATTTGAAATTCGGTATCATGATGCCTCCTGCATGGTTCTTATTGCTGAGAATTGCTTTGGCTATTCTGGGTCTTTTGTTTTTCCATATGAATTAATTTTTTTCCAATTTTTGTGAAAAATGTCACTGAAATTTTGGTAGTGATTGCATTTAATCTGTAGATCGTTTGGGGGTAGTATGGCCATTTTCACAATGTTTATTCTGCCTATCCAAGATCATGGGAGGTTTTTCTATCTTCTAAGCTCTTCTTCAATTTCTTTCTTCAGTGTTCTGTAATTTTAATTGAAGGGATTTTTTACTACTTTAGTTAAATTTACACCTAAATAATTTATTCTTTTTGATGCTCTCCTGAATGGAATTATATTTTGCATTTCATTTTCAGTGAACTCATGGTTGGTGTATAAAGAAAAACTATTGAATTTTGCAAGTTGATTTTGTAGCTTGCTACTTTGCTGAATTTATTGGCTCTAGAAATGTCCTGGTTGAGTTTTTGGGTCTTCTAAATATAGGATCATGAAGTCTGCAAATAGAGATAATATCAATTCTTCTAAGTATCATGATGTCTGCAAATAGAGATAATATCAATTCTTCTTTTCCTACTTGTATCCCTTTAATTTTTTTCTCTTGCCTTATTGCTGGTTGGAGATCTGTTGTGATATTTATTTGGTCTATGTGGCTCCCACCACTCTGGGTTTCCTTTGTGTCCCTTTAGTCATTTTCTTTTCTCATCTCAGCTTACAGTTTGAGAGGTATGTAGTTGTTTTTGCCTGCTTCTCTGTTTATCTTCAAGTTCTCTGAGATTTGGGCTTTCCTCCTTACTGAAGTTCATCATCTTGAGGGAGAGTTTTTTTCTATTCTTTTTTCTTTTTTTCTTTTTGTGGTGGTACTGGGGTTCCTGGAAGCCCTTCTACCTCCAGGCTACACTCCCAGACCTATTTTATATTTTTGAAACAGGGTCTCTTACGCCAGCGCGGCTGGCTTCGAACCTGCGCGATCCTCCTGTCTCCGCCTCCCAAGCGCGGGGATTACAAGCGTGCGCCACCACGCCCGGCTGAGGGAGAGGTTTTTTCTATGATGGGCATGGAAAATACATCGTTTCTTTGTCATTTTTTCTCTCTCCAAGTTGTTTTATATTTTACTTGTGAATTATACCACTAAGTAGAAGATAACTTTATAAATTTTCAAAGCTTATTTTAAACTGTAGTGAATATTCCTAGTGACAGAGACCCACATTAAAATTATATCATGCTTAATTTGAAATTAAGATTTAATTTTATTTCCAAAATTCTTACTCACATGGAAGTACTTGAAATAGCAGAGGTAAAGGTGAATTTAGGATTGAACTCCATAAATGCTACTATGAGGAAGTTACTGTAATATAGTAGGTACTTCATTAATATCCATCATGTGAAATAATTGTACAATCAAGAGAAAATATTATGTTTATCATTATTTCAGTTGTAATTAATCAAAATTATATTTCTGTGCTATAATAATTACATAATATATAGCTGTCGGCTATCCATTCATAAATGTTTCTAATTTAGTTAATATTTAAAATTAAAATTTAACAGCTAATAAAGAATTAATGTTCTATTTCCATATTAAAGTAACCTTTCTTGAAATATCACTAATTATTTTATATTTTTATACTTAGTATTGGTTAGCAAAGGGTCTTAAAATGTAAACCTTGAGCCGGGCGTGGTGGCTCACACTTGTAATCCCTGTGCTTGGAAGGTAGAGACAGGAGGATCGCGCAGGTTCGAAGCCAGCAGCGCTGGCTTAAGAGACCCTGTTTCCAAATTTAAAAAAAAAAAAATGTAAACCTTGAATGCTTGTCATTCAAGACCATATGATGACACACACCATAACTCAGATTGAAATGTTGGTAAGGATTTTGAAGAATGAAATATATCACTCGAAATGTAATTTGAAGAAAGCATAATGTAGCAAAGGTAGAAGACTACTTGATTAAGCACTCATTCCATATTGAATAGATATTTGGCATTGAGTCAGCTTCTGGAATCTCAAGTGAGACTTCAACCCAAATACAAGTTCACTTATGGATCACACTTCTGGGATAGAACGCAGAGCACCATTCAGAAAAACAGAAAAACTTCCGATCAAAATTGCCTTATTATGCTGGGCGTGGTGGCGCACGCTTGTGATCCCTGAGCTTGGGAGGCTGAGACAGGAGGATCGCACAGGTTCGAGGCCAGCCTCAGGTACTTAGTGAGGCTCTCAGCAACTTAGTGAAACCCTGCTTCCAAATAAAATATAAAAGAGGTCTGGGAGAATAGCCCGGAGGTAGGAAGCCTCTTGGTTCCACCCCCAGTACCACCAATAAATAAATAAATAAATAAATAAATAAATAAATAAATAAATAAACAAAAAATACATTATGCTACTGGGCTTGGTCCTGCTTAAGGAAACAAACACTAAAATTTTATTGACTCCAAATAAAAATGCCTTCTACCACCCTACTGTGTGAGAGTTAACTGATATTTTCCCACAAGGTTTATATATATTTCCTATTGAAAGAATACCTTGTTTAGTATCATGCCTGTATCTCTGATGACTGTTCTGTTTAACTCTCATTTCATATAGCCTCTTCCATTTTGATGATCATCTATGAATAGATATTTCTAGGCATTGAAATATAATAAAGGCTTTTGTTTATCACCTCACAAGTAAAATCATGATTATAGCAGCAGGGTAAGTTTCTCGAAATGATGATAAACTACATACAAAAAATCTTTCTAATAAATATTACATTTTGGGTATTCTCCTATACATTAATTTTACTATTTTATTTTATTTATTTGTGTGGGGGGGGTCTGGGAATGGAACCCAGGGGCATTTGACCACAGAGCTACACCCCCTGCCCTATTTTTCATTTTTTATTTTGAAACCGGGTCTCACTAAGTTGCAGAGGGCCTCACTAAGTAGCTGAGGCTGTCCGCGAACCGCGATCCTCCAGTCATAGCCTCCCGAATGCTGGGATTACAAATGTTCACCACCATGCTCAGATGATTTTACTATTTTAATAAAAAATATTTGAAATACATCAGATGTTCAGCATTCTTATAGAGACAGGGGATCACAGTGAGGTTTAAGATTAAGTTTAAATGTTGTCTGAGTGGAGAAAAGGTCAAGTGGCATATGAAAAACAGTTGAAACAAATCAGCATTTAATAAATGTATTAGTCAAGTATAGATATTCCAGGGGCATCCAACAAGTATACTCACTTTGATCTGGAGGGCACAGGGAATGCTTTTCAGAACAAAGTAATGTCAACACTGCACTTGAAGGAGAGTAAGAATGTGTTCATGGCAAAAAAAAAAATCACATATTTGAAAAATAAGTAAAAGTGAGCATGTTGCATTCAAGTGTTTATAAAATGTCATAAGCACACATAAATATGGGAGATTAAAATTTCTGAAAAGCACAAGAAAATAGCATTATATATATCTTTTCAATGTTTATATACTGTCTGAATGCTGAACACTATTCATCTCCTAGTTTGAGATTGCTATAGCTTACTGGGTCCTATTTGCTAATATAAGAACAAAAACTGTTCTCATATTTTACTGATAAAGTAATGGTAAAATAAATTACATAAAAATAGCTATATATATACAGATATACATTTCCATATAAATTTATAATAAAATATGTCAAGAGATTCAATTTTTTGCTCAGTTTTCCAATTTTTCTTTGGCGAATTTATGACTTACCTTTTATTGTAAGATTTTTATGACTAAAATATTTTAATGAAGATATGATTAATATTTGCAAACATTTTCATTCTTTTCTGCTTCCCAGATATTTTTTGTGGTGCTGGGGGTGGAACCCAGGGGCTTTTCTACCTCCAGGCTACACTCCCAGACCTATTTTATACTTTATTTGGAAACAGGGTCTCACTAGGTTGCTGAGAGCCTCACTAAGTAGCTGAGGCTGGCTTTGAACCTGTGCGATCCTTCTGTCTCAGCCTCCGAAGCACAGGGATGAAAGTGTGTCCCACCATGCCTGGCACTTCCCATATATTATCAAGAAAACTTGGAACATAAAAGAAATCTTGAAGCACATTTGTCTACATATTTTTATAAAATATGTGTTCATCCTTTCCTTCTTGTAATAAATATCCTAAATCCAAATCGATGCAGAATAAAATGGCTCTAACAACCATATTTCCTTCCATTTGTAAAGGTATATTCATTCTTTGATTATATATAGTAACATTAAATTAGAAACATTTA
The DNA here is from genome assembly GCF_963383645.1 of Muscardinus avellanarius. Taxonomy (NCBI): domain Eukaryota; kingdom Metazoa; phylum Chordata; class Mammalia; order Rodentia; family Gliridae; genus Muscardinus; species Muscardinus avellanarius. The sequence continues at coordinate 21,366,206 of NC_137792.1, read as the reverse complement.
ATTCAACCAAGTATTTTTCAGATAAGTATAAATTAAGTAGATTAATCAAAGCAAATATAAAGTAGTATAACCGAACAATAACATAAATGATAGATGGCATACTGCATTTTATTACTCAGTGTATAATCAGGGTTTTCTGGTTCTTTTTTCATACTGAAAGTTAAAACTTTTCTCAAACAAAATAGATTTCCAGTGCAATAGTGGTTTATATACTGCACATTTATGCAAGACAATTTATATGATGCCTTGATCTAATTATTAGTAATGGCAAAATTTCTATAGAAACTATCATATCATGTGATATCTATGCTTTATATGATATAAACATATATACATTTATATTTGATACTAGAGATTGAACCCAGGCACATTCTACCTCTGAGCTCTACTACAGTCCTAATTTTTAATTTTTATCTTATTGTTGCATTGTAGTCGTATATCTTCATGAGGTTCAGGTTGGTAGAGGCATCCATGCACACAGCACATGGTCTCACTAAGTTACTGAGGCTGGCTTTGAATCTGTAGTCTTTCTGTCTCTGCCTCCCCCAGTAATCTTAGTATTACTTATTTGTGCCACCATGTCCACCCAATTTAAAATACATTTTCTTTTTTTTTCAGTACTGATGATGGAACCAAGGGGCATTCTACCTCCCAGCTAGACCCCCAGCACTATTTTGTATTCTTTACTTGGAAACAGGGTCTCACTGAGTTGCAGAGGGCCTCACTTAATAGCTGAAGCTGACTGTGAACCATGATCCTCCTGTCTCAGCCTTCCAAATGCTGGAATTACAAGCGTGCACCACCGCACCCAAGTTTAAAATACATTTTAAAGCCGAGTCTATATATCAATTAAAATTTCTTCAGGAAAGTATGATTTTAATAAGATGATGTTCTTCCAGGCTTTTGCTTATTTTTGTTTGTTTTAACTAGAGATCATTCTCCTGGCTGCAGTCAGAATTCTCACATTTTCTCTCAACATGAGGCAATGATAATTGTTTTCTTGCAAGGTAGAGTCAAGTGTGGTTCTATTGTCTCAGCATGTGAAAATTGATGTGATATAATTTTTTTTGCTGTGGTGATATACAGTTATGAAAAAAATTTTCTTGTGTTCTATAATTCCAAGATGTCATCCTTTTGATAAGCAGGATCAAATAAGATCATTGTCTTTTAAATTACTTGATATGAGCACAATATCCTTCAATAAATTCTGTAAGTGATTTTAAAAAGCTATTTGTTGAGTCAGGCATGGTGGCCCATGCTTGTAATCCCTGTGCTTGGGAGGCTGAGACAGGAGGATCGCACAGGTTTGAAGCCAGCCTCAACTACTTAGTGAGGCTCTCAGCAACTTAGTGAGACCCTGTTTCCAAATAAATTATAAAATAGGTCTGGGAATGTAGCCCGGAGGTAGAAAAGCCCCTGGGTTCCACCCCCAGTACCACACACACACAAAAAAATACCCAGCTATTTGTAATTACAAAGATTTAAGCAAAATTTAAAGAGATGTTCTCTCAATCAAAATAGTTACTTTATGCCGGGCGTGGTGGCACACGCTTGTAATCCCCGTGCTTGGGAGGCGGAGACAGGAGGATCGCGCAGGTTCGAAGCCAGCCGTGCTGGCGTAAGAGACCCTGTTTCAGAAATATAAAATAGGTCTGGGAGTGTAGCCCGGAGGAAGAAGGGCTTCCAGGAACCCCAGTACCACCAAAAAAAAAAAAATAGTTACTTTATATAATAATTAAGTTAATTTTTCATGACAGTCAAATATTATCTATTCTAGTTTCCAGCAATTCTAAACTATTGTAATATTTCTATAATTCAATGTAAGTTTCATATTTTCCTCCCCTCTTCTTCCCATTAAGGTAGAAAATATCGGAGAGGCATCAAGAAGGCTGTGGCAGATGCCAGGATATTAGAGATGCAGACAAAACTTATCCAAATGAACTGGAAATTTTGGAAAAATTCCCCAAGAAAGACAACTGCTTCTTCTCTACATTCTTAAGAATCCTGGACTTCACCTGTAAGGAGAGAGTTTAGCGGAGACCTACTTGGAAGGCGGTGTTGGAAGTGGTCTCCGCCATGGCATTGGAGACTTGTATTCAGGAGAAACAGAAATCAGATCCTACCAACCTTATTTTTTGGAGAAATTACACCAAACGTTGAATGCTACCATCGCGCATGAATGCTTAGGAACATTGGACAACATTCAGAGTGGAAAAAGATCTTGGGAAAGATTTGAAATGGTGGAGGCAGTGGCAATGGCAGTGGCAAGTACTCAGGGGAGGCAAAGATCTGATGCATTATACCTGGAATCTTTGAAGTAATAACTCCAGAGGCAGAATGCTACCACCACGCACCCTCGAGAACATGGGACAAATGGCTGGGCGAAGATGATTCTCGAATTGGAGCCTGCAGAGGGGTTAGGCTGGCAATGGACACAGAAAAGCTGGGATTGGAGCCTGCCGTGAGGCACGGCCGCTACTGGGGCCTCCGAGGCCGAGATCGGAGCCTGCCAAGGGGTTAGACCGGTGCTGGAGCCAGTGAGGCCAGGATCGGAGCCTGCCATGAGGCAAGGCCAGTGTTGGGGCCTTCGAGGCTGGGATCAAAGCCTGCCGAGGGGTTAGACTGGTGCCAGGGCCAGCGAAGCCAGGATCGGAGCCTGCCAAGAGGTTAGGCCGGTGCTGGGGCCAGCGAGGTCGAGATCGGAGCCTGCCGAGGGTTTAGGCCGGTGCCGGGCCAGCAAGGCCAGCATCGGAGCCTACCGTGAGGCAAGGCCGGTGCTGGGGAGTTCAAGGCTAGGATCGGAGCCTGCCGAGGGGTTAGGCTGGTGTTGGGGCCAACGGCAGGCATTGGAGCCCGCCTTGAGGCAAGGCTGGTTTGGGGGCCTCCGAGGCCGGGATTGGAGCCTGCCGAGGGGCTAGGCCAGTGCCAGGCCAACGGCTGGGATCGGAGCCTGCTTTGAGGCAAGGCCGCTACTGGGGCCTCCGAGGCTGGGATCGGAGCCTGCCGAGGGGTTAGAGCAATTCTGGGTCCAGCGGCCAGCATCGGAGCCTGCCATGAGGCAAGGCCGGTGCTGGGGCCTTCGAGGCTGGGATCAGAGCCTCCCAAGGGGTTAGGCCGGTGCAGGGGCCAGCGAGGCGGGGATCGGAACCTGCCATGAGGCAAGGCCGGTGCTAGGGCCTCCAAGGCCAGGAGAGGAGTCTGTCGAGGGCTTAGGCCTGTGCCAGGGTCAGCGAGCCTGGGACGGAGCCTACCTTGAGGCTAGGCCAGTGCTGGGGCCACAGAGGCCGGGATCGGAGCCAGCCAAGCCGAGGAGTTAGGCCGGTGTGTGGGCCAGTGAGGCTAGAATCGGGGCCTCCCATGAGGCAAGGCTGCTGCTTGAGCCAGTGAGGTCTGGATCAGTCCACCAGGTAGCCAGGCCATTACTGGGGCCGTCAAGAGTGGGATCAGTAATTGTAACGCGGCATGCACAGAAATATTGCAGAAAATAAAAACCATATGCTTCCCCTAATCAGCAATAACTAGGAGGAAAGGGGCAAGAGGAAGAGGTCGAGTAATAGAAAGGGGCCTATAGTGAAGCAATTGTGACCAATCAGAGGGTATGGAATGGGGAGGATGGTGCCTCTTTAAAACTCAGGAGGTACATAAACAAATGTATCAAAATTAATCACCAAACAAGCATGGGATTGAGGGAGGGGGAGGGAATGGGATGTGGACTGGATGAGGGCTAATTGGATGATGTGTGCTTGGATAACCTCTCAAGTCTTGTATTCCAGTGTGATATATGATTACAATGCACCAATAAAAATAAATTAAAAAAAAAACAAAAAGACATCAAGAAGAAAGATCATTTTGGTTATATATTATAGAATATAATTTCATTATTCAGCTAGAAAAAATGGCTGAGGGGATTCTGTGATGGGGTTTTGTAACCGTTTTTTTAGCTCTCCTACATATTTAGCTTTTATTACACAGTCTGTCTTATAATCACTCATTCACATATACCTTCGATTCCCTTGCTTGTAGCTTCCTCTCATATAAAAAATTCCAACTTTTGTTATATGCAGCATCCCTCATACTCTATACTAATTCTTGTACTCAATAGCTGAATATGACTGGAGAAAAGTCACACCTAGAAAAAAATACAGTCCCTATTTAAATACTTAAGAACTAATTATCTTGTTCCAATTCCCCAGAAAAAAGTAAAGTTATCAGAATAATACCACCAGTAATACACACATATACAAACCTATGTCCTTTTGAAACTATGCACTCTGTCTTTTTTTTATTATTATTATCAGAAGAAATTACCCCCCCTTTGACCATGCTGGATATAAAACTCAAGATGTACTCCACTTCATTCCTTTTCCTATTTTTTTTTTTTTATTTTGAGACAGCGTATTATTAGTTTGGCAAGGCTGGACTATAACTTGCTATCCTCCTGCCTCAGCCTTCCAAGTAGCTGGGGTTACATACATGAACCAGCATGCTCAGCTTGAATTTTCCCTTCTGTCTAATCCCACTTCCTTTATTTAAACAATTGAACTCATTCTTTATCATTTACATAAGTACTTTGTTCTTGTAACTATTTCCTACCCTTTGTTGTGCACCATTATTTTGTAATTTTCTGTTATTCATTTTTAAACATCTGAGATACTTTTCATCTAGGAAAAGAAATTGAATCTTTAGGAAAGTGATTCATCCTTCCTTCCCCCTTTAAAGGAACCTTCTCCAGAGTATTATCTCTGTCTTATCTCTTCATTACTTCCATTCACTCTAGAAATATTCCCATCAATCTTGGCTTCCCAGTACACCACCAAAAACACTATATTAAAGTTGCCAAATGTTTTTTTTTTCCTTTATCAAAACCAGAGACTTTTTTTCCAACAATTTAACAAGACTTTATTTCAAAATTAAAAAAAAAATTAAAAGTGTTGAGATACAGCTTAGAGGTAGAATGCCCCCAGGTTCAATCCCCAATAACAAAAAATAAATAAAATAAAATAAAATAAAATTAGTATGCCACATGAGCATTTTTGCATCCTCCTCTCTCTTCCCAGGATCTAATAGCTATCATCCGAGGTCAGCACATACAGTTCTGTTCCATTCTTTTTAATCGATGAAAGACTTCTCTTGCACAGAATGTAAAATTGTTTAGAAAAGTCAAGCAGTTTCAACTTATGGTATAATATGCTTTGCAGTAACCGATGTTATATTGGGGAGCATATATGTATCAATTTATAATAAATTCCTAATAAAGAGATTTCTGGGCCATAGAATTTGTGCAATTAAATATTCTGCTGGTAAACCTTAAAAAGCAGTACCAGTTTAGAGTTCCACCAATGCCACAGGAAGGCTTCCCTTGCTCCATACCCAGGATTTTTTTTAAGTTTTACCTCTCTAATTAAAAAAATGATCTCATTGTTTTAAAGTACCCATCTCTATGAGTGCAACCGAACATCTTTTCATAACTTCATCATCCTTTTTAATTTCTTCTGCAAAACAAATATTTATATCCTTTACTCATTTTTAATTGGACTTTTTAGAATTTTTCTACAGACTTATAGGACCTCTTTGCACATTAAAAAATTTAAATATTTAATAGGTATGAGACAAACATTTCCCCCTGGTCTCCTATATGCTAGTTAAGGAAATTCTTTTTTTTTTTCATCAGCAGTTTTTATTTTTTATTTTTTTTTATTGGTGCACTGTATTCATACATCATAATGGTATTAAAAAAAAAAACTTTTGTAGACATACATGCACACATCTCCCAGTTAGCCCCTACCTGATCCCCACCCCTTTCCCTCCCCATCCCTCCTTCCCATGCTTGGCTTAGTGGTTGACATCTAGTATTATAGCAATTTATCTAAAATTAACAATGATAATCTCACATAACAGTTTCATTTGTCTGATACCAAGCTTTTGATGACTTAAAGATAACATTTCAATATTTCTTTTTGATTTCTTTCTTACCAAAGAATATTTTTTCTTTTTTTTTTAGGTGAAACTATCACACATTTATTTATTTATTTTTCAGAGAAAGTCTATCCTAATATGGAATATGGACTCTAGATAAACAAAATGATCTCAAAAAAGAACAAAGCTAGAAGATGTATATTTTCTGATTTCAAATGTTATAAAGCTACAATAATTGAAACAGTGTAGTACTGTTCTAAAGGCAGATATATAAACCATTGGAGTTAAATAAAAGCCTAGAGATAAATTCTTCCATATACTGTCAAGTTATTTTTGACAAGGTTTCCACGAACATTTGGTGGAGGAAATAATAATCTTTTAACTAAATATTGTTGAAAAATAATAATTACATGAAGAATAAAATTGGACCCTTACCTAACACCATATACAAATATTAACTCAAAATAGATAAAAGACCTAAATATAAATCTTAAGACTATAAACTTTTAGAAGAAAATCTGTGTCATAAAACCTCATGACATTGAAACTGGCAGTGTTTTCTTGGGTATGATTTCAATGGCACAGGCAACAGAAGGGTAAAAAAAACTCCCTAGAAAACAAAAAAAAATTGTATATCCAAAGACAATGTAGACAGTTAAAAGTTACTGATAGAATTGGATAAAATATTTCCAAATGCTATATCTGAAGGTATATTAATATTCCAACTAGAAATCCTAAAAATTGGCAGCAATAAAAGCAAACAATACAATTTAGAAATAGGTAAAGACTAAAATAAATAATGAATCTCCAAAGATAGCCAATCTTAGTTGCCTGTTGGATGGAAAATCTTTTTTCTCTGATTCTGGTGTGTGTTACCTATTTCTTCTTTGTAGTTAATATCTTTGAGCATTTTCTCTAGTGCTTGTTTTGAAGACATAAATTCCTTCAGTTGCTGTTTGTCATGGAAGCTTCTTACTTCCCCATCTAATTTGATAGAAAGTTTTGCTGGGTAGGAAATTTTTGGCTGGAAGTTGTTTTCTTTCAGAGTTTGGAATATGTTACTCCAAGCCCTTCTGGCTCTCATGACTTGGTTTGGGAAGTCTGGAGTGATTCTAATTGGTTTGCCTCTGAATGTCACTTGGCCCTTTGTTTTTGTTGCCTTTAAGATTCTCTGCTTGGCTTCCACATTGGTCATTTTGACAATTATGTGGCGTGGGGATCCTCTTTTCCGATTCTGTCTAAAGGGAGTTCTATAAGTTTCCTGGACCTGTGTATCAACCTCTTGCTCTATGTTTGGAAATTTTTCTGCTATTACTTCCTTGAAGTGATTGTTGATCCCTTTGGTTTCACCTTCTTTTCCTTCCTCTATTCCATTTATTTTTAGGTTAGCTCTCTTAAAATGAGCCCATATTTCTTCAATGTCAGATTCCTGCTGTCGGATTTTTTTTCTCTATAGAAACTATGTGTTCATTTTTGGAGTGATCATCTTCTAGGAGCGAGATTCTATTCTCCATGTGGTTTAATCGGGTGTTTATACTTTGATTTGAGGCCTTACTTCAATGAGTGCATCCTTTATCTCTTTTAGACTCTCTCTGAATACTTTTTGAAACACCTCTATTGTTTCTACAATTATTTTCCTGATTTTATCTTCTAGAAATCTCTGAATTTCCATTTTATCAGGTTCTGATGTTGTGGGCATTCACTGCTCCATTGTTATTTCTCTTTCCCATGATTTCGGAAGTTTGTGCCTTCTCTGGGTTCTTCCCTGGGTCACTATGACTTCACTTAAGGTGCTCTGGATCTCGAGTCTGTGGTATCTCAGCCACCACTACTCCTCTACTGGGTTGTATCGCAAAGTCTCAGATGCAGGGAGTCAATCGAGGCTGCTTTAGACCATGGGCGGTGCCAGGCTGGGCGTTCTCCTGCATGGAGTTGTGACTATAGTATGATATCTCTGCCACCGCCACTCCCCCACTGGGTCAAGTCCCTGGGAGTCAATACTGGTACTTCTCCTGTAGGGGCCGCAATTTGACTCACTGTTGTTGAGTGCGCAGATGGAGCTGTAGTGGACTTGGTTAATTCGCTGCTGCCGCTCCAGTGGCAATATGATGCCGTTGTCATGCCCTCGGCCGTGAGGCTGGCGTATTTCTTCTGTGTTTTTGAGCTCCGCTCTGAGTCCCTGCAGGGTGTGCTGAGCCCAGCCCCTGGGAGCTTTAGACGCTCCCTGCGCCGAAAAATCTGCCGAATCCTGCCCAGCTGATCTTCAGCGGCTCACCTCGGCTCGCTGTCCGCCACTCCTCTCTGGAGCCTGATGGGCTGTTGAGTGCGTTGGTCTGGTGCTGTCCGGCCCCAGAGACTTTTAAAACTTGAAACTATTCATACCTTTGGTAGCTTTGAAATTATTTAATCCATCTTATTTTATTTATAGCACTTTGCAGCATTTGACATTTTATTGGTATTTGTCTGTTTTTTGTTCTACCACTAGAAAGTAAGCTTTCTATGAGGGGAACACTTTATATTTCTAATTTACCATTTAATCACTAGTGCATAGGAGAGAGTGTGGTGCCATTACTAACTTGTTAAACATATGAGTAAATATATACAAAGTGAATTTTGTTAAAAGCTATAAGCTTTCTGACTTTGTATGATTTATTATATTGAAGAAAAAGCTACCTGTAATTTTAGATATCATTGAAATAAGATATAGAAAAATGAAACTTCCCAAACTCAATTTCCTTAAATATTGAACAAAATATAAGACATTTTAAAGAATCAGAAACTCCAATAAGAAAAGTCATGCTAGAGCCAGATGTTGTGACACATGCTTATAGTCCTAGTACTTGTAAGGCAGAGCTTACACAAAAATAAAACAAATCATGCATTTATTTTTAGAATGTATTTAGATTTATTATTTGAATTGCTTTAGCAACTGACTGATTTCATAAGGTTTAAGAAATAGTGTAATAAATTTATTTGCTTATCGTCCAAAATAGCTACTCAACAAGTATGCATCTTAAAGTTAGTGAAAAGGATAAGCTGTTAACATATATGGAATCTTCATAATTTGAGCTCAACAGGCATTTGGAAGTCTGCCAAAATTTCCAGTTATAATTTGAAGAAAAATGAGAAGCAAAAAAGCAAATGTATCAAGTCTTGACAAAATTTGTCTTCTAATTTTCCTTTTTCTTAATCAGCTGCGAAAGGCACTCATTTTCCTCTCCTTGATTAGATGCTGAAATGACTGATTACTGGATTTAATAGTTCTTTTAATGAAACATTGTTATTTGCTTTTCTATGATTACCTTAAAATACCACATATCATACAGTATTTTTTTTATTTTTCTGCCCAAATTGTTAGTTGACTTATTTATTTTAAATTTTTCCTCCATTTATTCCAGTTTTACCCTATAAGCCTCTGATTTATGCCAACTCATTCTGTTATTCTGTTTTTCCAAAGCAATCTTATATTCAGCACTCCCTCATAATTTACTTAAGTTTATGTCAAATTTACTTTGGGCCAGAAAATCGTCTTTAAGTTTTAAAATAGCTAAAGTCATTTTTAATTTAAAATGGTAGAAAGAAAAATTATGAGCTAGATGTGATGGTGCACGCTTGTAATCCTAGTATTTGGGAGGCTGAGACAGGAGGACTGTGGTTCATGGACAGCCTCAGCTACTTAGTGAGGCCCTCTGCAACTTAGTGAGACCTTGTTTCAAAACAAAGAATAAAAAACATAGAGCCGGGAGTATAACTTGGAGGTAGAATGCTCCTGAGTTCTACTCCAGTACCACCAAAAAAAAAAAAAAAAAGAAAGAAAGAAAAGAAAAATTATGTTATGTCTCCTGCATACCAAGACTTTTCTATTTATTAGCAGATTCTCTAGAGTCCTGTAAAATAGATAGGATTGCTATCACTCCCTTTTTCAGAAGAAGAAAATGTAAGTATTTAGGAATATAGAAAAAAGGCCATTTACTTATTATTAATGTATTTACCTAAAACCATATTAATAATCCAAATAATGATATATAAGTGATTTACTTTGAATTATTGAAGCCATTATTATTTGTTATCCCCTGAGAATATGCAGCATAAATTATGTAAGAGGGCTATCTATGGTGTATTCGTATAGTTTTTTGTTGTTATACACAATTTACTAGATAATTTTTACCTAAATAATGTTGAACATTTATATATTGACAGCACGTTTTCTAATTATAAAAACTATATATTTGAGGCCAGATATGGTGGTATATGCTTGTAATTCCAGTACTTGGGAGACTAAGAAGGATTGAAGGTTTGCGGCCAGCCTCAGTAATTTACTGAGTCTCTCCAAAATTTGAGATCCTGTGTCAAAATAAAAAATAAAACAGGTCTAGAGGTGTAGCTCAGAGATAGAATGACCCTGGGTTCAATCCCCAGTATCACACACACACACACACACACACACACACACACACACACACACACACACAGAAGAAAAAAAAACCCTACACCTTTGGTAAATTTGAGCCTACTATGAATTTGATATTTTATGGCTTTGCAATCTCCACTTAAAATTCACATATCTAGTATCTGTGCCTTGCTTCACAATTAACCATCTTAACTGGTATTTATATAGTAAATATCATCACAGAAAATTCAGACTTAAAGCGCAGTTAGCTGTTTTAAGAAAACATCTGCATAGACCTTAATATAATACAATGCATTTTAATAATAGTTTATGAAATTTTATTTTATTTTATTTTTTTGTGGTACTGGGGTTTCTGGAAGCCCTTCTACCTCCGGGCTACACTCCCAGACCTATATTATTTTTGGAAACAGGGTCTCTTAAGCCAGCGCGGCTGGCTTCGAACCTGCACCTCCCAAGCGCGGGGATTACAAGCGTGCGCCACCACGGCCGGCATTTAGTTTTTGAGATTTTAGATCCATTAATAGATTGTCTTTCTTCCCATTGTCAAATTTGTTTCTCACCACAATGCTGATGGTAGGTCAGCAAATGCTATCAATGTTTTTCATGACGTAACAGATTCAGAAATGTTAGGTAACTCATGTAACGTCACAGAGCAAACATGAAAATATGAAAAATGAAAATTAAATTTTGGACCCATTATATCTACTTCTCTTTCTCTCATAACTAACTTAAAAATGCTGGAAGGAATTTCCATGTTTATTAATTCTGCATTTCTAGCATTTTAGTTGAGAAACATAGACCTAGATGAAATAGAAATCTTGCCCTTGCTTTCTCCAAGCCTCTTGATACATTAAGATAAATCATTTGGAAGATTGATTTTTAGCATATTATTTGTTAATATTTATAATTATTGTCAACTTCTATACAACATATATTTACTTAAATTAATAATGTTAAATATTCTTTTTTTTTTTTTTTACTCACTACGTAACAATCTTTAATGAATAGAGTACAGAGAGTTCGTGCCCTTGTGCAGGCATGTCTAAAATGCCATCCTCTGGCTCAGTTTCCAACCTTCCTTGCCTGGACCATCAAAAGGACCTCCCAGATATTCCTCTACCAATTAGCAATGTCCTTAAACACAGGGTACCACAGCTCCTTATGCCGGGCTTCAGCATTTTATTAGCATCTTCTCACATCATTCTGCTGCTCCTCGGGGCCATGCTGCAGCTCTTTTAGAAGAAGGCCTAGGCATCCCCCAGGGATGTTTAACCTTCCCCTTCCAGTTTTCCCTTCTTCAATTTTATCATCCTTCTACTCTATTTTTCTACCTCCTCCTCCCTCTTCATCTTCTTGTACTATACATAATACTCCTAGTTTTTGAAATTTAGTTAATCTCTGATTGCTACCCAAGATATAACTGTGTTTTTCTTTTAAATATGTTAAGTCCAAGTTGTTTCCTAATCTACTTTTAATTTGGTTCAGTGAAAATATTAATATTTTCCTTAAAAAGAGAAAGCAGCCTCAACCTTTTGCTTTCATAAATAGGAATTTTTTATCAAAGTATATAAAACACAAAAAAGTAAATAAAAGCTTGACTAATTTTCAAGAAATAAAAACAAATAACCTTCATACCTAATATGCTAAAGAAAATATCTTTATAAATTATGTTATTTGAATTTGATCATATGCAATCTGTGACTCAATGAAAGGAGACTTTATTACTTTAAATATACTGAATCTTGCCAGGCGTGGTGGTGCACACTTGTAATCCCCGCACTTGGGAGGCTGAGACAGGAGGATCACACAGGTTTGAGGCCAGCCTCAGCTACTTAGTGAGGCTCTCAGCAACTTAGTGAGACCCTGTTTCCAAATAAAGTATAAAATAGGTCTGGGAGTATAGCCTGGAGGTAGAAAGCCCCTGCATTCCACCCCAAGCACCACGAAAAAAAAAAAAAATATATATATATATATATATATATATATATATATATATATATATATATATAATCTTCTAATCCATAAAGGACTTTTACCATTTCAATTGTTTATATAGTCATTAATACCACTTGACCAATTTTCATAGAGTTTTATGTGCTGAACTTCTACATCTTTGACTAAACAGCATTGGGACTTGTTGTTTTTTTAATGTAAAGGGCATTTAAAACCAACATTATTGGCCGGGCGTGGTGGCGCACGCTTGTAATCCCCGCGCTTGGGAGGCAGAGACAGGAGGATCGCGCAGGTTCGAAGCCAGCCGTGCTGGCTTAGGAGACCCTGTTTCCAAAAATAAAATAGGTCTGGGAGTGTAGTCCGGAGATAGACGGGCTTCCAGGAACCCCAGTACCACCAAAAAAATAAAAATAAAAATAAATAAATAAAACCAACATTATATTTAGCTACTTGTTTCTTTTATCTGGAATTATACTTGATGTTTATCTTAAGATTGTGCTCAATAATCTTCCAAAACTGGCTAATTAATTATAATATATTAACTATCAATCATCTAATGCAGTATAAATATATAATCTTGCATTCTGTGAATAATGACATTGTATGTCTTCTTTTCCAGTCTTATGTCTTTGCTTTATTCTTTTTCTTGTAATATTGCCCTTACTAGTAATTCAATAAAATTTTGAGTAAAAATGGAAATAGAAGAACTCTTTTCTCGTTCCTGAACTTTTTGTTGTTGTTGTTGTTTTACTGGGGATTGAACCCATAGGAATTATACCTCTGATTTACACCCCCAGCCCTATTTATTATTTTATTTGAAACGGGGTTTAACTGGGTTTATGATAGCCTCACTAAGTTGCTGAAACTGGCCTCAAACCTGTGATCCTCCTGTCTCAGTCTCCCAAATACTTGGATTAAAGGTGTATGCCACCATATTTTGCTTGCTCCTGGTCTTAAAGGGCCAAGTTTTCAATATTTTACCACTAGCTATGATATTTGCTTCAATATTTTAAGTTACATTTTAAAGATCTTTATAGTATGTTATCAGAGGTATGTGATCAATTTTATCCAGTAGTATTTCTGAATATGTTAGGGTAATCTATAATATTTTCTTTGTTCTTATAAATTTGATTTCCAAGTAAAACAAAAATATAATCGACTTTTAATTAAATATAATTTGTTCATTTCTAATAAATCAAATATATCTTGCATTCAGTTTTTCAGTATACTTCTTTTCCTTTTGTACTAATTCATGAGACAGATTTTTAAATATTTCCTCTAAAATCTTTGTCAATTTGTGTAAACTTGTTATATAACTTTCTAAACATTTTTGGAGAATATTTTTGCTATTTATATTTTCTGGAAAATTTGTGCAAGAATAGTGTTATTTCTTTCTCAATTATATGGAGAAGTTCACAACTTCAGGTGACAGGATATAGAATTATTTTACAATAAAAATCTTATTAAAGATGTAATTCATTTAATAAATATTTTAAAAGTATATGACTTTATAATGTATTAATCTTTGATCTTCTTTGAATTTTGCCACTTTATTTCAAATTTAATAGATATAACTATGAATTTTTTATTTATATTTCTAGAATGTACAGTGAAGACTCTTTTATACTCCTGTATAAAGTGCTTTAATTTTTATATATGTTTCTACTTAGATGCTTGCCAATTTTATTTACATTCTCAAAATAAAAATGTTTAGATTTTACTGATATTATTTTTGTATTTTTATAACCATTAAAATTTCTTTACCAATGAAGATTTTATTATCAGAAAATGTGATTTTAAATTAGAGCAATAGATACCATAAAATCTATTTTTTTGCTTTTAGGAAGCATTTTAATCTTAATTTTATTAATTTTTACCTCTCTTTAAAATTCTCCAGCATTTTCTTTTTTCATTTAATGTGAAAATTATTATTTAGGTACTTCTTCTCTATTTTCTCCTCTTTAAAAGTATTTTTCCTATTATTCTTGTGACTCGTTTTGTGTTTATTGGATAGATTGTGATTCAATTTAAATTTTTCTTTCAGAAATTTGTATGTAGAAATTTAAAAACATACCACACATTCTTTGATACACTGTATATCAAGGAATAGTGTTTGGGGTCCCTGCATGTGTTCTGGCTCAAGTTTAATAATTTCTCTTTAGTAAATAGAACACAGTATTTTGATACTACATAAATTCATTGACTGAAATTTTAGCCAACTGCTATTACTAACTGCTACCACTCGAGGGCGCTATTTCCTCCCCGCCCCTTGACCTCCCCCTCCCCCTTATTCCGGAAGTTTTTAGTTCATATTAAGTATTATTTCCGTTCAGACAGTAGAACTTCCGGGTGCAACAGAAATTACGCATCGTCCACTGACAAATTTTCTCAGGTTTGTCTATATTGATAAGTCTTAATTCATTTTCAATTTAAAAAGAAAACTTGGCCAGATATTGAATTCTGTTGATAGTTTCCTTTTTCCTTTCAGCGTTGAAAATATCCGATTCCATTATTAACGGTTTTTCATAGATTCCATTGAGAAAAAATCATCGTTCTGAGGGTTTCAGTCTTTTCTGAGGGTTTCAGTCTTGTAAACAACAATAATATACTTTATAATTTGTATATATTACTAATGTATATCTAACAAATATTTTAAAATTTCAATAGCAGTTTTGACTATCCAACATATTCCATTTGTTTAAACACAAGGAAATTTGATTGACAGAAGCGCCAAAGCTAAGCACAGTAACAAAAATATGTAACAAAAGCCAAAAAATAAATTTCCGCATTAAATTTAAACATCTACATATATATGTATGCATATATGCATTGAAACAATGTAAGAACATTCAAAAGCAAAACATCAAAAAAATTTTTTTAAATTTTTTTGGTGTTACTGGGGTTCCTGGAAACCCTCCGGGCTACACTCCCAGACCTATTTTTTTATATTTTTATTTGGAAACAGGGTCTCTTAAGCCAGCGATCTTCCTGTCTCCTCCTCCCAAGCGCGGGGATTACAAGCGTGCACCAAGCCTGGCAAAGCATGAACATTTTTTATATAATTATTTATATTATGTCTATATTGAACAAGATAAATTGTAAAATAAAACTCTTACTAAAGATAATAAAGTGAGATTGGTACTGATACCTTCATTTATATATAATTTCAAAACACCACAAAAGTATATGAAATAAAAGATGCATTGTATATTTAAATATGAAAATGCATTTGTAAAACTATGACATTTCATATGTCAGGAATCTATATACATATTTGTGTATTTTATTTTATTTATTTATTTATTTTGGTGGTACTGGGGTTCCTGGAAACCCTTCTACCTCCGGGCTCCACTGCCAGACCTATTTTATATTTTTATTTTTGGAAACAGGGTCTCTTAAGCCAGTGAGGCTGGCTTCCCACCTGTGCGATCCTCCTGTCTCTGCCTCCCAAGCGCAGGGATTACAAGCGTGTGCCACAATGCCTGGCCTGTTTGTGTATTTTAAAATGCATTACTGATAATAGCATCTCATTGATGTTTAAATGCCATATTAAATAGTTTAGGATAAAATTTATTTGAAGGAAAAATATTCTAATATAATTTCTTGC
Organism: Muscardinus avellanarius; assembly: GCF_963383645.1. Lineage (NCBI taxonomy): Eukaryota > Metazoa > Chordata > Mammalia > Rodentia > Gliridae > Muscardinus > Muscardinus avellanarius. Next base: position 21,350,319 of record NC_137792.1, on the reverse strand, counting down.
AAAGCAGTTTTGTCTTCTAAAGTTAACAAATACATTTTGGGGGAGCAATAAACTTCAAAGAATAGAAAATGTATAATACAGTGACAATTGTATATTTAATAGTACCATATTTATATAACATATAAATAATAGCTTGCTATGCAAAACATGTTCTAATTGTTAAAGAATTTAAATGAATACATTAGAACCAATTCAGTAGTAAGGAATACAATGTAACTGAAACTAACAAGCTTTTATATATAAATGCTTATATATACTTAATGTGTAATAATTTTAGTATCAAATAATTATGAGATGACACGTTGCTTAACAAATGATATTAATATAACTTATCTAATATTCACAGTAATAAACATTAATTGATCATTAAAATAAGATGTTTAATTCTGGAAATTAAGTAGCAAGATATCATTATCTATTGATAACACATATTTGAGGGAATATGATACTGTTAATTTAATATTATTAATACTTTAGTATATTGCAGTTATACATTATTGCTAGGCTCAATGTGATACAAACATACCTGTACACAACTCTTAGCTGTTTTGTGTGTGTGTGCGTGATACTCTGGATTGAATCTGGAGGCATACTCCTCTAAGCTACCCCCTCATTTGTATTTTTTGTTTTGAAACAGTCTTACTAGGTTGCTAAGAGTATCACTATGTTTTTGAAGCTGGTCTTAAACCTATGATCCTCCTTTCTCACTGAGATATAGGTGACACATGCCTGGAATCTCAGTACTTGGTAGGCTGGGACAGGACGATCACAGGTTCAAGACCAGCCTCCGCAAAGTCACACTCTTAGTAACCTAGTGAGAGTGTTTCAAAAAGAAAAAATTAAAAGGGCAGGGGATATAGCTCAGAGATAGAAAGCCCCTAAGTTAACCCCCCCAGGGCCAAATATATACAAATATTTACATATATGCTTATGTATATCTATATATATATTTTAACAATATTTTTAATTTTCTGCCCTTTACACAACAGTTGCCTTTCTATGACTATCTGACAGAACTAGTCAAATATATGTATAAAATATATGATGCAAAAAGTGAAAAAAGCTATTTTAATAGACTATAATATTTTCATACTATAAATACTAGGCAGACTTTATACCCAGTCAGGTAGACCTTTAATAACTGCAGATGATATCTACAAGACAAATTGTTAGTATAAAGGATACAAATTATGATGTATTCATATGTGCTCAGTTGTACATTTGTACTATTTATGTAAATAATGTATATTTGTTAAATTACATACTGCAAAGCACAGGCATATTTTTGAAAGGTTATGTATCTTTATTTTGTAGATATTTTGCACTGAGTTAACATCTTATTTGAAGCTTACAAAGGCAAATATAAGTCACACAGCAACATATTACTGATGATTAATTTGGATGGTCTTTATTTTTTTTATTGCCGGTCTGGAGATGGAACCCAGAGGCATTTGACCTCCGAGCTCCATCCCCTGCCCAATTTTTTATTCTTTATTTTGAAACAGGGTCTCAGTGAGTTGCAGAGGGCCTCACTAAATAGCTGAGGCTGTCCGTGAACCACGATCTTCTGGTCTCAGCCTCCTAAATGCTGGGATTACAAGCATGCACCACCATGCCCGGCTTGGTCTTTAGTTTTTTAATGTAGTACAGTTCAAGTGAGAATTTATGTTTAATGCTAAAATTAGAATAGTTAGAAGAGAAGGAAATAATAAGAAAAATGTAAAGTATATTTACATAAAGAGAAAACTTTAATATTTTGTGAGCCATTTATACGAATTTAACTTCTAATTAGCCAAATCATTAGATTGGAAGCCTTAAAATCATAAAAATGATCTTTTCATTGTTTCAATAGGATTAAATATTGATGTGAGCTAGAGTTTAAATATTGATGTGAGCTAGAGTTTATCTGCATTTATCATCTATTATCATGATATCAGGAAATTACAACAATAATTATGGCTAAAATATCTAAATTTTAATCTGATTAATATTTGGAAAAAAACTTAAAACTCTAATCTTGATATGTAGGATTTTCATTCAATATCTTATGGTATGTAAGTAAGAAATGGTATTCTCAGGAAAAATTTTTAATAAAATTAATTGTGGAATTCAGCAATTTTGTTAAATGCAGTTATTAATTCTAATTTATTATCAACAAACTGCTTTTAGGCATTCTGGATACATAAAAATAAAAATTGTCTATAAAGGTGTATACATTTATTCCTTTCCAATTATCATGCATTTTAATTTCTCTGCATTTTTATGCTGCCTATGAACTTCATAAAAAATTAAATAGAATTGTAATCGATTAGGTTTCTTAGTCTCAATCTTGATCATAGGATAAGGTTTTCAATATTGTTTCAGTAAGTATATTTGCTGTTGTTTTCTGAGATTTTTAGGTCAAAACTGATGTTAAATGTTCCAAATGGTTTTCTGTGTTTATGATAGTAACATGATTTTTGTCTTTTGTTGTTAAAATGATTAGAGTATTTTAGACCAGTAGAAATTTCTTTTTGGCTTGAACCCAATTTATTCATGGGGTATTATAATTGAAAGTGTCTTTGGATTCCAATTTTTCAAATATGAGGAATTTTCTCATTTTTCTCTGATTTATATCAATCACTGATTTTCTCTTATTATAGTGTCTTTATAAGTTTAGTGTAAAGTTTATAGGAATCTGAGTCAGTAATTGATTTTTCCATTTTTTATTCTGTGGAGGTGGTTGTGCATGGTTGGTGTTCTTTCTGAAATTCATGGAAATTTACAAGCTATGCACAAAGTTGAAACTCTTTGAAGGAAGAGGTTTTTTTTTATAGACCAAAGCTACTTAGAACATAGAGATTAATTGAGGCTTTAAGAATTTCTTTTTTATTTAAGCTGTATATTTCTGGAATTTTGTAATTTTGCAGAATTGCAGATATTGTTTAAATATTTCTAGCAATGGAATTCATAATACTTTTGTTCTTTTTTGTTGCTTGAGCAACCTTTCCAAAATTAATATTTTGTTAAACTTTTAAAAAAAACTAAAACTAAACTCATTTTTGTATTTCTGGATCTTAACTCATTTTTGTTTTATTTTGATTAGTCATATGACTTAAGTAAATTTTGTTTCAGAAAATTGAAGTAGGTTAATAGATCTTAAATTCTCAGGATTTCTTTTACATTTAATTCTAGAATTGTTTCTTTAGCCCTATATTTTGGTGGATCCAGATTTTTTAACAATTTTATATAGATAGAGTTTATATAACATAAACTACACAACTACACAACTTTAAAATAATACACATTTTGAGATATCTATATATTTGTGAAAACATGACACAATTAAGAAAATGTACATATTCAATGTCCACCTAAATTTCCATGCATACCTTCAGATTCCTTCCTTTTGGTCATCCACAGGTGTTTCCCCAATTCCTATGCTATGAATATTTTTCATAAAATTGGTTGTGCATGCCCACTTTATTTTGATAACACAGAATCAAATGGCTGGTTCACATCATTTTGGTATCTTTAGGATATTATACAATTGTACACCCTACTAAGAATATGGGGGTAGCAAAATACTTCTACATTTTTGCTAGAATTTGGTGTGTAGTGGTATCTCAGTGCTACTCTTCTTGAAGAAGTGCAGCAAATCTTTGTTTTCTTCTGTCCTAGGTATCTTCAGTAAATGGAGGAAATGATTTCTGTATCTGAAGCTAATTCTTTCGTGTTCATATTTTGCATATATGGTTATATTTTATTGTATGCTTGAATTTATATGTGAAATACTATAGAAGTAACTGGAGGTTCTGAGTGATTTTATTTTCCTCCAGGAAGAATTTTCTTATCAGTGGTTGAGTTATTGGAAGCTGGGTCTGTCTCCAGTTTTGTGAATTTTTATTTCAGTTCATATTGATATATGACAATAGCCCCCTGAGGATATCAGATTCTCCTGTGGTGTTTTCCAGATGTTCTCTGTAGGGCTGCAGATGAGGGCAGATACTAAACCCAATTTGAGTCCCCTGGGATGGGAAGACCATCAGAAACCCTAAGTAGTTGCATTTCTCAGTTGTGATTTTTCTTAAACATTTTGGGTTTTCTGTCATCTCCTTTGAATCAGCAAAAGGCTTGCAGGAGGAAGGGCAGCACCTGAGTTTTATTTCTGAAATCTAGCCTTTTCAAATTCTTGCTTCCTTGGCTTTGTGGTCCCTTCAAAATATGTTTTGTGACTTTGAGCTTTCCTAGTTTTTCTCAGTGTGATGGTTAAACTGAAATGGTTGCCTTACCATTACCAAAATCAGACACTATGTTTTGAAAAATATTTTAACTTAGTTTTTTTTCTTCCAATAGTCAATCTATTATTTATATCAATAGAATCAAAACATTTTTAAGATGAATAACCTTCCTGAGGATTGTATGTTTTCTGTCTTAATTTTCTTAGTGTACTACACTCCAACAATTTTATTGATTGTCTAGATGATTATTTACTTTCTTTCATGTGCTAGGTATGCACACAGGTTAACTACTGAAATACCTTGTATTATTTTATTTTCCATTGATATAACAGGATATCTAAGTCTAGGTAATTTCTAAAGGAGAAAGGTTTGTAAACTCACAGTTTGGTAGGCTAAAAGTCCAAGATAGATGATCTCATCAATTGGATCTCTGCTGAGAACATAATGGTAAATGGCATCATGGCAAGAGCATATGTGAAGGAGATAGATCACTTAGTGAGGCAGGAAGTCATATAGAGGACAGGGGTCAGTCTTGATCTTTTTTAACAACCCTCTGGCAGGCCCTAGCAAGGTATCCACAAGAACTACTTTAATCCTTTATGAAATAGTACCCTCAATGATCCAGTCATTTTGCCTTAGACACCATGTCTTAAAGATTCCACACTACCTTTCAATGTTCTTACACTACAAGCTACAAACTCTGGATCCATTGGGGAACATACTCAAATCACATCTAAACCATAATAATCCTAATGGGAAACATACAAGTAAATATGGATTACATTAGAGAAGATAAGTTTTGTAATAAATGTTGTGCTGCAAAAATAATTAGAAATTTACATATGCATATTTGTATTCTGTTTACTAGGTACTGAAGAGGTTGACACATGGATCCATTAATTATCTCTGTCTACTTAAAGTTGAAGGAGAGCTGAGGTACTTAGAGTTGAGGTATGGAACTTCATAACAGGATAAATTCATTTATTCTTTCTATATTTTTTCATTTCTTATTAAATATTTTATTTAAATCTTCTTACTTGAAAATTTAAGTTAAGTATGTTTTATTCTTACCCATTAATAATTTTAAATTCAGTGTGTTTTTCATATAAGTGTACAAAACAAGATTATAGTTAGATCAATTTTTCAAACTATGTATTTTATATTTAAAATGATATTTTTCTTTTTACATTGACTCCACTTTTTAAAAAAGAAATAAGAGCAAAAAAGTAGTCTTTTGTATTTATCTATTTAATTTCAATATTCAGTGCTCTTCTTCCCATTAGGTAGTTTTTCACCAAGGAATTTTTCCCTTAGTGTTAAGTATTTCTTATGCCATATATATTATTGTTTGGACAGGGGAAAATGATCTCAGGATTTTTTTTCTGTGTCTTATTCCTCTCTGGAAATGTAGTATTTAGTGGATAAAAAATTGGGGGTTAATGGTTTTATTTTTATTTCAGTTGCTGATCAATTTTCACCTACTACTCCAAGAATGTTTTTGAGAACAGGACCATCTGTTAAGTCACCATTTTTGGTAGAAAATGTAATTTATTTTCCTAAAATTTCATAGGCATACAGTTATATAAATTGTTGATAATATTTATATTTCACATAGTTATCCAATATATTATGTACAAAGAAAATAGTTTAAGAGTTAACTTAAGTCTTATGAAAGATATCACTAATGACAGTTTCAAAATATTTTCCTGTTTAAGTACAAAGCAGATGAGATGCTATGCTTAAACACAGAAATAGAAATGAAATGGATGGGAAAACATAAGTTTTATGGAAAGAAAATGTAGTTTGATCTAATTTAAACAAGCTGTTATGTAAATAGAACAATATATAATATTGATATTGTTATCTAATTTAAGAATAATAAACTGGGAACATAAGTCAACTTGTCATGAATAATTATTTTATTTTCCTTTGGATAAAAATACTAGTGTTAACATGTTTTATTTTATAGTCTAGGACATCTCTTAACATGGTATCAGAAAAAATGACAATAATAGTCAAGGTTATAATGACTTCCAGAGATTGTTTGATAAACATATTTTAAAAACCATCTAAAATATAACCTTGTTCTATAATATTTTGTGCAGCTTCTTAAAATGTGAACAAAAATTTCAGTAAGGGTTACTATTCTCAGAAAACGATGTCTAGGTTTAGCTGTATGGTATCTTATCCTATAATTGGCTTTTAGATACTCTGGAAACAAAAAACATGCAATTTGTGAATAAAGTATTGATTTAAAAATGATAGGAGAGTTAAGAAAAATTATTTTAGATGAAATATTGTGATTATTGGGTATTATATTGAAGTATCATTGGTATATTTGTAGATATATTTAAAATTTTATTTACATTTTTGTAGTTTGTCTTGAAATATAAGAACCTTTGGTAATTTTCTTTATCAGTTCTGTCTAAGATCCATAGAGATCTCAAAAACATTAGGAGTGTGTTATGACTATTATTTTTTTGTGACAGAAGTGCAAGCTTTGAGGCAACACATAGTGGAAGCCTGTTTTTAAATCCACTTTGCCTGTCTATGTATTTTAAGTGGGGAGTTGAGACCATTTACTCGAATAAGTTTTATGATAAGAGAGGTATTTTTTACTTTCTAACATTTTGATTTATATCTACTATTTAATTTAATTTTCCTTCACTTACTCTTCCAATGACCTTTATCCCTTCTTTCGTTCTGAAGTTTACTTTTAATTTCTTCTGCATGTTTATTTCTTTTAGTGGTTTTCTGTGATCTGGCCTAGTAGTCAAGGTTTTCTTTTAGGTAGTGCTTATCTTGGAAGATTTTTATTGCTTCTTCAATTCTGAAGGATAGCTTTGAAGGATATAGTGATTGGTCAGAAATTATTTTATTTCAGGCCTTGAAATAATATTAAGAATAGTTTTTTAATATTTATTTGAGAATAAATAATAATAAAAGATACTTTTTATTATTAATATAATATTCCAAGCCCTTTTGTCTTTTATAATTTCATTTGAAACATGAGAAGTAATTTTTATTGCCTTACCTGAGTGTGACCTGACCTTTTTCTCATGATATTTTAAGATACTATTTTTGACCTGTTTGTCATTTATTTTTATTATAATTGTTATATAAAGGTTCCTTTTTTATTTTGTCTATTTAGAGTTCTGAATGCCTCCTATTTGTGTATTCCTTCTCATTTCTAAGGCTTGGAAAATTCCCTAATACAATTTTAGTGAAAAGGCTATCTCTGACCTTGGTTTTTATCTTAAGACCTTCTTCAATGCCAATTACCCTTAGGTTTGGTCTCTTAATGTCCTAGATATTTTGAATGTCTTGTCATGGTTTTTTGTTGTCTTTTCCTTATTACTGTGTGTTCAAGCTCATATATGAATCGTCTCTGCCTGAGAATCTGTTTTTCAAGTGATCTAGACTATTTGAGATATTTTATTTTAAATTTATTCCTGATATCTTTCATTTATAGAATTTCCGTTTTGTTCCTTTTTATCTCAATCTCCTTATTAAAATATTCTTTCTCATTCTCTATACTACCTCTGAATTCATTCCTTAGAAATTCTTAAAATTATTTCATCATTTTAATAATCAACTTTCTGAATTCTGTTTCTTGAATTTTCTTCACCTCTCTATTAGAAGTTTCACTTATGGGGGTTTATAAGCTTTTGAGGGTGTCTTGTTAGATTGTTTCCTCATATTTTCAGAGGTCTTAGATTGGCACATTTGTTGAGCTAGGTTCCTCTTCCTCTTTTATGTGAATTCCTATGGCTTACAGATATTTCTCATAATGAGTCATAAGTTGAAGATATAAATTAGTTATAAAGCATCTGATCCATATAATCAGGATATTAAATATAACCACCAATACCTCTTTAAAAGTAACAGTGGTAATTTAAGAGCAAACCATATATCAACATACACAAAAATATTTACTAATGATCTCTACCATTCTATTATTTAAAAGTAAATATGAATGGGAAGTTATGTAGAAAAGGCTGAGTGGATAATTAATGAGTATATATTAAATTGAATTAGGGGATGGAATAAAAAGCATAGATAAAAAAAAGTAAAGGGAAAGAAGCAATAAAGGTGTGGGAGGGAAGTGAGAGGGAAATCAAAATGTTGAGAATAATATAGAACTAGATTTGAGAGTGAGAATAGTAGATTGGAGTGAAAGAGGAATTAAAGGATATAACTAAATAACAAAATTCATAAAATTTCATAGAATTGAAACAAAATGTAAATTTTGAAGGGACATTAGGAGTTTCTTAATATCAACTAGTTTATGCAGTTCTTATCAATATTGTTCTGTCTGGAGATAATGAGGCATTACCTACTATGCTGGAACTTCTATGATTCAGCTCCTTTCTTGTCTAGCACCCTTCACTGGGCCAGAATATATGGGTAGGTGTTATTGTCTATTTCATAACAAATTTCTTATTTAATATAGATTTGTTATTGTGCCCAGCAGTGCTGTCCAGCTTCTTATCCTGTTCTATCTGTAGTTTGATTTGAATTGAGTTGTACCCCTTGCTTTAGGTGTCCCTGACTGTGTTGGGGGAGGTGTATAGAATTCATCAATTCATCTTCCAGCCCCTACTGAGCTTGGCATGAGTGACAGGGGAATTTCTGCTTTCACTTAGACCGCTAACTGATTTAGATACTTGCCTCCATCCACTCCAGTTCTTATTCTAAAAGACAATCTGTCGACCTAAATGGATGTTTGCTTTATTGCTTAATTATTTATTTAAAAAGCACATTTTTTACAGGTGAAAAGATGTATATGCAGTATATGTCATAAAAAAGTAATAAGAAATATTTATAATATAATTAAAAGTAATACAAATTTATGCATATATATTTAACATATAACCATTTTGGTATTCTAGTTAATATGTAGGGAGAGTCTCTAATAGAATTAGTAAGATGCATCAAGGTTACATACAAAACTACTGTGAAATGCCAATTAATGTATTAAATATTCTATATATTTAGTGAAAAATTAATATTGTAACAATTTTTTTATTCGTAGATTATGGAAAAAGTATGAGACTGCCCTGGGTATTTGAAATTAATATGATATTTTGGCAAAGTAAAAATTTTCTATACTTTAGACAGTAATTTTATTTTTTCTATTAAAACCTAACAGAACATAATGCACATAAAAGAATGGATACAAAATGGCAAGACAGACATTTTTTTATTTTATTTTATTTTTTTTGGTGGTACTGGGGTTCCTGGAAGCCCTTCTACCTCCGGGCTACACTCCCAGACCTATTTTTTATACTTTTTTATTTGGAAAAAGGGTCTCCCAAGCCAGTGTACGTGGCTGGCTTCGAACCTACGCGATCCTCCTGTCTCCACCTCCCAAGCGCGGGGATTACAAGCATGTGCCACCACGCCCGGCAAGACAGACATTTTTAAAATAACACATACTATGTTAATATGATGAATACTAAGTAACTTTTAGATCTAGTCAGGTAGTTCTTATAGCATAGCATATAACAAATTTATAATTAAAAGAAAATCAAAGAAACGGTATGTAGGCACATCACTAATAACTGTTTTGGAAAGATGTTTTATATTATTTTTTAAATTTAGTATAAAACAGAGATGAAGTTCTATTTAAAACAAGAAATAGAAAAGAACTTTGAAGAAAATTAACAAAAACCATGTAAAGCATTTATGTAGAATATCACTTAATAATGAAACATTTTAAGGGGCTAACCTCTAATTAGTGAGATCATTAATGTAGGAGCCATATGTAAAATTCTTACAGTTGATAGATTCATGATTTGTTCTAAGATTAAATTTTAGTTATACTGTGATATCTGTCATATGTTCAAGGGGCACTTTTATCGTGATTTCAGAAAAAAATTAACAGCAATAATCAGGATTACAATAGCTCCTGAATTTTAGCTTTTAAATATCCAGAAAAAAACTTAAAATAACACCCTGTATTATAAATTTTGTGACATTTCTTATTATATGCATTAACAAATTTAGTAGGAATTACTATTCTCAGAAAAAAATGTGTTTCAGTTTATTTCTATACTATTTATCTCTCCTGCTAAGCTCTTTAAAAGTTCTGGTATACTACCTATAGCTGGAAACATAATAATTTGATATGATAATAAAAGTGGTTTCATTTTATTCCTCCCAATATTTATAGATTTATTCTTTTCCTTCCATTATTATCCTAGTAAAGACTTCCCTAAAATCTTGAATGGAATTAGATATAGATGTCATTCTTTTTCTTTTATGCTTTCATGGGGAACATTTTCTTTTTTTGTTTGATGGGTTATTTTTATTTTTATTACTTTTTAAATTTTTTGGTGCATTGTAATCATATATCATTGCAAGGTACAGGATGATAGAGGCATATGTGCACACATCACTCATCTAGCCCTTCTCCAATTTCAACCCCATTCCCTCGCCTTTCCTTCCTTTTCCTATCTGGCTTAGTGATTAATTTTTTATTATAATTTTATTTGATGTATTTATTTTTATTTTTTATGTAGATCATATTGAAAATGGCGTGCATTCACACAGTGCATGGTCCCCCCACACACACTTTCCCTTTTTCCTCCTCCCAATGATGAGTGTCCAGGAACATTTTCAGTATTTTACCACTTAATATGACACTTATTAAAGTTTTCTGGACTTCCGGGAAGATGGCGACCGAGAAAAGCGGGGCTTAAGAGCCCCGCTAACAACAAATCTCCATTACCACAAAATCAGCGCCTTTCAAAGCCAGAAAACAACATCACCAGAGAAACAAAAAAAATCACCAGGCTCCAGAGAGAAAGCGGACTGAGAACAGAGCCACAGAGGAGATCCCCACGCCCGAGGACGCGGCTTCACGCCCGAGGACACGGCAGCAGTGCCATACTGCCGGCACCGGCGAGTTCACGGGACGGCCATAGCAAGCCGAGGGGAGCCGCTGCGGAACAGCCAGGCGGGATTTCTCGGCGCAGGAAGCATCTAAAGCTCGCAGTGGCTGAGCTCAGCACACGCTGCAGGAATTCAGAGTGGAAATCAAAACCAAGAAAAAAAACGCCAGCCCCACAGCCGAGGGCGTAGCAGCGGCGCCATATTGCCACCGGCGGCAGCAGCAGAGAATTCACCGAATCCAGTACAGCTACTTCTGCGTACTCAAGAACAGTGAGTCAAATTGCGGGCTCCAGAGGAGAAATCCCAGTACTGTACTCACTGGGACTTGACCCAGTGGGAGAGGCGCGGTGGCAGTGATATCACACCATAGGAGAACGTGCAACCTGGCACCCCCCACAGTCTAAAGCAGCCTCTATCGACTCTCTGGGTTGGAGACTCTGTGATACAACCCAGTAAAGGAGTAGTGGGGTCTGAGATACTACAGACTCGAGATCCAGAGCACCTTAAGTGAAGTCATAGTGACCCAAGGGAAGAACCCAGAGAAGGCACAAACTTCTGAAATCATGGGAAAGAGGAATAATACTGGAGCAATGAATGCTCACAACCCCACAACATCAGAACCCGATAAAACTGAAAATCAGAGATTTCTAGAAGATCAAATCAGGAAAATAACTGTAGAAATAATAGAGGTGCTTCGAAAAGAACTCAGAGAGAGCCAAAAAGAGATAAAGGATGCAATTAATGAAGTAAAGGCCTCAATTCAAAGCACAAACAACCGATTAGAACACATGGAAAACAGAATCTCGCTCTTAGAAGATAATCATTCCAAAAATGAACGCATAGTTTCTAATCTAGAAAAAAATATCCGACAGCAGGAATCTGATATTGAAGAAATATGGGCCCATTTTAAGAGAGCTAACGTAAGAATAATTGGAATAGAGGAGGGAAAAGAAAGTGAAACCAAAGGGATCAACAATCTCTTCAAGGAAGTAATAGCAGAAAATTTTCCAGACATAGAGCAAGAGGTCGATACGCAGGTCCAGGAAACGTATAGAACTCCCTTTAGACAGGATCAAAGAAGAGGATCCCCATGCCACATAATTGTCAAAATGACCAATGTGGAAGCCAAGCAGAGAATCTTAAAGGCAACAAAAGCAAAGGGCCAAGTGACATTCAGAGGAAAACCAATTAGAATCACTTCAGACTTCCCAAACCAAGTCATGAGAGCCAGAAGGGCTTGGAGTAACATATTCCCAATTTTGGAAGAAAACAACTTCCAGCCAAAAATTTCCTACCCAGCAAAACTTTCTATCAAATTAGATGGAGAAATAAGAAGCTTCCATGACAAACAGAAACTGAAGGAATTTATGTCTTCAAAACCAGCACTAGAGAAAATACTTAAAGAGATTAACTACAAAGAAGAAATAGATAACACACATCAGAACTAGAGAAACAAGATTTTCCATCCAACAGACAACTAAGATTGGTTATCTGTGGAGATTCATTATTTATGATAGTCTTTTACCTATCTCTAAAGGGTATTGTTTGCCTTTATTGTTTGTTAATTTTTAGGATTTCTAGTTGGAATATTAATATACCTTCAGATATAGCATTTGGAAATATTTTATCCTATTCTATTAGTAACTGTTAACTCTGTTTACATTGTCTTTGGATATACAATATGTTTTTTATTTTCTTAGGGAGTTTGTATACTCTTCTGTTGCCTGTGCCATTGAAATCATAACCAAGAAATCACTGCCAATTTCAATGTTGTGAGGTTTTATAACCCAGATTTTCTCCTAAAAGTTTATAGTCTTAAGATTTATATTTAGGTCTTTTATCTATTTTGAGTTAATATTTGTATATGGGATTAGGAAAGGGTCCAATTTTATTCTTTTCCATGTAATTATTATTTTTCAATAATATTTAGTTAAAAGATTATTATTCCCACCACCAAATGTTCGTGGAAACCTTGTCAAAAATAATTTGACAATATAGGGAAGAATTTAGCTCTAGGCTTTTATTTAACTCCAATGGTTTATATATCTGCCTTTAGAATAGTACTACACTGTTTCATTTATTGTAGCTTTATATGGTTTGAAATCAGAAAATATACATCTTCTAGCTTTGTTCTTTTTCAAGATCATTGTGGGTACCTAGAATCCATATTCCATATTAGGATAGATTTTTTTTCTGAAAAATAAATATATAAATATATGATAGTTTCACCTAAAAAATAGAAAAAAAATATTCTCTGGTAAGAAAGAAAACAAAAAGAAATATTGAAATGTTATCTTTAGGTCATCAAAAGCTTGGTATCAGACAAATGAAACTGTTATGTGTGATTATCATTTTTAATTTTTGATAAATTGCTATAATACTAGATGTCAATCACTAAGCCAAGCATGGGAGGGAGGGATGGGGAGAGAATGGGGTGGGGATCGGGTGAGGGCTGACTGGGCGATGTGTGCATGTATGTCTACAAAAGTATGTATCCCACTATGATGTATGAATACAGTGCACCAATTAAAAATGAATAAAAAAAGAAGGAATACAGTGCACACACACATACACAAATAAAAAAAAATAAAGTTTTCTGAGTTTTTAAAATCATAACCAAATGATAGCTGGATCTGGTGGTGCATGCCTTTAATCCCAATACTTGGGTGGCTAAGATAGCAGGTTCAAGGTCAGTGTGGCATGGTAACTTAATGAGATGCTATTTCAAGTATAATGTTTAAAAATATATCTGGGGATATAGCAAAATGATAGAATGCCCATGGGGTTGATCCTTATTAGGACATAAAAAAGATGATACATTTTGTTATATGGTTTCTCTATTATGATGATAATGTAATCCTGTCCTTTGTTTTGTTAAAATAATAGCATTTCAAAATGTTAATCCAGCATTCTTTCATGCTTTGATTCTACCCAGTTTATTTACAGGTTTATGTAGTTGAAGTATTTTGGGGTACTCTTTGTCAAATATATGTTTTCTCTATATTTATTTTGTTTTGTTTTCTTTTGTTTTAAAGCAGGATCTTGCTAGGTTGTTGAGAGTCTTGCTAAATTGCTGAGACTGGTCTAGAACCGTCAGTCCTCCTGCCTCAGTCCCCCAATGCTTCAGCCATTTTTCCCCTGGGATCTCTCATAATGTCTTTTTAGACAATTTTTCCACTTCTTTGTTTGACCAGACCCTCCCATTTTCACTGCCCAAGAATCATATGAACATAACTCTTCCCTACTATGATTGGATGCACCAAAATCTGGCTATACCATATCAGCTTCACAGCTCAAACTGCTATGCCAAAAATACCTTTTACACCATCCCTTTATCTCAATAAAACCTATTCTGCTGTACAGCCATCTTCTTCTCTCTTCCTTCCCTCACCCGACATTTTCACTCACAATACTATAGAGTAAAATATGTCAGCTGTTACATTAACATTGATTGAGCTATATCTCTGGCTATGATAGGGTACATTTCAATTATTACAATGATCGATCCTTTGTGTTCCATTTTATAAACATACTCAAATCCTGTAACTCCATCTCCCAAATTCCTCCCATTCCCAATTGTGTGTGTGTGTGTGTGTGTGTGTGTGTGTGTGTGTGTGTAACAACTGACTTAAAAAATGTATTATGGAATAATATTATATGTCAACTTTTTCACTCTACGGAATACACAGGGTATTTATCAAGATCATTACATGTATTAGTAACCCGTTCCTTTTTCTTGCTAACTAGTACTTCACAGTATGGATGTTTAAACATTTACAGTTTTATACACTTTTGGTTGTTTCCAAGTTTAAGCTAATGTGGATAAATCTGCTATGTATATTTATGTACAAGTTTTTAGTTGCACAAGTTTTATTTGCCTGGTAAAAATATCTGAGAGTACAATATTTATACCATTTTGTATCTACATGTGTTTTTTTAAAGAGCCATACCTAGCTGGGCATGGTGGCAGATACATATAATCTTGGTACTTAAGAGACTGAGACAGGTAGATCACAGATTTGAAGCCAGCCTCAGCAACTTAGTGAGGCCCTAAGCAATGTAGTAATACAATGTTTCCAAATAAAATGTAAAATATGGCTGGGGAGTTGGCTTGGAGATAGAATGCTTCTACTTAAAACCCCTAAATACCAAAAATATAAAAGAGCTTACCTGTTTTCATAATGATATAACAATTTACATTTCACAAGCAATGTATGATCCACGTTACCTACTTCCTTGCCAGCATTTGGCAGTATCACTATATTTAAAATTTTTTTTTGTCATTCTGATATATGTGTAATGTTATCTCATTGTGATTTTAATTTATATTTATCTGATAGCTATGATGTTAAAAATCTTTTTGTTTTCATTTACCATCTGTATATCCTCATTAGTGAGGTTTCAGTTCATGTTTTTTTCATTTTAAAATTGGATTGTTTATTTTATCCTGTCAAGTTTAGAAAGTACGTTCTAAATTCCAGATAGTAGTCTGTTTTGGATAAATAGCTTTAAAATATTTTCTATCTGTTGCTTTCCTTTTCATTCCATCTACAACAAGAAACTTTCTGAATAGCAACAGATTTTAATTTTTATGCAGGCCAGTTTCTCAGTTTCCTTTATGGATCAGACTTTTGGATTCAATCTAAGTACGTTTCCTTCATCCTGGAGTCTAAAGATTTCCTCTTTTTTGTTTCGTTCTTTTTTTGTTTTCTTAAGTACTGGGTTTAGAACTCAAGGATGTGATACCACTGAACTACATACTTAGCCATTTTATTTTTTATTTTGAGACAGTGTCTTGCCTTCACTCACTTTTAGGGTGGCCCACATTCTCCCCTGAATGTGTATTTCCTACTTTCCTAAATAAATGTCTATGTCTTATAAAAGCATATTCATTAACCTCTCTCTCTCTCTCTCTCTCTCTCTCTCTCTCTCTCTCTCTCTCTCACACACACACACACACACACACACACACATTTCTTTACTACACAAAATGTGACAAGGAAAAACAATGTTATTTTGATTTTTTATTGAGATATACCCTAGAAAAACCACATAAGTGAATAATAATTATATTATCAAAGATAAATTAGGGATAATTTGTTATTCAGCCAAAGTACCAGAAGTACTATGCTTTCTTGTGCTATATTTAAGTGAAACTCTCCCTAGAGCATCAGCTATCAATCTGTTAAATGAATCTATTTCATTTCTTTCTTTTCTTTCTTTCTTTCTTTCTTTCTTTCTTTCTTTCTTTCTTTCTTTCTTTCTTTTTTTTTTTTTTTGGTGGTACTGGGGTTCCTGGAAGCCCTTCTACCTCTAGGATACACTCCCAAGGACTACACCCCCAGACCTATTTTTTAATATTTTGTTTTATGTGGAAACAGGGTCTCTTAAGCTAGCAAGGCTGGCTAAACCTGCGGGATCCTCCTGTCTCCGCCTCCCAAGTGCGGGGATTACAAGCGTGCGCCACCACGCCCGACTTTTTTTTTTTTTTTTCTTTGCAGTACTGGGGATAGAACCCAGAAGCATTCTACCTCTGAGGTATACCCCCAGTCCTATTTTTTTTATTCTTTATTTTGAAACAGGGTCTCACTGAGTTGCAAAGGGCCTCACTAAGTAGTTGAGGCTGTCTGCGAACCCGGATCTTCCTGTCTCAGTCTCCCATATGCTAGAATTACAAGCATGCACCACCATGCCCGGCTATGAATCTATTTATCTGGGTTTACTTTTAATTATGATAGTACCAAACCATGAAGTATCTCAAAACAATACGTGAATTTTCATGAATCTCCCTTTACTTGTGGTATGGTTGCCACAAATTTTGCATATGCAGTACAATAATTGCTTCATAGAATCAGATGTATTTAAAAATAGTCGATTTTTTATTTTTTTATTTTATTTTTTATTTTTTGCGGTACTGAGGATGGAACCCAGGGGCATTCTACCTCCGAGCTACACCCCCCAGTCCTATTTTTTAGTCTTTTTTTATTTCTTGAAACAGACTCTCACTGAGTTGCAAAGGGCCTCGCTAAGTAGCTGAGGCTGTCCGTGAACCACTATCCTCATCTTTGCCTCCCAAATGCTGGGATTAAAAGCATGTGCCACAATGCCAGTGCTTTTTTATATTTATGTACTTTTCTTCCTTCTGTATTGTTGCTCCTTCATGTACTTCTGTTTTTAATTAAGTGTTGTTTATTACAATAACATATATTAGTATTGCTAATATAATTGAAATTTAAAGATTAAAAACCTACAGCCTTTCCTTTTACATAGTGCTATATCGTTTTTCATCGTGCTATATCTTTTTTCTTATACTTTTATTGGTACATCATAGTCTCACATCATAATGTAATTCATAGTGATAGTGAAATCCATGCACACAGCACCTGGTGAGCTTTCTTCCCAATTCCCTTTCCCCATACAGGATATGGAGATTGACATTGATATTCTAACATATATACATAATTCCAACGGAAGTGTTTCTTTCATTGATTCTCTCTCCCTCTTCCCCTTCCCCTAGACCACCTCCCTCCCTCCACTGAAGTTTCTCTTCCATTCTCTACAGTCTCTCCAGTATCCCAGTTACTTCCTAGTATCTGCATATGAGAAAAACATGTGTCCCTTCTTGTTCTGTGACTTGCTAATGGCACTTTCAGTGATGTGTCAGTTTCTTTCATTTTGAAGACTCTGCTGCATTACTTATATTAAGGATTGTCCTGCAAGAAATTATTTCATGCTTAATGGTGTGGATGACTTATTTTCATTGTTAAAGGATCATTTTGATGGATATGTGATTTGGGGTTATTATATTACTTTTTTGGGCATTGGAAAGAAGCTGTCCCATGTTCTCAACAGAATCCAAGGAGAATGGAAGTGGTCATTTAAGCCTTCATTTTCAGGTAGGCAATTCATCTGTATTCCTCTGGAAACTTTAAAAAACCTTTGAGCCAGGCGTGGTGGCGCATGCTTGTAATCCCCGTGCTTGTGAGGCTGAGACAGGAGGATCATGCAGGTTCAAAGCCAGCCTCTCAGCTGGCTTAAGAGAACCTGATTCCAAATAAAACATAAAATAAGTCTGGGAGTGTAACTGGAGGTAGAAGGTCCCTGGGTTCCATCCTCAATATCACCAAAACAAACAAACAAACAAACAAACAAACAACCTTTGGCTGTCAATCATTAGTTTATGTATGGTGTTGTAATGATCATACTGTTTTATTTAACCTGCATTTATCTCACTGATCTTGGATGTTATTTCTCAAAACAAGGGGATGTTGTCTCTTCTTCAAAACATATTTTTCCTGCTCCCTTTCTGTCCATCATGAAGCCAACATCACATTAATACCAAAATCAAACAAAGACAGTTCAAGGAAGGAGAACTATAGGCCTATATCTTTGATGAGTTTGGATGCAAAACTGCTAAACAAAATATGAGCAACACACTTTCAAAACCACATCAAGAAAAGCATACACCACAACCAGGTAGGGTTCATCCCAGGGATGCAAGGCTGGTTCAACATACGAAAATCAATCCATGTAATTCATCATATAAGCAGAACCAAAGATAAAAATCACATAATTATTTCAATAGATGCTGAAAAAGCATTTGATAAAATCCAACATCCATTTATGATAAAAGCACTGCAGAGAATCGGAATAGAAGGAACATATCTCAACATCATAAAGGCAATCTATAATAAGCCCACAGCCAAAATCATACTAAATGGGGAAAAACTTCAAGAATTCCCCCTAAACACAGGAATAAGACAAGAATGTCCATTATCACCACTTCTCTTCAATATAATACTAGAGACTCTAGCCAGAGCAGTAAGGCAAGAAAAGGAAATCAAAGGAGTACAAATAGGGAAAGAAGAACTCAAATTTTCACTATTTGCAGATGACATGATACTATATTTAGAAAACACAACACACTCAACCAAAATGCTTATAGAACTGATCAACAAATTAAGCAAAGTGTCTGGATGCAAAATCAATCTTAAAAAATCAGAAACTTTTCTGTAAACCAACAAATCCACTGAAAAAGAAATTCAGAAAACACTTACAAATGAATAGTATTTCTTACTCCAAATTTTATAAATAACTTAAAAGGTAGAGGCAAAAATCCAGTTCAACATGAAACATGGATTTCTTGGACATAAAAAAAGCATGGAAATTTACCCTTCTAGTGCATCTTTTTTCTACATTAGGATATATTTGGTTTCTTTAAATAAAATTAATTACAGTATTGAGTATTGTTTGTGAAAATATTATTGATGAAAATAATCATTTATTTAAATTCATCTCTGTTAGTTCTACAGTCTCTATTGATAGTACTGTCTTCCATTCTCTGGTCAGTCATAGTGTGTAGATCCATAACTTTTCTGATTATTTGTAAACAACCTAGTCACACAAGGTATGCCATAATAAAATAGTAATATCTATTAGCAAGTTTATATGAAGTATTATTAATGCCAGCACATTTACCTAGAAGTTATTTAATCTTATAAAATATTTCAGGTAGTTAGTGAAAAGTTACAGGCTTTCTCTTACTTTTTTGTTTTAAAATAGGAAAAATCAATATAATATGTTAAGATTAGTGACAGTGGTTAAATGTAGGGCAAAGGGGAAGCCATAATGAACTGAAGGGAGGTAATAGAAAGGATTGATGTCCCTTATTCATCTAGAAATCTGACAGTTTGACATTCCCCATCTGAGTTGTGTTAATACAGCTGTTTTCTCTTCTGCTAAGTACATGGGATAAGATCGGTTGTTACATTTTTCTATTCTATGTTTAATTATGCATTGAAGGACAAAAAAATCAATGCATAAGTACAATCAATATAATCTAGAAGAGCAGGGGAATGATCAACACCAATTTGAATATATATGTGTGTATATGCATATGTTTTCCTGAAAAGAGACTGAGTAGTATAATTTGAAAGCACATACATGAATTCCCAAAAGCATTTATTATAACTGGAGCTTGCTTTTTCTGTAGTCTGAAAATATATTTTAAAGTTTTAGACTTAAAATAATTATTTTTTTTTACTAGTATGGTTTGATTAAACAGACAGGGTATTGATGTGGGATGCAGAAGGAAATGCACCCACTGCAGTGTGCATGTGTGTCCATATCTCTTTGAAGCTCACTAGGAGGTGTTATTGCAGTGCACACTTTTGTGTGCATTGAGTGTTTCTGTGATTCCGTTTAAATTCTTGCGTCCGGTGTTTGTCTGCGGTAGTTTCCTTGCCTATTGGCTTAGTGTTTGCAAGAGGGTGTAGCCCAGGTGGTGTGAAACACCTGAAGCTCCAGGCTGCTCAGGCCTCAGCCTCCCAGGTAGCAGAGGCTGCATGCACGGCCACTGCTCTCAGCTCCTGCAGCAGTTGACCAGGTTTGTCTGCAAGGAATGAGGCTGAGGCCCCCGCTGCCTGCCCGGGCGTGGCGTGCCCAGCGCCCCCGAGCAGTGCACAGTAGCAGTGGGTGCTGGGAAAGCCTCCTGAGTTCCCGTTGGGGGGGAAGGAGGGGGAGGTCAGAGGCCACGGCCTGGTCAGCAACGGCCACAGGAGGAGAAGGCGCCATCTTGACGCCGCCGCCCTGGCCCCGGCCCGCTCCTCCGGCTTTGCTGGGATCCCATCCAGGTGCGGCCTGGGTCCGGCCGCCTGCCCACCGCCCTCGCCAGGCCAGCCCTGCTCCCAGGTGGGCTTTGGTCACTTTCTGACGATTTCCTTGTCAGTGTGGGAGGGCCCTTTGCTGCCTCCAAACCCGAGCGTTGACGGCTTGCTTGTCTGTTTCAGCGCGGCCCTGCTCCCGCAGCCTGGACTCTGCTCACAGAGGAGGCAGCTCCCACCCAGCGCAGCCCACCGCACTGCACTCCACCCACAGGTAAGCGTCTCTACTTTTCACACTTTGCACTTGCTACACATTTGTCACTTCACCCTTCTTCCTTATACTGCAAGCAGAGGCCTAGTGCCTCCTTCAACGCCTGAATATTTTAAAATAGGGTAGTGTGTTGTCAATAGTCCAAGTATTCCAGTTATGAGAGTAAAATATCAAGTACGGATTGGCAGAGCAGAACTCCCATTGGGGAAAACATCTGATCTTTATTAGGCTTATTGCTAAGGAAAAGTAGGACTTTTAAAATCATTTGCCATTTGTTGCTCATTTTAATGTGCACAACAAGGTGTGTGACCAAAGTAAAGCTTTGTACAAAGAATGGTGAAGTGACACTTGTACTACTACTACTTGCAAAACAGCTACCTGGATAAATCTTATTCCAAATTTGCATGGAAATGTCAGTAGCATTCAATATGTAGACTATTGGTGAATGTAAAAAGAGCATATGCACAGATTTAAGACTTAAAATTGTGGACATTTCAAATTAATATAAATTATAAAGTGACAAAGGCAATAGTAAGAAAATTTTGCCGAGTATAACCCTACTTTATAATAGTAAATTAAATAAATAGCCACCTGATAGGGTAACACTAGTAGTTTTTTAAGAATTACTATTTGTCTTTTTACTTCTAAATTACTGTAGAAAATCTTAAGTAATGCTACTACAGTACCAAAGGAAATAAAACTATAAACAAGTTTTGAGGAAGATAGATTTATGACCCACTTTTAAGTAGCTCCTCTCTCTTTAGTCTATGCAGTCATTAAACAAGTACCACAGGTAAAATCTGTGCAAATAATGCTCTTTTTATTGTTCTCTTCTCTAAACGTAAATATATCATAAAGTTTGCTTAGTATTTTGTGCTCTCTGTTTCCATGGTATCAGAAAACTAGGACAGCAATATTAAGAATTTTTGTATCTCTAAAATGTTATCTGTTAAAAGTAGAAGAAGCCTTCAAATATTTTATCCAATGGTGTGTGTGTGTATTACTGGGGATTGAACCCAAGGGCATTCTCCCTCCATGCTATACCACCTATCCCTATTTTGTTTTGTTTTCTGGTGCTAGGAATTAAACCCAGAGGCATTCTACCTCTAAAATACATCCCCAGCCTAAATTTTCTTTTTCTTTTTTTTTTTTTTTGTGGATTTGGGAATGGAGCCCAGGGACATTCTACCACCAAGCTACACCCCCTGCCCAATTTTTTATTCTTTATTTTGAAACAGGGTCTCACTGAGTTGCAGAGGGCCTCACTAAGTAGCTGAGGCTGTCTGCAAATTGCGATCCAAACAGAGTCTCAGTAAGTTGTGGAGGACCTCCCTAAGTAGCTGAGGCTGTCCCTCAACCAAGATACTTCTGTCTCAGCCTCCCAAGGACTGGGATTACAAATTGTGGCACCATGTCTGTCTTGTTTTGTTGTTTTTAACATGATGTTTATGTAAGATCATTTAAACTTGCTATGCGTATATGAAATGTTATGTTTAAGTGTATATTATCTAATTTTCTTGTTAAATACTTTATCTGCAGATTGCTTGTTATATTCTCTCGAAATTTAAGTGATCTGTAGGTAAAGGAAGGAATTATTTCATGGTTTTCAAGCCTTATGGTATATTTTTTTCTTGCATTTGGGCCTGTATAAATGGGATCCAAAATGTAGAATAGAATTGGTCTTGATAGACATCCTGGTCTCTATTTTGAGCTCAAAAAGGTTTTCAATATTTTGCCACTGATTTTATACTGCACAGTATGGTCTTCTAAGTTTTTATAAAAATCACCTAAGTACGTGGTAAATTATTTCAAGTGGTTTTCTGTATCTGCTGTCATAGGGACATGATTTGTTCTCTTGTTTGTTCAGGTTGTTTTATTTGAAAATGTTGAACCAGTAAGAGTCCATTGTTACCCTAATCTGAATTTGCTCATGGTATATTATAGTTGAAGTATTTTTGAATTGTATGTCAAAAATAAGGTTTAAGTGAATTTTTTTAGTTTTTGTTATGAGGTACATATGCCTTTGGTTTTTCTTTCACACAATGTCCTTTGAAGTATGGGATAATATATAGGAGTTTAATCAAGCATTTGGCAGATTCTACTGTTTGTTCCTATGTAAGAAGTTGTTCAAAATGTACATGGTTTGATTTTTAGTTATAGGGGGAAGATCAGGAATTCAGGCATTCATTCTTGGAATCATTTGTAATAAGAATTTTCTATTTAGATTCAATTTATTGATTATATGTAGTATGCTTAAGATTTTCTACTTTAACTTTTTTGCAATTTTTGGTGGTACTGAGGATTGAATACAGGGGTGTTCTACCTCTGAGTTACACCCCCAGTCTTATTTTAATTTTTATTTGGAAACAGGATCTTACTAGGTTGTTGACCTTATGTCTAAATTGCTGAGACTGTCCAGCAACCTGTCATCCTCCTGTTTCAGCCTCCCAAGTATTGAGATGACAGGCGTGTACCACAAAGATTAGCCTATTCGGCTACTTTTATCTTACTATTTTAGGAATTTTAAAATTAACAAAAATTTACTTACTTCATGCCATAATGCTGGTGTTTTCACTGTCCTAGCGATAATCCTTTGTATTACCTTTCTATTGATAATAAGTTTGCTCTTTTTCATTTACTTCATCATATTTGTACGGGGTTATGATATTTTTCTCCTTCCACAAGATTATGTTTACCATTTAGTTTTTAGAGTTCATTTACTGTTGGAAATTTTAATTTTTCTATTTAGAAATTCTGCTGAAATCTCTAATGTGTTTTCTGATTTTATGAAGTATTTTTTTCAAATCTTAAATTTGTACAATTTCCCCTCTTGTATTAATTCTGTACATTTTTCTTTAGACACATATCTAGGTAGATCTGTAACAGTGTGTATAGCTTAATTCAGGTATAATTGATTTAAAAGAAATTGTACAATTTAAAGAAATTATATATATATATATGTATATGTACACATACATCTATATATAAATATATTTATTTCTGTATGTGACAGAAAGATAAAAAGAGAACAGGCTCTTGCACATAAACATATCCCTTTCCTCATATTTCTTTGTGTACCTTTGAATTTTCCTCTCCCTAATCTTACCTGAACCAGTCCCACTTTCCTGTGAAAAGGATATTTTGTAGGAGTTCATATATAGTTACATGATTTCATTTTTCACAGCCAAACTTTAAGGTGTGGAATAGCCAGACCATATGAGAGGTGTGCTTAAAAGTTGCTTTGGATCCTAGTGTGGTGGGACATGTTTATAATCCTAGTACTTTGGAGACTGAGACAGGAGGATTGCAGGCTCTAAGTCAGCTTTAGCTACTTAGTAAGGAACCTCACAACTTAGTAAGATCCTGCTTCAAAATAAAGAATTAAATAGGGCTGGAGGTGTAGCTCTGAGGTTTAATGACCCTGGGTTTAATCCCCAGTACTGAAAAAGCAAACAAACAAAAAATATTGTTTTAGTATATGTATATTTTGAAAAATTATTGTATCATTTATTCTCCTTTGCACAGTGTGAGTCACTGCTGCTTTACATATTTGCCAGTCCTTGTTATTTTCAGTCTTTTTGCATTTTATGAAGTGTGCAGTGAAATATTGCTGTTTCTCTAAATTTATGGGTATGTACAAGTCAGTGTTCTTTTCTACTTATACCCAATAAATGTAGAGAATACATCACAGCTCTAATGGTGCTACTTATGTCCAATTTTCCTACTTACATACAATAAATGTAGAAAATGTGTCACAGCTCTGCTATTCTCATCTATGTCTTTGCATATGTGATTATTTTTATTATAATCTGGTTGAGCTGTGTGACATACCATAGAAGTAATGGGGGCTCTCAATGATTCTTCATTTAGTGAGCATTTGCTTTTGCTTCTGAAAGGCAGTTAGCACGTGGCAGTTCATCTCAGGGCAGTGAGGGGACTAGTCCTTTTGGTGCTGGATCTGGGGTTTCACTTGGGCTTTCCATTTCTGGTTCATATTGGCATTGAGGGAATAGTCCCTCAGCAAGGCCTGGATGACTTCCAGAGTCTTTTCTCTTGGTGCCCCTTTAGCTCCAATCCAGAAACTGCTGGAAGTCTCACTCAACTGCTCAGTTTCTATACTTCTTTGAATTAGCGTACAGTGTGATGTGCAATGAGCTACCAAGTTTGAGCCTTAACCCTTGTGCTTTCTTTTCTGAGATCTGGTGTCTTGGAATAATTTCTTCATTGGGTTTACAGTGCTCTTAAGTAATGTATTGGATACTTTCTTGCTTTCTTGGTTTTCTCATCAGAATGGTTGGCCTGCTAGTGCTACTAAGTCATTACTAATAATAGCTCTAGAGTGGCTGGTGGTAAGTGGTGCACACTCATAATCCCAATACTTGGGAAGCTGAAACAGGAGGAGCTCTGGTTTGAGACACACAGGAAGCTATTGGGACCCTCTTTCAAAATAAAAAATATAAAAGGCCTAGGATTGAATCTAAAAGTTAGAATGTGCATGGGTTCAGTCTCTAGTACCAAAAGACAGACAGACAGACAGACACACACACACACACACACACACACACACACACGTACTCACAACAACCAAGACAGCCCCAATATTCTATTTTTTTTTTTTTTTTAGTTTAAGCCATGAGTGGTGGCGCATGCTTGTAATCCCAGTGCTTGGGAGTCTGAGACAGGAGGATCACACAGGTTCAAAGCCAGCCTCAGCTACTTAGTGAGGCTCTCAGCAACTTAGTGAGACCCTGGTGAGACCCATTTTCTAAATAAGGTATAAAATAGGTCTGGGAGTGTAGCTTAGATGTAGAAAAACCCCTGGGTTCCACCCTCAGTACCACAAAAAAAAAAAAGTTTATCATTTTTCTTCTATTACCATATTTTAAGATATAAAACTTTGAAGGCTATTAATTTTAAAAGTACATCTTTTCTCCCTTCATTATCTTCTTCTTCTTCTTTTTTTGCGGGTCTGGGGATGGAACCCAGGGGCATTTGACCTCTGAGTAACACCCCCTGCCCTATTTTTATTTTTGTTTTTGTTTTATTTTGTTTTGTTTTTGTGGTACTGGGGTTCCTGGAGCCCTTCTACCTCCGGGCTACACTCTCAGTCCTATTTTTACATTTTTTTTATTTGGAAACAGGGTCTTCTAAGCCAGCGCGCGCGGCTGGCTTCAAACTTGCGTGATCCTCCTGTCTCTGCCTCCCAAGCGTAGAGATTACAAGTGTGCGCCACCACGCCTGGCTTTATTATTTATTTTGAAACTGGGTCTCACTGAGTTGCAAAGGGCCTCACTAAGTAGCTGAGGCTGTCTGCGAACCGCAATCCTCCGGTCTCAGCCTCCCAAATGCTGGGATTACAAGCGTGCGCCACCATGCCCGGCCCTTTATTATCTTTTTTTAATTTTTCTTTTCTTTTTTTTCTTTATTATCTTAATGTATTCCTGCTATTTTTTTATTGCTAAATATTTCCCTGCCTCATATTTGAGGTATAGCCTGGTGGAAAACAAATAAGTATAGTATATATTTATGGTTAGTAACTACAATGCTATTTATATTTTTCTCTTCTGTTTACTGGCTATTCTAAGATTTGACATATGAATCATTTACTTATCTTTGTTTCTAAGACAAAGATTATGTCAATTTATATAAAGTAAACTCACAAGAGAAAGATTTCTTCATTTTCCCATTTTCTTCTTTTTCCCCCCATTCTCTTCCTCCTCCTCTTCCTGCTCCTTCTCCTCCTTATCTTCTTCCTCACCCTCCTCTTATTTTTAGTGCTGGGAATTGAACTCAGAGATATTTTACCTTTATGATATACTCCTATTCCTTTTTATTTTGTAAAAGAGTGTCTCTAAGTTGTTAAAGGTCTCATTAAGTTGATGCTTCTGCCCTTGGACCTGAGATAGTTGTCTTTTAGCCTCTCAAGTACTAGGATTACAAGCATGCTATATATCACAATGGGTTTATTTTTCCCTTTTCTTTGTGATGTTTTTGTAATACAGGTTATTTTAATATTTAATAAAAATTTAACATTTAAAATTCATTTATTCTTTAGTGAACCAATTTTATATTTGGTTGGTTTTGCAGATCTTATAATAACATTTACATAAATTTTATAAAGCATATTTTATATGTAAACTACTATTTACCATTTTCATTAGAAAAATCTGTTGTCTTTTTAATGTTCTTATTTTCAATTTGAATTTTTCTTTGACACATTTTTATATAACAGTGTAGATTAATTTCCACATTTAAAAATTGTTTCCAGTTTTCCTCAGTTGTTGATATCTAATTGTGTATGTGTGTGTGTGTGTGTGTGTGTGTGTGTGTGTGTGTGAGTGAGGTTAAGCATATATTGTTTTCTTTCAATCCTTTTCATCTATTGAGATTGTTTCTGTTGCCCAGCACAAAGTTTATAATGGAAATGTTTCAGGTATGCATGAAAAGAACATTCATCCCGTTTTTGTTGGGCAGAATATTTTAGAGATGTACGCTTGGTATAGTTGTTTTGTTGTTGTTGTTCATCTTGTACATATCATGTTGAATCTTTTGTTTTGTGCTTTCTTGTTCTATTCTTGAACGTGAAATATAACTATGTGAGGTGGTGAATGTGTTAATAATTGTGTTAATCATTTCACATTGTATGTACATATAAAATGTACATATTTTACATGTTGAATATATGCCATTATATTAGCCTATTTTCCCCCAATAAAACTTGAAATATATTATAAATATAAATTAGATTGCTAATTGTTCCTAAATTCATATTTTTGTTTGAGTATTTTGGGACTCTATTATTAGGACATATCTACTTATAATTTTCAATCATTGTGATTGGTTGACTGCATTATCATTACAAAATATCTACTAACATTTTATTTCTTTTGTTTGAATACCAGTATAACCATTCTATCTTTCTTATGATTGATCTTTCATGGTTTGTCTTTTCCATTCCTTTAATTTTTAACAGATTTGCATCTTGAATCTAATGTCTATATATCATATGCACAACATATCTACTTTTTAGTCTAACAGTTGTTTCTTTTTCATGGGTTGTTTGTAAACAACCTCATTTATGTTGCCTAATTTGCAGGATTTTTAAAAAACAAATTCAGTTTTCATTTATGGAGTACCTTAATTTTGCCTGAACTTTGAAGAGAGCTTTGCTGTATATAGCAATTGTGGTTGACATTTTGCTTTTCTTTCAGCTCTTTAACTATGTTGTAGCATTTCATTCTAGTATTGTTTCTCATTAAAACTCAAGTATTGGTATTATTAATGTCCATAAGGGTATAATGATTTACTTCTCTGTGTGTGCTTTTAAAATTTTGTGTTTACCTTTGGTTTTCAACTTGTTGACTGTGATATCTCATGATGTGGATCTCCGTCCATGTATTTTCCTTGGAGATCCTTGTGCTACTTGAATATCTAGGTTGGTGTTTTAAATTATATATTGAAAATTTATAGCTAATTACTCTATTGGACATATTTTCTGCCCTGTTCTATATTACCATCATTCTAGTATTCCCATTATATGCATGCTAATATTGTTGATAGTGTCCCACATTTCTCTGAGTCTCTATATTTCTGTTCCTCTATTCCTTTTTTTCTTTTCTTCAGTTTATATAATCCCTATTGTTTTATATTCAAGTTTGCAGATATTTCTGCCGCCATCTGACATGTACTTTTGAGAATCCACTAGTGAATATTTTTTTACATATTTTCCCAGCCAAAATTTCAATTCGTTTCTTTGCAAAAATTACTTATAGAAATTTATTGATATCCTTGATTAAGTATTCACAGAGGCCTGTTTCTTCCTCTCTGACTGGGACTTAAGCAAACTGCTCCCTTTTCTCCTAGTGCCTAAACTTTGCTTGCCAAATCTAAACACACACACACACACACACACACACACACACACACACGCCCACGCGTGTACGAATGTTTCCTCTTATTAGCTTATCCAGAGAGTCAGCTGACCATAGAAGGACCAAGACAATTTACTTGTTGTATATCACTGGTCATTTCTTCTTGTGTATCTATTTATCCTTCCAAAGGTTTTTTCTTTCCCTGCTTTCTACCTCCTTTATCCTCTAAATTATTCATTTGGGGTATTATTTGGACACAGTAACAGGTTTGAGAGATCATAGTGTTCTCTCTATTCAAATAAGCCTTTCTTTCTAATTAATATTTTACCCTAAGTCCAGTTTGTCCTTTATATGATATTCCCTACTTTAAAGATCGTTGCCATATTATACTTTATTTTGAAGTTTGATCAATATTTTTGTTTTTGAAATTTTAACTGGAACATAAAAACTGTTGATACTAATGTGGTGCTATGTAGTGTTCTGAAGTCTCTCTCTATATATATGTATATATATGTATATATATATGTATATATATGTATATATATGTATATATATACATATATATCTTTAATATATAAATCAGATCAAACATAGGTATTTCCTCAATTGATCATTTTTTGTTTCTGAAAACAAATTTTATTTAAATAAGAGTTTAAATATATTACATAACATTAAAACTGTAAGGGGGAAAAGAAAACCAAAAACCAGTTTGTTACTTCACATGGCATTGGACAGCTGCTGCTGAGTTAGAAGCTCTATAGCTACATGACTGGTAACATCAGCTTGGTACTTGTTCCCTTGTCAAAAGTTTAACTGGTATTAGGCTGGCTTCACATTCTGTTGTTTGGACATCCCTTAGCTAGGATATGTCTTGTCAAAAAGAATTTGAAGGCGAGCCAGGTGTTGCTGTCACCTCACTGAAGGGAAGGTGGCCTAAGTTCTGCCCACCTGCTCAGACTAGGTACTGGGGGCTTCCTCTAGTGGAGCTGCTGTTGCTACTTTACCCCATCCTCTGGATTCACCAAGGGCTGTTCAGATGGTGTCATTTTTTTAAGGCTGGGGACTTTGCAGAGGGAGAGATGTGGAGCTTCTGTCCAGTCATAGCCTTCTTGGGGGCTCTGGGCTTCGCTGAAACATCACATTATTGCTATTTTAAGCTGGATACCACCAGGCACCTACTGCTTGACCTCTGTTTAAACGAGGGACTTAAGACTAGAGAGCATGGCTCTTCAGTTTTTTGCATGAAGGAGTTACACTAGTCCAAGTTAAAAGAGGATCCTAAATGGTTGCATTACATAGGCTGTGAGGTTTTTAAACTTGTGACAAGGGACAGAAGGGAAATTCTACTCATTGTAAGGAAATCCTCACTTAAGCTTCAGTAAGCCACAAACATTTAAAACCCATGAACCTGCAGCTGATCATCCTTAGCCAAGTCCAGTCTCTACCAGGAACTGGCATATGTTCTTGTGTTGGTCACCCTGTAGCTGAATTACTTCTCCATTTTCTGGATGCTCAATTACAGTACCATTACAGGCAAATTTCTTTTTAAACACCTTCACTAGTTTCTTTTTATTGTAATCATCAGAGATCCCTTGGACAGTAGTAAGCATCTTCCTGTCATTTCTCTGAAGGCAGCTGTGGGAGAAGGCGGGCAGGTTTCTGGAAGCATGGGGGCTAGAGGGAAAGGCTGCTGAGTCCTCAGCAGTGGCTCAGTATGTGGGGCAATTGATGATTTCTTCATGGTGAAAATATTAAAATACTTTCTTCTCACGTTGTGAGATATAAACATGTTTGCCTTTAGTTATCTTAATATATTTATAGTAGATATTTTTATTTATTGTTGCTAAATCCATCATACCATTTTTCTTAAAGGAAATCTCTTTTTGACTTTTTTTCTTGTTGCAGTACCAGGGAAGGAACCCAGCGGCATTGTACCTCCAAGCTACACCCCTAGCCCCCTTT
The DNA here is from genome assembly GCF_963383645.1 of Muscardinus avellanarius. NCBI lineage: Eukaryota > Metazoa > Chordata > Mammalia > Rodentia > Gliridae > Muscardinus > Muscardinus avellanarius. The sequence continues at coordinate 21,319,496 of NC_137792.1, read as the reverse complement.
TTTTTAGTCTTATTTTTGAAAAAGGTTCTCACTGAGTGGCGAAGAGCCTCGCTAAGTAGCTGAGGCTGTCTGTGAACCACGATCCTCCGGTCTCCGCCTCTCGAATACTGGGATTACAAGCGTGTCACACTCTCCTGTGTCTTTGCATGTGTCGAGATTTTTTGTTGCTATTCTACACTGTACGTACTAGATAATATAATGTAGCAAATCTTAATACTGAGCACCAAACAAGCTAGTTGTTGCTTAACTAGTTCTGCATAGTGTACTCCTACTGTGTTATGCAGATATTGATATGCATGCTTAGATTTTCTGTTTTATTTATCTTTTATCCTACCTTCTAAGGGAACCATTCTTGGTCAGCATAAAAAATGTTATTGGTCAAAGGTTCTACTTAAGCTACTGTAGTGGAAGATATTCACCCTTATTTTGGACCTCTATGTCTTGGAGACTGCTTTCATGTATTGCAGTTCAATGTTTAACCTTCAGTGAGAAAGAATAGACTTGAGTGTGCTTTCATTGGAAAGACTTAGTGTACTTTTAAAATTCTTAATCCTGAGCCAGGCGTGGTGGCGCACGCTTATAATCCCCGCGCTTGGGAGGCGGAGACAGGAGGATGGCGCAGGTTTGAAGCCAGTCGCGCTGGCTTAAGAGACCCTGTTTCCAAATAAAAAAAGTATAAAAAAATAGGTCTGGGAGTGTAGCCCGGAGGTAGAAGAGCTTCCAGGAACCCCAGTATCACCAAAAAAAATAAAAAATAAAATAAAATAAAATTTTTATTCCTGGCCTGGTGTGGTGGCACATGCTTGTAATCCCCGCGCTTGGGAGGCTGAAACAAGACGCGAGCACAGCTACTTAGTGAAGCTCTCAGCAACTTAGTGAGACCCTGTTTCCAAATAAAATATAAAATAGGTCTGCGAGTGTAGCCTGGAGGTAGAAAGCCTCTGGGTTCCAACTCCAGTAACACCAAAAAAAAAAAAAAAAAAAAATCTCAAAAGATTACATGAGTGAAGAATTTACATTAGGCACTTTTTACCCAAAACAGTAAGCCTGACTGACATTATGTTACCTACTGAGTCCAAGTCACTAAAACCCATCCCCAGTACCACCAGAAAAAAAAAATCTTAATCCTGGCTTTAGAGGAGGAGTCACTCAGCTTCTCAATCCTTAACTGTTTAACCATTGTTTGGTCAGAGATTATGCTTAAACAGCTGGAGCCATGAATGCTTTTACCTTTGTTGATTGTTTGTGATTTGGGTGTAGGTTCTTTCAAGACTTCTCCACATTTCAATCTAATAGCTCCTGAGGACTTGCAACTTAGTAAAGACAGTCTCTGGATCCCAAGTATAAGTGTGACCTTGCAAAAAGACTTTGTTGTCATCTTTTTCTCTGGTTCTCTTTGTTAAATATCTGGCTGCTCTGCTGTTTTCCTTGTTGCTTCTACTGCTATGGAGCTACGAGCCCCTTTCCAATTGAGCTCACCACTAATATCTGCATTGTGTTTGAAGCCATTAGCAGTGAAGTCTACAGGTTTTGTCAAAAATTAAGTTAGTGTGATCAGGTAGCTGTGAGTTACCAATACTTAATAGCCTGCTTGTTCCCCTAGGGGAAATCTCACCACTAATGCCTGTTAGCTAGGGTAGGGGACAGAGAGTCACATCTCCCAGACTCACACCTCTGCTTTATTAGTGGGCACCATCAGTTGAAGATGGTAGCAGCACCTGATTTTCTTGCTTTTCCTTTCCCAGCACAAAACCTCTGCCCAACAAGCTAGACAGTGGGAAAGGAAATCACTGGGTCCCAGTATTAGCAGTCTTTAACTCCTAAAGTGTAGCCCATGCCCTACAACTGGGGACTGAGTGAGGGAAGTGTACACCAATCACATCAACTATGCTTACCTGGATTAGGGCTTATTACAAATACATTTTTATTGGCGCATTGTAATTACACATCATAGTGAGGTTCAAAATGCTACAAACATGTATGCACACTATACTTACTTGGTCCCACCCTCATACACCCAGGAATTGAGCTACTTTGAAAGGGTATTTGTAGGGGAATTATTTAATGAGACAAGCAGCCTGTTCTCTCTTAGTGAGACTGCATCCCTCCCTTAGGTGCTGGGAGGATCATTTATCTTCTTCTTCATGCATTTCTGTAGCAGAGATTCCATATCAAAGAGCTAGGAGAAGAGTACACGAGAGCAGATCATGGCTCAAATGTCACACTCTTGTTCTTCTTTTTCCTTTTCTTTTGGGTAATGGGTATTGAGCGCAGGGGTAGTCTACCACTAAGCTACATTCTCATACAATTTTTTTAAAAATAGGGTCTCACTAAGTCTCTATGTTCTGGTCTCAAATTTGTGATCATCTTGCCTCCATCTCACATGTACTGGGTTTATAGGCATACACCATTATGTCGGGCTTCACATTCTTGTTTTTGTATCACTGAATATTTTTCCCAATTGATGTTTTCTCTGATTAATTTTGAGGGTTTAAAAGTTTCTTATATATTTACCAGTAAATAGTTATTTCACAGAGCTTAGTATCCACCCAGCTCTTCACACATCCATTCCACTCTTGTCTCTCCAGGTTTATTTACAGTAACTAACCTGGTTAACTAGGGAAAAGGGAATTGATTAATACAGGGAGGTAGTAAAAAAAATTGCTTTCCTTAATCTTCTGGAAATCTGGTAGTTTTCTTTTCCACTTAAGTGGTGTTTGCATAATAGTGATTTCTCTGGTTAACTACATAGATCTAGTTTTGGGTATTTTTTCATCATTCTCTATTTGTATTATATTTTTAACATTCATGCTCATGATACATTAATGTGATACATTTCTAGAAAGCAAGTGAATGAGATCATTGCAATTTTGAGATATGTGTGTTTATGTACTGATGTTTTTGTGTTTTCTTAGAAGGAGGCAGGAATATATAATTGAAAGCTTATGGGGTCCCAAAGGCTTTGAAAAGTTCTCTTCTTTCTAGTGGGAAGACATTTGTTCCCTTCCATAGTAGAAAATATATAAATGTATACATAAATAATTAATAATAATCATACATAAATAGTGTACTAATAAAACACTGTTAAAATTTAGATTTTATATACTTCAATTTCATATATTCTTTGTTCCAGTTTATTTTTCTAAGACTAATTTAATTAGACTGTGAAGGTGAACTCCTAGTTAGTAAGCTTATTAAAAAAGTGGACATTAAGTGTGTGTTTGTGTGTGTATGTATGTGTGTGTGTGTGTGCACATGCACACATTTACCTGTGATACTAGAGATTGAACCCAGGGGCATTCTACCTCTGAAATACAATCCCATTCCTATTTTGTTGTTTATATTTTGAAATAGGGTCTCACTAAGTTGCTGAGGGTCTCCTCGAATTTGTGTTCCTTCTTTCTCAGCCTCTGATCTACTGGGAATATAGGCATGTTCCACCAAGCCCCACTACAAGTGGCCATTTGTAACATAATCACAAAATATCATCTAAAATTAAATCTTCTAGAATTATATATCAAGTATAATATTTCTCATATTTCAAGGTTTTTATTACCATGAAAAAATGTGAGCAGTAATAATGACTAAACCTCTTTTAAGTTCTATATGATTGGTACATGGACATAACCTTAATAAAATATGAATCATTAGCCGGGTGTGGTGGCGCACGCTTGTAAACCCCCTCCTTGGGAGGCAGACACAGGAGGATTGTGCAGGTTCAAAGCTAGCCACACTGGCTTAAGAGACCCTGTTTCCAAATAAAAAAGTATAAAAATAGGTCTGGTAGTGTAGCCCGGAGGTAGAAGGGCTTCTAGGAACCCCAGTACCATATACACACAAAAAATCTTTAGTGTAGATGTTTTGAGCCATTTCTTATGATGAGTATAAAAACATTTAATAACAATTGCTATACTTAGAAAAATATGTTTCTATTTAACTGTACAGAATCCAACAATTCTAGTTTACTTAACTTTAATTTAAATCCTTGATCTCAGAAAGATGTTTTGAATATTTTATCACTAGTTATATATTTTGTAATCTTTGAAGGTTTTTATGATTAGGTGGTAAATATGATCATATCATTTCTTTCTCTTGTGATTGTGACTTGATTTTGCCTTTGTATTGTTACAACTACTTGATGCCCAATTTTCTTGTACCATTTTATTCATCTTATATGAACTCATAAACCAGGTATACTGCATGATGTATGTTTGTTGATTTGTTGTTTTTGTGATATTGGGGATACCCATGGGCATTCTATATCTGAGCTACACACCGATCCTTATTTTAGTTTTTATTTGGACATAGAGTCTGGCTAAGATTACAGGAGCCTGACTAAGTTGCTGAGGCTGGCTTCAAACCTGTGGTCCTCTTGTTTCAGCCTTCCAAGTACTGGGATTGAGGCATTACTAGTACATCCGACTCAGCATGATATATTTTTTATTTGTAGATCTTCTCATACATTTATACTGATCACTGTCACTCTAAATTGCATGAATGTAATCAAGTCTTTAGCTTTATTTTCACAAGCATCCTGATTGATAGATCATAGGACTTAGTTACTAACCCTTTCATTCCCATCAATACTTTGCATGTCTGGTTCTTTTTAAATGTAAGGTTTATTTTTATGAAATACTGTGGCTACAGAAATCACCACGTTACATTTACTTTTGTTTTTGAGAGGCAGGTAAAATATGTAAACAATTCACATTATAGAAATCAGAGATTACATAAGTGGGGCTCAGGTTTTGTACATTTAGGCCATGGCTCTCAGGAATATCAGATGAATTGCTGGGCTGTTTTCTAGAGTCTCTCCTCTCCTCTCTTCACTGATTGACTGAAAGCCTTAGACAGTCCCTTGCTTCTCAACTCCAGCTTATTGCTTAGTATCTTGACATCACAGGCACCTTCTTTTGAATTAGCACAAGACTTGAAAATAAAAGTTGTACAGATTTAAATTTCACCAACTGGAGTTCTCTTCTAAGACCCTATATTATTTTCGTATGCTTAGTTTCTTGGGTGTTTGGTGACTTCAAATACAGACTTTTGAAGCTTTCACAGTTGTGTGGTTGTCCTGTAAAGTCTGTGTGCGATTATTTAAAGTTTACATCTCTACAAACACTATTTATTAAAATAGGTTCTAATTTATAGATTTTCCTGTACCAAGTAATTCAGTCTAAATATCAAATTATTTTAAGGCAAATGATCATACCAATGAAAGCATCTGTTCTCATTTTATTTATTTTATTTAAATATTTATTGACTTCTCTCACTTTGGGGTCCCCTGCATTCATCCCTGAATATGTATTTCCTACTTTCCTAAAAAAAATTCTATTTCTCAGGAAACATAAAATAAATCTATATTAACTCCTAAATATTTCTTCACTTCACAAAATGTGCCAGAGATCGAGAATGTGATTTTGGTTCTTTATCAAGATACGACTTAGTGAAACCACGTGAGTAAAAAATAATTATATTATCAAAGATACACTTTGCAATAATTTGTTGTTTAGCCATAGTACCAGAAGGTCACTGTATTGCATTTACTTTTGTTTCTGAGAGGCAGGTAATGTGCAAGCTAATCACTTGATAGCAATCAGAGATTAAGTAGTGGAGCTCAGGTTTTGTCAGGAATGTTCCAGAAGGTACTATGATTAAATATGCCTTTCTGTGTCCTATTTAAGAGAGACTCTCTCTTAAAGCACCATCTATCAAAGTGGTAGATGGATCTTTTTCTTATCTGGGTTTATTTCAATTATGATAGTACCAAACCATGTAAGTACGTCAAAAAACTACATTTCCATGAATTCTCTTCACCTGTGGTTTGGTTGTCACATGTTTTATGTGGACACTACCAACTTTGCTTCATAGAGTCAGTTGTATTTAAAAATAATGAGGAGTTGCCCTCTATATTGATGCACTTATTTTTCTTTTCTGTTTTATAGCTCCTTCCTGTAGTTCTTTTTCAATTAGGTAGTATTTATTATAAAAATTGATATTTTATTAGTCTTGTTAATATAATTGAAACTTAAAGGTTAAACCCCTGTAGTCTTTTCCTTTTCCTAGTGTTATATCTCTTTTCTTATATTTTATTGGTACATCATAATGTCACATCATAATGTAATTCTTAGTGATAGTGACAACCATGAACACAGCACCTGGTGGGCTTTCCACAAGTTACCCTCCCACTCCCCTTTTCCTGTATGGAGTATTGAGATTGACATTGTTACTCTCACATAATGTACATGATGTCAATGGAAGTGTTTGCTTCATTGATTCTCTCTTTATCTCTGCCTTTTTCCCTAGACCACCACCATTATCCACTGGAGTTTCTCTTCCGTTATATAAAGTCTCTCTGGTATCCCTATTACTTTCTAGTCTCTGTATATGAGAAAAACATATGTCCCTTCTCTTTCTGTGACTTGCTGATGTCACTTTCAGTGATGTGTCAGTTTCTTTCATTTTGAAGACCCTGCATTATTTAGAATATGGGTTGGCCTACAACAAATTATCTCACACTTAATTGAATGGATGTCTTATTTTCAGTTTTAAAGGATTAGTTTTCTGGGTATGTGATTGGGGGTTAACAGCTATGTTACTGCCTTTGGCCACTGGAAAGAGGCTGCCCATGTTCTCCAGTCTCACTGGATTCTGTTGAGGGGAAGGAAACCATCCCTTGAAGCATTATTTTCAGGTAGGCAGTTCATCTGTATTCGTCTGGCAATTTTAACTTAAAAAAACCTTTGGCTGTCAATAGTTTAAGTGTGATGTTGCCAAGTGCATATGTTTTTATTTAGCCTGTTTTGATCTCACTGACCTTGGATCTATAATTAGATGTTATCAAAACAAGGGAATGTTCAAGAAGCCAGGGAGGGTGGCGCAAACTTGTAATCCCAGAATTTGGGAGGCTGAGCTCTGCAGCTCAGTGAGACCATGTTTGAAAAATAAAGAATAAAAAAAATAGAATGTTCAGTCTCTTTGCTTCAAAACAACAGTTGTAGGCCTTCTCTTACTCCTTATATTCACAATAGGGAAAATCTGCATAAAAATGTTAGGATTTGTGACAGTGGTTAAGTGTGAGGCAAAAGGGAAGCCATAATGAAGTGAAGTGAGCTGGGAGAAAGGATTACTGACCTTTTTTCTAGGAATCTGACAATGTGTCATTCCCCATCTGAGTTGTGTTAATACAGCTATTTTCTGTTTAACACTAAATACATGGGATCTGATCAGCTGATAGTTTTTTCCTGTTCTATATTTGTATTATGCACTGAAGGACAAATAAAAACAAATGAAAACAATACACAAATAAATACAATAAATATAATCTGGAAAAACAGGGAATGGTCAACACTAATTTGTGTATATGTGTGTGTGTGTATGCATGCTCATGTTTTCCTAGGAAGAGGCTGAGTAGTATAACTTGAAAGTTTATATCTGAATCACCAAAGTCATTCATCGTATGTTTCTGATGGAACTATGTATCTTTCATTATTTTTATAATATTTTATGTGTACCTCAATATATATAGAAAAAATAAAATTTACAAGTTTTATATTTATGTTTATATAAAAATTTAAATATGATTTACAAGCTGTGTGTGATGTACTCTTAGAATCCTAGTACTTGAGAAGCTGAGACAGGAAGGTCACGAGTTCATGGTCAGCCTCAACTACTATGTATGGCCCTCTGCAACTTAGAGAGACACTGTTTCAAATAAACAATAAAAATTAAGGCAGGAAGTATAGCTTAGAGATAGAATGCCTCTGGATTCAATCTCCAGTAGCAAGCAAATAAATAAATAAATACATAAATAAATAAAATTTACAAAACTATATTTTATAATACTATGTTGCTGAAGATGGCTTAGAATCTAGTATGCTAATTCTCAGCTTCCCATGTACAGGAATTACAGGCATGTACCACCACAACTGACAAAAAAATTATTCTTGAATTCTATTTTTACAAGTAAATTTAGTTGATAGGTTATCAGTTGCTATAGGCTTTTAAAATAGAATAATGTAAGTCCAGATATTAAAGTTTAAAGAGTAGTCATCACTTTATTAAACTTTCTTTAATTTCCTAATGGATTATCTTCACGTTGAAACTATAATATGTGTGCTTTAACTCTAGTGATAGGACACTTCTAATATTCCGAATTGCTGAAATAATCCATCCATAGGCCTTTCTTCATTTTGTTTATGTGGAATCTTCTAATTCTCTCAAATAACTTAATTTTTAAATTAATAACTTATAACACATTGAATTATTACGTGGATTCGACATGAGTTCTCACTGGTTGGGATTCATACACTTCTGAATGGGAAGAATTCATCACTTTGAAGATGAAATCATTCCTTTAACAAGTATGTGTTTACCATTTCAATTGTGTATGTCTTAATTCCTCTCAGAATCTTCTTTGCCATGTAAAAATCTGGCCAGACTCTCATTAAAATTACACCTGAGAGTCGGATAATTGTTAAAGAAGTCTTAAACCACACTATCGTTTAGTTTTTAATTATTTAGTGCTGGTATTTTGAATTCTAATTAGTTTGTTAATCAGGTATTCAGTAATCCCTTTAAATTTACCTATTCAATATATGGCACATAAATTGATGCTAATCTTAAAATATATATATGTATATATATCCAATGTATGAATAATGATAGCCTAATTTATTCTGTTCCTATCATATATGAAGAATGGAAGCATATTTTATTTCTTATACTTTTATTTTTTCCCTCTATATGTATTGAATAGAACTGGTAATAGTTGGATTCATTTTGTCATTTCAAATCTCAAGGGAATATTTGAACATTTCAGCACTGCATGTGATACTACTTGCAATTGTATATATATATATATATTTTGGTGGTACTGGGGTTCCTGGAAGCCCTTCTTCCTCTGGGCTACACTCCCAGACCTATTTTATATTTTTGAAACAGGGTCTCTTACGCCAGCGCGGCTGGCTTCAACCTGCGCGATCCTCCTGTCTCCGCCTCCCAAGCGCGGGGATTACAAGCGTGTGCCACCATGCCCGGCCTTGGAATTGTATATTTTATCTAGTTTTAAGTGTTGAAAGTTATGCCATTTTTTAATATTATAATATTAATATTATATATCCCTTTATTTTAGTGAAGTTGATTTCAAAATATATCAGAATTCATTTTGGGATAAAACTCAATTTTCATAGTGCATCAGAATTGATATAACCGTGGATTCCGTTTGTTAAACATACTTTTTCTATTTTATCTTTTTATGTGATATTTTACTCACTTTGGAACACAGTGTATACAGAACAATTAAAACATTTCCAAATGTTCCATACTGTTTTTATTCTCTACAACTTCCTTTGTAAAACTGATGTCATTTATTTCTCAACTGTGGGGAAAATGCACCAATATAATCACCAAAGCACTGGACCCATAGAAAAGTTGTTTTTTATAAATGCACTTTATTGCCAGGCATGCTGGTGTATGCTTGAAATTCCAGTACCTGGGAGGCTGAGACAGGAGGCCAGCAGGTTAGCAGGCAGCCTTAGCTACTTAGACAATCCACAACTTAGTGAACCCTATTTTAAAATAAAGAATAAAAATAGGGCTGGATGTGTATCTTGAAGATAGTGTATTAGTGGGTTAAATTCCTAGTATTACAAAAAAATGCAATTTATTTAATAAACACAGAACCCTAAAGATTTTTCTACTTAATTTTACATTTGGGTATCCATGAATTTTAATATTTCATATGGTGGCGTGCCCAGCGCCCCCGAGCAGTGCACAGTAGCAGTGGGTGCTGGGAAAGCCTCCTGAGTTCCCGTTGGGGGGGGGAAGGAGGGGGAGGTCAGAGGCCACGGCCTGGTCAGCAACGGCCACAGGAGGAGAAGGCGCCATCTTGACGCCGCCGCCCTGGCCCCGGCCCGCTCCTCCGGCTTTGCTGGGATCCCATCCAGGTGCGGCCTGGGTCCGGCCGCCTGCCCACCGCCCTCGCCAGGCCAGCCCTGCTCCCAGGTGGGCTTTGGTCACTTTCTGACGATTTCCTTGTCAGTGTGGGAGGGCCCTTTGCTGCCTCCAAACCCGAGCGTTGACGGCTTGCTTGTCTGTTTCAGCGCGGCCCTGCTCCCGCAGCCTGGACTCTGCTCACAGAGGAGGCAGCTCCCACCCAGCGCAGCCCACCGCACTGCACTCCACCCACAGGTAAGCGTCTCTACTTTTCACACTTTGCACTTGCTACACATTTGTCACTTCACCCTTCTTCCTTATACTGCAAGCAGAGGCCTAGTGCCTCCTTCAACGCCTGAATATTTTAAAATAGGGTAGTGTGTTGTCAATAGTCCAAGTATTCCAGTTATGAGAGTAAAATATCAAGTACGGATTGGCAGAGCAGAACTCCCATTGGGGAAAACATCTGATCTTTATTAGGCTTATTGCTAAGGAAAAGTAGGACTTTTAAAATCATTTGCCATTTGTTGCTCATTTTAATGTGCACAACAAGGTATGTGACCAAAGTAAAGCTTTGTACAAAGAATGGTGAAGTGACACTTGTACTACTACTTGCAAAACAGCTACCTGGATAAATCTTATTCCAAATTCGCATGGAAATGTCAGTAGCATTCAATATGTAGACTATTGGTGAATGTAAAAAGAGCATATGCACAGATTTAAGACTTAAAATTGTGGACATTTCAAATTAATATAAATTATAAAGTGACAAAGGCAATAGTAAGAAAATTTTGCCGAGTATAACCCTACTTTATAATAGTAAATTAAATAAATAGCCACCTGATAGGTTAACGCTAGTAATGTAATACTAGTAATTAATAAATAATTATAGTAATTAAATAATTATTATTTGCCTGTTTTATTTATAAATTAATATAGAGAATCTTGTTATAGTAATTTGAAAAGTAAAGGAAATTAAAATATAAACTACTTTTGAGTAAAAAATGATTTATGCATCACTTTTAAGTAGCTCTTTCTTTAGTCTATGCAACCATTAAACAGGCAGCATAACAAAAATCTTTGCAAAGAATGCTCTTTTTATTCTCGTAGATAGTCAATATATCAATGTTTGCATATTGTCTAGTAGTCTATTTTAAGATGGTGTCAGAAAACAAGGACAGTAATATTAAGGATTTTTGTAACTTGAAAATATATCTTTTAAATGTAGAAAAAGCCTTAAAATATAATTTTATTCAATGGGGCTTTTTGGTTTTCTTATGATGCATATGTAAGGTTATTTACAATTCCTATGCTTAGCAAGCATGTGATGCTTAAGTGTACTCTATCTACTTTTCTTGGTACATACTTTTATCTATAGTTTGCTTGTTATATTCTCTAGAAACTTAGGTTATCTGTTGGTAAAGGGAGGAATTATTTCATGGTTTCCCATCCTTAATGCTATTTTTTTCCTTGCATTATGGCCCTGTAGAAATGGTCCCTAAAATGTTGAACAGAACTGGTGTTGGTAGACCTTCTTGTCTCTATTTTCAGCTCAAGAAGATTTTTAGTATTTTGCCACTGATTACATACTTTATGGTATTGCTTTCTAAGTTTTTATAAAAGTCTCTTACATATGTGGTAAATTATATCATATGGTTTCTCTATCTATTGTCATAGGAACATGCTTTTTTCAAACCCTTTCGTTTGTTCAGGGTTTTTTTATTTGAAAATGTTGAACCAATATGAGTCCATTTTTACTTTAAACTGAAATTGGTCATGGTGTATTATAGTTGAAGTGTTTTTTAATTGTTTGTCAAAAATAAGATTTAATTTTAAATGAATTGTTTGTCTTTGTTATGGGGTGAATATGCCTTTGATTTTTCTTTCCTACAATGTCCTTTGAAATGTTGTGTACTATTATATAGGAGTTTAATCAAGCATTTGGGAGAGAGATTTGTTCTTATCTAAGAGGTTGTTAAAATTTGTCATTGTTTCTTGATTACTAGAGGAAGATCAGGAATTCAGGCATTAGATCATAATTCTGTAAAGATGTTCTATTTAAATGCAGTTTATTGATAATTCATATAGAATGCTTGAGATTTCTTAGTTTAACTATTTTGCAATTTTGGTGGTACTGGGATTGAACCCAGAGGTGTTCTATCTCTGAGTTACACTCCAGCCTTATTTTAACTTTTATATGGAAACAGGATCTCACTAGGTTGCTAACAGTATGTCTACATTGCTGAGACTATCTTGTAACCTGTCATCTCCCTGTTTCAGTCTCCCAATACTGAAATTAGACTTGGTGACACAAGCCTAACCTGTTTTATCTTACTGTTTCAGGAATTTCCAATTTATTGACAAAAAAATTGCTTAATTATGCCTTTATGTTGGTGTCTTCAGTATCTTAGTGATAATTCCTTCTATTTCCTTTCTATTGATAATATTGCAGTTTTTCATTCATTCGTTCATATTTGTAAGGGATTATTTCATTTTTATCTTTTCAAAAGCTGTTAATATTTAGTGTTTAGAGTTAATTCACTGGTGAGAATTTTAGTTTTTATGCTTAAAAAATTTGCTGAAACTTCCCATCTATATTCTGATGTTATGAAGTGTTATTTTAATTTTTAAATTTGCAGAATTTACCCCTTTTTAAAAATTCTGTATATTTTCCTTCAGACACATACGTAGGTAGATCTCACAGTGTCTAGCAGCTTAATTTATAATTGATTTAAAATAAAGTGTACAATTTAAATAACATAATATATATGTATGTGTATACATATGTACATATATATTTATATTGTTTTGTGTGGGGGTGACAGAGGAGAGAGAGCAAGCTCTTCAACAGATCCCACTCACCAAATTTCTTGTGTACCTTTGAATTTTCCTCTTGCTAATCTTACCTGAGCCAGTCCCACTTTCCCATGCAAAGGCTGTACTTATAGGAGTCCTCATACAGTTATGATTTCATTTTTCACAGCCAAATTTTAAGTGTGGAATGGTCAGTCATATGAGAGGTATTTTTCTAAGTGGTTTTAGTGTATGTCAACATGTTTTAAAACATTATTATACCATTTACTGTCCTTTGCACAGTGTGAGAGTCACAGTTTATTATAGTTGGCAGCCTTTCTTATTTTCAATTCTTTTGCAATCCCAGAAGGAGTGAAATCTGTTTCTCTAAATTAATGGGTCTACACAACTCAGTATTCTTTCCTACTTATATTCAATTAATGTAGAGAATACATCACAGATCTAAGGGTGCTACTTATGTCCAATTTTCCTACTTACATACAATAAATGTAGAAAATGTGTCACAGCTCTGCTATTCTCATCTATGTCTTTGCATATGTGATTATTTTTATTATAATCTGGTTGAGCTGTGTGACATACCATAGAAGTAAGTAATGGGGGCTCTCAATGATTCTTCATTTAGTGAGCATTTGCTTTTGCTTCTGAAAGGCAGTTAGCATGTGGCAGTTCATCTCAGGGCAGTGAGGGGACTAGTCCTTTTGGTGCTGGATCTGGGGTTTCACTTGGGCTTTCCATTTCTGGTTCATATTGGCATTGAGGGAATAGTCCCTCAGTAAGTTCAAATGAACCTCTGGAATGGCTTCCAGAGCCTTATCCCTTGGTGACTTTTTAGCTTCACTCTAGTACCCTGGACTTCTCAGACTGCTAGAAGTGTGACTCAGCTGATCAGATTCTAAAGTTCTTTGAAGTAGGATATAGTGTGATAGGAAATGAGCTACCAACTTTGAATCTTAACCCTTGTGTTGTCTTTTTTGAGATCTGATGTCTTCAAATAATATCTCCCGTATGTTTGCAGTGCTTTCAAATAAGGATTGAATACTTTCTTGCTTTCTTGGTTTTCTTATCAAAATGGTTGACCTGCTAGTGTTACTGTGTTATTACTAATGACACCTAGCTACAGTGTAGTGTTGTAGTAGGTGGTGCACAGTTACAGTTTCAGTATTTGGGAAGCTGAAACAGGGAGATCTCAGGTTTGAAGTCAGTCTCAGTCATTTATCCAGACTCTCCACAAGTTATTGAGACCTCGTTTTTAAATAAATTTTTTAAAATCCTGAATTTCAATCCTGAGTAGAATGTACCTGGGTTCGGTCCCTAGGAAAATAATCAAACAAACAACAACAACAAAAATATGCACACAAAAAAAACCCTTAGCTCCATTATTCTATTTTTTAAAAATGTGTCTAGCTTTTTCCTTCTATAACTCTATTTAAAAAAAAATTAGTTCAAATAATCTTAAAAAAGTTGATCATTTCTACCTTTATTAGCTTAATTTATTCTTATTATTTTTGTTTTCACTGATGACTAAATGTTTCCTCATTTCATTATTAAGGTACTACCTATCTGGTGGAAAATAAGTAAATGTGGCAAAATATTATGGCAGATTTAGTGACAATTAGGTAACTACAATTTTACCTAAACTTATTCTGTTCTATGTACTGGTTAGTATAAGGGTTGTCATGTCAATCATTTATTTATTTCTGACTCTCATAGAGTTAATAAAGTATCAATTTATATAAATATAACCTCACATGAGAAAATTTCTATTATTTTTCCATTTTCTTTTTTTCTCTTTTTCTTTTTATTACTGTGATTGAATCCAGGGGTATTCTACCTTTGAGCTATACCCCAGCCATTTTTATTTTGTAAAAGGGTGTCTCTGAGTTACTGAAGGTCCTGCCCTTAAACTTGAGATAGCTGGGTTTCATTCTCTGAATTACTGGGATTATAAGCATGTTTCACTACACCAAGTTTATTTTCCTTTTTCTTTTTGTGGTCTTTTTGTCATACAGTTTTTCAAATCCTTTTGAAAATTTTATATTTAAAATTCATTTTTTCTTTCATTTTCTTAAATGTGCCAATGGAATATTTAGTTGATTGTGCAGATCTTGTAACATTTCAAGGAATTTTGAAAGTTATATTTTAAATATAAACTACTATTTAATATTCTGATTAGAAAAATCTCTTATCTTTTTAATATTTTCAACTTGAATGTTTCTTTGACATATTTTATGTAATATAGTATAATCTCCACATTTAAAATTATTTCCAGTTTCTATTGTTCATACGTAATTAAAATTTTTGTGTCAGGGTGAACATATTATGTTTTATTTCAATACTTTTCACTTATTGAGGTTGTTTCTGTTGCCCAGTATGAGGTTTATACTGGAAATGTTTCAGGTATACATACAAAAAAGGATCATCCTCTTGTTGATTGGTGAATATTTTATAGATGTATACTAAGTGTAGTTGTTTTATTTTGTTGCTCATATCTTGCATATACTGTTAATTTTTTTTATTTTGCAGCTTAATGTTTTTTAAAGTAGGATGCGACTATGTGAGGTGGTAAGTGCATTAATAATTGTGGTAATCATTTCAAAGTGTATGTATATACAAAATGTTGTACATGTTGTACAGTTTGGATATATACAAATTTATTAGTCAGTTATCCCTGAGTAAAACTTGAGAGACATTTTTACATGTAAGTTATAGAAATCTTGAAATATTATAATTGGATTACATGTTTTTCCACTGAATTATATTTTTGCTTGAGTATTTTTGGTGTTGGTTGTTAACAAACATATCTGCTTCTAACTTTTTGTATCTTTGTGATTATTTGACTTTATTATAATTGCAAAATATCTAGTAATATTTTATTTGTTGAATATCTGTATAGATACCCCATATTTTTTATGGTTGATCATTCATGGTGTATTTTTGTCCATTTCTTTAATTTCAGTAGATTTGCATCTTGAATCTAATATGTATGTGTCATATCGCAACACATCTGAATTTTTATTTAGCCTAACAGTCTTTTATTTTTCACGAATTGCTTAATCAATTTATCTTTGATGTTATTTTTCATGTGGTTGGATTTATTTTTTAAATGCTCTTATTGATGTATATTGCTGGATTTAGTTTTGCCATTGTTTGTTTGTTTTCTGTATGCCTTATGACTGTTTCTCCTTGTGCTTCTTGTTTACTAGGTTCCTTTTTATTCAATAAATTTTTGTTACCAATATAATATCCTTCATAATTTCACTTTGCTTACAGGTTATCTTGATGCTGTCTTTGTGTGTTTTATAATATATACCTTAATTTATTATGATCTCCTTCATTTTTATACTAAATTAGCTTATATATATAATTTGTATAACCCTGTGTACGTACCCAGTAAATATAGAACATTAATTCCTGTGGAACTCCATAATTTTTATATATACATATATGCATATTATGGTTCTAAATATTATACACATCCAAAATCATTGCTAAACCTATTTCTGTAGATAATTTTATGTCAATTGACAAAATAGTGAATTATAATCAGAGTTTATTTTCATTAAAAACATACTCCATATTATTTGTAACTTAATTTGATACTATGAACACATCATACCATATGATTTTAGTTTATTTTTCAAATGCATTTTCATTCATAACCTCCTTTTTTGTATTATTTTTCCTGAATAGGATACATTTGTTATATGTCACAAAAATAGTTTGATTTTTTTTCTTTTATTAGTGCATTATAGTCTCACATCATATTGTAAATCATGTTTACAATGGCATACATACTCACAGTACTTGGCACCCCCCTTCCACATTTTCTTCCCTCTCAATTCCAAGTGCCCAGAATGACAATGGTATATTCACATATACACACATATTTGATGGTAGTATTTGTATAAGTGTCTGTAAATCAATTGTAAGAAGTGAGCTTCAATATAACAATTATGTTTTAAATAATTTTCTACATAATTTTATTGTATCTTTGTTTTTTCAATACAAAAACCAATACCTTTAATATTACTCTCTAATGTCACAATTTTGTTCCTGAAAAACCTTTTTTAAATTGCCTAATTTTTCAGAATTTTTAAACAACAAATTATTTTAGTTTTCATTTATGTGTGTTTTAATTTTGACCATGCTTTGTCATTGACATTTAACTTTTTCTTTCAGCCCTTTGACTATGTCATCCCACTAATTTCTCCCATCATTTCTCATTAAAAACCAAGTGTTGGTATTATTAATGCCTACTTGGGTATAATAATTTACTTCTCTCTGTGTGCTTTCAAGATTTTCTATCTATGACTTTTAACTTGCTTACTGCAATATCTCATGATGAGGATCTCCCACCATATATTCTCTATAGAGGTCATTGTGCTACCTGGAGTCTAGGTTATTGTTGTAAACTATATCTGGGAAATTTACAGCAAATTACTGCTTTAAATACATTTTCTGTCCTGTTCTATCTTACTATCCTTCTAGTATTCCAATGATATATATGCTAATATTGTTGATAGTGTCTTGAATTTCTCTGAGTCACTATGTTTCTTGCCGGGGTCCAGCCCTAGCAGAGTCGAGGTTCGTGTGTTGATGAGGGGAAGCCGAGGTCGAAAATAAAAGAAGAATGACCACACGAATTAGATTCAACCTTCTTCATTTTATTTAGGATTTATTATAATTTTTATACTTTATTTTTTGGCAGAGAAGCAAGGGCATAGCCATGCAAGCAGGATTGCCAAGGATGGAAAGAGTTATTATTTTCTATAAAGTTTAGGGCAAGGGTTCCAGACATTTAAATAATCATAGTATGCTTTATCGCACTTCACAAGGCTGACTTAAACTTAATCTTATACAGTGGCTCTAACTAAGGTCAGTTTGAACTTAATATTTGGCCCAATATCTTTATCCTTGGGAAAAAAATCTTTGCTGCCTGAGTCTCTCACAAGCCGCTGACCATCAGTTTTAGTTATAATGTTCATACATAAAATTCCAATTATACATATTAATCCAAATAATCCTAAAATAATTTTATGAAGAAAGGAATGCTAGACATTCTTCATGGGAGATCTATGCCGTTGCGGATCCCCTGATCGAGCTTTCTCAAGATCTGCAAGAGATGTAGTAGCAGTTCCTCCATTAATTCTTTCCTTTGTTGAATTTACATAATCCCTATTGTTTTATCTTCAAGTTTGCTGAAATTTCTCCTGCAATCTCACATGTACTTTTGAGCCTCCACTAGCAAATTTTCCTACTTTTTACCATATTTTTTCCACTTCAAATTCAAATTGTTTCTTTTCAAAAATTACTTTTAGAGCTTTATTGATATCCTTGATCAAGTATTCACACAGGCCTGTTTCTTCCTCTTTGGCTTTGCCTTGATGAAAATTTAAGTCAAGCTGCTTTCTTTTCTACTAGGGCCTGAACTTTCCTTAAAGCCTATCAAGTCTAAACACACACACACACACACACACACACACAGGAATGTATCCTCTTATTAGCTTATCTAGAGAATCAGCTCAGCTCCCCATAGAAAGATCAAGGCATTTTACTTGTTGTATGCCACTGATCATTTCCCCTTGTGTATCCATCTATCCTAACAATGGTTTTTCTTCTTCTTCTTTTTTTTTTGCCTCATTTGCACTCTAAATGAAAGCCCATTTTCAGTTTAATTTGGACATATTGACAGATTTATGAGATCAGAGAGTTCTCCCTTTTCCAGTAGCTTTCCTTGAAATTTAAGTTTCCCCTTCAGTCCAGGCTTTCCTTTATATGATATTCCCTACTTGATTGATTTTGTTTTCCATGTTTTCAATTAACTTAAAGATATATTAAATATTCTCTATTTTTGAAATTTTAACTTAAACACAAAAACTGTAGATACTAATGTGGTGCTATGTCATTTGGTCATTTCTTCATTGTAAAATAGTAAAAATACTTTCTACTGAGCTGGGCATGGTGGCGCACGCTTGTAATCTCAGTATTTAAGAGGCTGAGACAAGAGGATCGTGGTTCCCAGACAGCCTCATCTACTTAGTGAGACCCTTAGCAACTCAGTGAGACCCTGTTTCAAAATAAAAGACTAAAAAATAGGGCGGGGAGTGTAGCTTGAAGGTAGAATGCTTTGGGGTTCCATCCCTAGTCCCCCCCCCCAAAGAAAAAAACCTTTCTACTCACTCTGTGAGCTATAAATATTTTTCTTCAGTTATTTTAGTATATTTATAGTAGCTAGTCTTTATTTCTTTTCTTTCTTTCTCTTCCTTTCCTTCCCTCCTTCCTTTGCTAGTCCATCATATGCTTTTACCAGAGATCTGGATTTCTTTTTTTTTCCCTTTTATATGCTTCATACCCTCCTATGTCTTTGGATGTGTCAGGTCTTTCTGTTACTATTATAAACTATACATATTAGAATAGTAAAGTAGCAAATCTTGATAACGATCACCAAACAAGCTTGTCATTTACTAACTAGTTCTTCATAATGTGCTCCTGCTGTGATATGCAGATATTGATATCCTTGCTCAGATTTTCTTCTTTATTTATTTTTCATCCAGCCTTGAGTGTGCTTCCATTGAAAAGACTTAGTATGCTTTCATTGGAAAGACTTAGTCTGCTTTTATTCTTAAGCCTGGCTTCAGAGAAGTCAGTGTCAGAATCCCTTACTATTTAGCCAGTGTTTGGTCACAGATTATGCTTAAACAGCTGGGGCCATGAATGCTTTTACCTTTGCTGATAGTTTGTGATTTGGAAGGGTGTACTTTCAAGACTCCCTCCACATCCTAATCTAATAGCTTCTGAGTAATTGCAACCTTGTAAAGGCAAATAGTCTTCTGGACCCCAAGTATAAGTGTGACCTTGCAAAAGGACTTTGTTGTTATCTTTTTCCTGGGTTATCTCTGTTCCGGCTGTTCTGCCATTTCCCCTGTTGCTACTACAGCTATGGAGCACCCAAGCTATTTCTCAGTTGAGCCCACCACTATTATCTCCATTGTGTTTTAAGTCATTAGCAGTGAAGTCTTCAGGTTATGTCACAAATTAAGTTAGTGTACTCAGGTAGCTATGAGATACCAATATTCACAGCCTGCCTGTTCCCCTAGGGGAAATCTCACCACTAATGCCTGTTAGCTAGGGTAGGGGACAGAGAGTCACATCTCCCAGACTCACACCTCTGCTTTATTAGTGGGCACCATCAGTTGAAGATGGTAGCAGCACCTGATTTTCTTGCTTTTCCTTTCCCAGCACAAAACCTCTGCCCAACAAGCTAGACAGTGGGAAAGGAAACCACTGGGTCCCAGTATTGCCAGTCTTTAACTTTTAAGGTGTAGCCTATGCCCTACAACTGGGGACTGAGTGAGGGAAGTGTACCCCAGTCACATCACCTATGCTTACCTGGATTAGGGCTTATTTACAAATACATTTTTATTGGCACATTGTAATTACACATCATAGTGAGGTTCAAAATGCTACAAACATGTATGCACACTATACTTACTTGGTCCCACCCTCATACACCCAGGAATTAAGCTACTTTGAAAGGGTATTTGTAGGGGAATTATTTAATGAGACAAGCAGCCAGTGTTCTCAAAGTGAAACAGCAGACATTTGTTCCTTACATAGATAGTAGATAGTCTTCTATATACGTGTGTGTGATTAATTTCCAGAGATTTTAAAGTTTTTATGTATTTACCAGTAAACAAGTATTTCACAGAGTTTAGTGTCCACTCAGATCTTCACACATCCATTCCACTCCTGTCTCTCCGGGTTTATTTACAGTAAGTAACCTAGTTTACTAGAGAAAAGGGAACATACCTGGAGGTACTAAAACAAATTTGCTTTCCTTATTCTTCTGGAAATCTGGCAGTGTTTCTTTCTCTATCTGAGTGGTGTTTATATAATTGTGTTTTCTCTGATTAACTACATAAACCTGGTTATTTGTTATTTTTTAATCTTACTTTATTTGTATTATGTTTTTGGGATTTATACATATGCTATATATCTAGAAAGCAAGGGAATGACATCACTGAAATTTTGAGATATGTAAAATATGTTATTTTCCTAGAAGGAGGCAGGGTTGTAAAATTATGAAAGGTTATGGGGTCCCAAAGGCTTTGGTAATGTTCATATATATATATATATATTTATGTACATAGAAATATTTTATATGATTTATACATTACATATTATTTATATATAATTTGTATACATTTATAATTTATAAATAAAAATTATATATGTACACATATGTGTGTATAAAATAAATAGTTTGCTAATTAAACAGTATAAAATATAGCTTTTGCACACTGGAATTTCATATATTCTTGTTTTCAGCTTGTTTCTCTTAAGTGTAATTTTGTTTGGTTGTGAAGGTGAACTCCTAGTTAGTAAAATTATTAAACAAGTGGCTATTTTGTGTGTGTGTATATGTGTGCATGTGCACAGGCATTTACATATTTATGCACGCATCTGTTATACTGGAGACTAAACTCAAGAATCATTCAACTTCAGAGCTACAACCTCAGCACTATTTTGTGTTTTGTATTTTGAAATAGGTTCTCAATAAGTGGTGATCCAAAGTAATGGGATTATTGACATGTGTTGTGATGCCCTGC
Organism: Muscardinus avellanarius; assembly: GCF_963383645.1. Lineage (NCBI taxonomy): Eukaryota > Metazoa > Chordata > Mammalia > Rodentia > Gliridae > Muscardinus > Muscardinus avellanarius. The sequence continues at coordinate 21,298,137 of NC_137792.1, read as the reverse complement.
TGCAAGTGGCCATTTGTAACACGATCAGAAAATACGATCCAAAATTGTTCTTTTAAAATTATATGTCGCCAGACGTGGTGGCGCACACTTATAATTCCAGCATTTGAAAATGGTATATGTTTAGACTGTGCGTGGTGAACAAGGTCTTACTAAGTTGCAGTGTTCCTCAAAAGTTGCTGAATACTGTGGGGAGCCTGTGATCCACTTTTCTCAGCCTCCCAAGTACTAGGATTACAAGCTTGCACCACCACACCCAACAGTTGTTCTTCTCTACTGATTTACATTTAGGTCATGGGCCTCAGGAATATAAAATGAATTGCTGGAGTATTTTATTTTTTCATTTTATTTTGTTGTTGCATTGTAGTCATGCAACTTAGTGGGGTACAAGATGGTAGAGGCGTACATGCACACATCTCTCATTTAGCCCTTCCCCACTTCCAACCCCATTGCTTCCCACCTCCTTCCTTCTCATTTTTGGCTTAGTGATTGACTTGTTATGTTTTTTAATATACATAATATACATTAAAGAATTCCCCTCTTTCCCTCTCAGTTAGTTCACATTATTTGCTCATCTAAGGTTTCTCCTTCCTCTAGAGTTCTTCCTATAACTCATTTTATCCTTAACTTTCACATATTAGGGTGAACATCTGAATTTTTTTTTTTTACTTTTTGTGACTGTCTACTCTCACTTAGCTTAATTTTCTTTTTTTTTTATGACTTCTTGATGATTGTCAGTCTGATTGGGGTTAGATGGAATCTCAGTGTAGTTTTAATTTCCATCTCCCTGGTTACTAAAGATGCTGAACACTTTTTCATGTCTCTATTGACTATTTGTATTTCTTCTTTTATGAAGTGCCCATTCAATTGTCCACTCCTAATTTTTTAAATTAAAGTCTTTTAGGTTATTTGTACATTTTAGATACTCATTTTCTATCAGATAAATTGCTGGCAAAGATCTATTCTGTTGACTTCCTCTTTAAATTTTTAATGGTTTCCTTTTGTGTGCAGGAACATTTTAATTTAATGCCTTCCCACTTGTTATTTCTTGTTTTAATTTTCTGAGCTTTGGGAGTATCATTGGTGAAGTTTCTACTTGTACCTATATGTTGGGGTGTTAGACTTATGCCTACTTCTAGTAGCTTCACAGCCTCTGGTCAAACTTCCTGGTCTTTGATCCATGTCAAGTTGACTGCTGTGCAAGGTGAGATGTAAAGATTTAATTCCATTTTTCTACTAATGGATAATCAGTTTTCCAAGAGCATTTTGTCTGGCACTTTTATTGAAAATCAATTCACTATAAGTGTGTGGATTTGTTTCTGTATCTTCTGTTCCATTGGTCTATTGTCTGTTTTTGTACCAATACCATATTGTTTTTTACTACTATTGCTCTGTAGTACAATTTCAAGACAAGAATTGTGATACTTTCTGCATGGCTCTTTTTGCTGAGAATTGCTTTGCTTTTCTGGGTTTTTTGTTTCTCCCTATGAAATATATGTCTTATTTTCTAGGCCTTTGAAGAATGAAATTGGTATTTTTCTAGGGATTGCATTTATTCTGTAGATCGCTTTTGATAGAATGGTCATTTTGATATATTTGTTTTGCCTATTTAAGATCAGGGGAGATCTTTCCATATTTCAGACAGTTCTTCAGTTTCTTTTAGTGATTTATAATTTTCATTGTACAGGATTTTACCTTCTTGTTTATGATTATTCCTAGGTATTTTACTGGTTTTGAGGTTATTGCGAATGGAATTGTATTCTGGATTTCTTTCTCAGTAGAGTCATATCTGGCATATACAAAAGTTACTAAATGTTTTAGGTTGATTTTGTATTCTGCTACTTTGCTAAATTTGTTAATCAGCTCTGTCTTTTGGTTGAGTTTTTGGGGATCTTCTCAATGTAGGATCATGTCTTCTGCAAATAAAGATCATTTTTATTTTCCTTTTTATTTTAATTTCTTTGATATCTTCTTCTTGTACTATTGCTTTGGCAAGAGTCTCAATAACTATTGAGAAGCCATGATGATAGTGGGCATCCTGTCTTCTTGATTTAAAGGGAGTTCCCACAGTACTTTTCCATTCAATATGATATTGGTTTGGGGTTTATTGTATATTGCCTTAATCATGTTGAGGTACATTTCTTGTATTCTGGTTTTCTGCATTGTTTTTAACATGAATGAGTGATAGACTTTGTCAATGTTTTTTCAGCATCTATTGAGATGATTGTGTGATTTTGTCCTTACATCTATTTATATGGTGAACAAAATATTAATTTGTCTGTGTTGAACCAGCCTTGCTTTCCTGGGTTGAGACAACTTGGTCATTGGGTAAATTTTCTTGATGTTGATTTGAATGTACATAGCTATTATTTGGTTTAGAATTTTTCCATCTATGTTCATCAATGACATTGTTCTGTAATTTTCTTGAGGTCTCTTTATTTGGTTTGGGTATTAATGTCATACTGACCTCATCGAAGGAGTTTGGAAGAATTCCATCCTTTTTGATTTCATGGAACAACATTTTAATAATGGGTTTAGTTTCTTTTTATAAAGGTTTTGTAGAATTCAGCTGAAAATATGTCTGGACCTGGGCTTTTCTTTTATGGCATGCTCTTTATTGCTGTTTCTATCTCTTTGGTTGCAATTGGTTCATTTAGTTTTTCTGTATTCTCTTGGTTAAATTTAGGTAGGTTATATGTGTCTAGAAATCTGTCCATTTCATCCATGTTTTCCAGTTTATTAGAATATACATTTTCAAATTTGTTTCTGATGGCCCTTTAAATATTCCCACTTTCTCCTTTTTCATTTCTGGTTTTAATAATTTGGGTTGTTTCTCTCTTCTTTTGGTTAGATTGGCCAGGGATGTGTCAGTCTTGTTAATCTTTTAAAGAACTAGCTTTTTGTTTGGTTAATCAATTGTATTGTTTTGATGTTCACTATTTCATTGATTTTTGCTATGATTTTAATTTTCTCCTGCCTTCTGTTGGCCTTGAGATTAGACTTTTTTTTGTTTTTTCAAGTTCTTGAGGTATGCCATTAGGTTTTTTATTTGGTAACTTTCTGTTTTTCTTATGGTGGCACTCATTGCTACAAATTTAACCTTAATACCCCTTTTAAAGTGTTCCATAGATTTTTGTATATCATGTCTCTATTTTCTCTTAATTATAGGAATTTTTTATTTCTCTTCTTATTTCTTTTCTGATTCAGTCTTCATTTAAGAATATATCATTCATTTTCCTGTTTTTATGTAATTTGTCTCTGTGCTGTTAATTTCTACTTTTTTTCCATTGTGATCTGAGAAGATGCATGGGAGTATATTACATTTTTTGAGTTTTCCAGTGCTTACTTTTTGACCTTTTATGGAGAAGATTCCATGAGTAGCTGAAAAGATTGTGTATTCAGCTGTTACTGGTTAAAATGTTCTGTATATGCTTGTTTGATTTTTACAAAAGTGTGTGCACCCACATTTGAGGAATAAATGTTTACTGTTATTATAGATTCATACCAAATTGTTTCTTTTATTAAAAAGAAGTGACCCGCTTTGTCTCTTTACATTTGTTTTAGCTTAAAGTCTGTTTCCTAAGATATGAATATTATTTACACATTTTTATTTTCAGTTTCTATTGCATGATATATAGTTTTTCATCTTTTTACCTTTAATCTATGGATGTTCATGGCTGTCAGTTCAGTTTCTTGAAAGTAGCATATAGTTGGATTATATATGTTAATCCCTATTGCCAGTGTATTATGTATTTGAAATGAGGACTTGGGACCTTTGATATTTAGTGTTATTATTGAGATAAGATTTTTGTTTTTTATCATTTTGAGTTCTATTTTATGTTTGATGCATATCCTTTGCTAAGTTTCCTGAGTGGTGGAATTCACCTCTTTTCTAGTTTTGGAATTTGCTTTTATTTTCTTCTTTATGCTTTATTTCTTTAAGTATTTTCTCTATTGCTGCTTTGGTAATGATAAATTTTCTAAGTTTCTGCTTGTGTTGGAACACCTTTCTTTCTCCATCAATTTTGAATTATATCTTCGCTGGATATTGCAGTCTTGTTTGAAAGCTGTTTTCTTCCTGGGTCTAGAGTATGTCAGACCAATTCCTCCTTGAATCCATGACTTGGGTTGTGAAGTCTGGAGTTATTTTTAATGTTTTGCCCCAGAATGTCACTTGTTCTTTTGTTTTTGCTGCTTTTATGATTCTTTCTTTGGCCTGTATGTTAGTCAGTTTGATTATTACATAGCATGGGGAGGTCGTTCTTTGATCTTGTCCTTAAGTTGTTCTGAATATCTCCTGTGCATGAATGTCCAGGTCATTTTGTATGTTTGTAGAATTATCTAAAATTATTTCTTTGAAAAGGTTTCTGATACCCTTTGTGCTCTTAGACTTTCTTCAATGCCTTTTATCTGTACTTAGGACATTTTGTATTTTCCCATATTTCTTTGGATGTTCAGGATGTATTGTTATAAGGACTTCTGTATATTGTTGACTTAGTTTTAAGTCCTGAATGTACTGTCTTACAAAAGTGATAAACTATTATATTCTATGTGATATAGTCTGCCTAAATTCATTTCTATTGTTGTCTTTAATTTCTTTTTTTTCTTCTTTTTTTGGTGGTACCGGGTTTGCTGGAAACCCTTCTACCTCCGGGCTACATTCCCAGACATATTTTTATACTTTTTAATTTGGAAACAGGGTCTCTTAAGCCAGCACGGCTGGCTTCTAACCTGCACGATCCTGATCCTCCTGTCTCTGCCTCCCAAGCATGGGGATTACAAGTGTGTGCCACCACCCCTGGCTTTTAATTCTTTTATTGAATCCTTCACTTCACTCATAGCCTCTGTTTTGTTCTTTATTAGGGCTTCAATTTCCTCCATTTCTTCTACACTTTCTTTTAGACCTTTTATTATACTGAATATCTAAATTTGGAATAATTCTTGCATTTCCTGCAGAGCAGTCTTGGTATTCTTCCTTGATGAGTTGTGGGAGTTTATTGTCTCCTCATTGCTCCTCATTCTCATATTTTGAGTGTTCTTAGTTTTGTGTTTCTGTTGTCTTAGCATCTTCTACCTGCTTGTGTGTAATTCCTTTTCAATTTGTTATTCCTTTATAAGAAGGTTTATGCTGGGGTATATATTTGCCTTTACCAATATTACTCATATCATTGAACTTTTGGGTTTGTCCTCTTTAACTGGTTATAATTCTTAGTACATGCAAATAGGAGTCTCTAATTTGCTGTGGGCCACCATGCCTTCCAGGCTCAAACTTCACAGGGCTAGATATAGAGCCTATATCCTGGTGGTTGGGACTTAGTGGGCCTCAGACACCACCATTGCTCTGCTGATTGTGAGCCCCTGATACTGTACAGTGCTGACTGCCAATTTCTGTGGACAATGAACTTTAGGTTCAGCAAAGCCAGTGATCGTAATGTTTTGAGATTGTTTCCTTGCTTGCTGAGTTTTGATGGCCCCTGAGACAGCACTCCAGATCTGTTTGTTAAGATTACCTGAGGTACTGTCAGTCCTTAGCATCCCTGCATAGGCATGAACTCTGATAGTAGAGAAAATATTGAGATCCCAGCCTGTAGCTGTGATCAAGTGAAACTCTCCTGGACCCGTTGCCTTTCTACACTGCCTGGCCAATTTGAGATCCCAGACTGTAACTGTGATCAAGTGAAGACTGCTGGGCCCCTGGTCTCTTCATGCAGGCTGGGCAAGTTTTCACTGCTCCAGCTTTCCATCTAATGCCCAAGGTCTGGCAGAGAGATTGCACACTTCCAAACCAAGATTTTGGATGGCTTAGACCCTTTTCAAAGGGACAATACCACTGCTAGATCTCTTACTGGCATTTGGCACTGGTACTGGCACTGACAACTTACCACACCGAAACACAGCCAGGCTTACGTTTCCTGCACAACTCCTTAGGTTGAGCTATTCCCCCCTCCCACAGGCACCACACAATGATCCCTATACATTCTACAAGGGTTGAGAGGGCCCTTTGGACTGGAGATCCCTGCCACCAGAATGTCTAAATATAAAATTATTTTAAGGAAAAGAATCATACCAAGGAGATCATCTGTTTTCATTTATTTTATTTAAATATTTATTGGCTTCTCTCACTTTTGGGATAGCCTGCATTCACCCTTGAATGTATGTTTCCTACTTTACTAAAAAAAAGTTCTGACTATGCCCCAGAAAAGTTAAATATTTATTAACTCCATAAATGTTTCTTCACTCCACAAAATAAGCCAGAAACCAAATGATTTTGGTTTGCTATCGAGATACAGTCTAGTAAAATCAAGTGGTATATAATAGTTATATTATCAAAGATAACCTCTGTGATAATTTGTTATTTATACATAGGACCAGGTGTTAATTACGCCTTCTTGTGTCGTATTAGTGAGACTCTCTCTCTCTAGATCCATTACCTACCTAGTAGATGAAAATTTGTCTTGTTCATGTTTACTATGAATTATGAATGAAAATACATCAAAGCACTACATTTCCATGAATCTCCCCTCATTTGTGGTTTGGTTGTCACATTTTTTGTTTTGCATGTACAATATCAGCTTTGCTTTATAAAATCAGATGTATTTAAAAAATGAAGAGAAGTTGTCTTATATATTTATGTACTTGTTTTCCTCTTCAGTATTTTTGCTCCTTCCAGTTGTTCTTTGTTTTAATTTAGTCATGTTTACTATAATAATAGGTATTTTATTAGTATTGTTAATATAATTGAAGTTTAAAGGTTAAACCCCTCTAGTCTTTTCATAGTTCTGTATCTCTATTTCATATTTTATTGGGGCATCATAGTCTCACATAAGGCTTAAAACTATGAGTTTCTAAAACACCTGAGTTGTTACAAAGAGTTGTATATTGAAATCAGTCTTAGATGAATGGTAGTTGTTATATCAAATTTATTAAAAATTGAAGGATAGAGGCAAACATTCAGTCCAAATGTAACATAGATTCCTTAGAGATCAATAAAGCATGTAAAGTTCCCTTGGTAGTATCTCTCTTTCTCTATACTAGAATGTATTTGGTTTTATTGTACAAGATGAGTTATGATATTAAGTAATGTTTTTTAGAATATAATTCGATGGGAAAAAGTCATTTAATTTTTCTCTTCATCTCATTATTCACTGTTAGTTCTACAATCTCTTTAACAGTACTGTCTTCCCTTTCTGGCTTTTTATCCTGTATAGATCTATAACTTCCACGGTTATTTGTAAAAAACCTAAATATCCAAGGTATGCCTTGGTAAAACAGTATTATCTATGATGTTTTTAAGGAGTTATTATCAATGTCAGCACATTTAGTAGGAAGTCACTTAAACTTATAAGCCATTCTGGGTAGGAAGTAAAGAGTCACAGGCCTTCTTTTATTCCTTTCTTTCACAATAGGCAAAATATATTTAAGATGTTAGGGATAGAAGCAGTCATTAAACTTGGGGCAAATGATAATGGTAGGTTGCAGATAGCATTGTTGTTCTTTATTCTTCTAGAAATCAGACAGTTTGTCTTTCCCCCATCTGAGTTGTGCTAATACAGCTGTTTTCTCTTAGGTCAAGTACATGAGTTTTGGTCAGTGGATATTTTTTCACTGTTATATATTTGTATTATCTTCTAAAAACAATACTTAGGTACAATAAATTAAGTAGAAAAGCACAGAAATGATCAACGCCAATTTGTGTGTGTTTGTGTATAAATGCAAACATATGTTTTCCTTTGAGTAGGCTGAATAGTATGATTTCAGAGTTCATATATGTATTCCCAAAGACATTCATGTTATCTTTCTGATGGACCCATGGCTTTCTCTTTCTTTAATGTTTTTAAATTTTCCATATGGGCATCAACATTAGTTTTGTAACATAATATTTCAAAAATTTCAAAAGATTTTTGTGGTGCTAGTATTTGGACAGAGTGAAAGTCAGGCTGAGTCACAGAACACTGGCCTCCAGCTTGTGATCCTCCTCAGTTTCCCAAGTATGGTGATTGAAGGTGTGCATCAACACACCAGGCTCAAAATATATTTTAATTAAAATTATTCTTTATGTAAGTCAATGGATGTGTAATTTGTATGACAGAAAAAGCAAAGCCAAGAAAAAAAATTAAAAGTTAGAATAAAATAATACCAAAGCCAAAAGCTGAAGTTTAAATTATATCAAAATGACCAGAAATATATTAAATTTTAAAAGAAATTAAAACGCTGTAAGTGTATTACTAAGGAAGAGCTTAAAATAATTTTTTCTATCTGGGAATGGTGGCACATGCTTGTAATCCCAGCGTTTGGGAGGCTGCAAATAAGTGAGACCTGTTTTAAAATAAAGAATAAAAAATATAGCTGGGGGTATAGCTCGGAGGTAGAATGCCCCTGAGTTCCACCCCCAGTACTGCCAATAATAATAATAATGACAATGATAATAATAATAATAAATAATAATAATACTTTGTTCTGATAATTGGTGATCCAAGTCTGAGAATTAGCAAAATCTATTGAAATAAAATAGTAATTTGACCCTATAGCAAAATACTTAATTTCTACAGTGGTTGTACAATATACAACAGTTTCAGAAATCATAGTTCATATCTATAGTAATGTATATAACCTTACTAGATTTTTTAATGATTATGAAATGATACTAGATCTTTATTATTTATTTTAACAATTTGTAAGTTATACATCATTTATAGAGTAAAAACACTTCAGGAATTGTATAACTATTCATAAAAGCATAATGAGTATGGTTTTATTTTATTTTATCTTTTTATGTATTTATTTATTTATTTTGGTGGTACTGGGGTTCCTGGAAGCCCTTCTACCTCTGAGCTACACTCCCAGACCTATTTTATACTTTTTTATTTTGGGGTCTCTTAAGCCAGCGGGGCTGGCTTCGAACCAGCGTGATCCTCCTGTCTCCACCTCCAAAGTGTGGGGATTACAAGCGTGCGCCACCATGCCCGGCATAGGTATGGTTTTAAAAGTGAGAACAGAGCCGGGCACGGTGGTACACGCTTATAATCCACGCATTTGGGAGGCTAAGACAGGAGGATCTGGGTTCATTTACAGCCTCAGCTACTTAGTGAGGCCCTTTGTACCTCAGTGAGACCCTGTTTCAAAATAAACAATAAAAAATAGGGATAGGAGTGTAGCTCATAGGTAGAATGCCCCTGTTATACATCCCCAGTATTGCTAAATAAATAAATAAATAAATAAATAAATAAATAAGAGAAGAGATAAATTGTTAAAAAAAATAGTGACGTATCCATAATATTATCACAATTCAGCTTTTCTAATCAGATCAGGGGATCTATATTCTTTTACAGGAAAGCTTTCAAGAAATAATTGCTAGGAGAGAAAAGCATATTATAATTTTATTTTAGTTATTTTTTGCAAAAATATAGAAATATTTATATGGACATCTTTATATGTATATTTATATATAGACTTTAATACTAATCGTAATTACTTTTGAGAAGAAAATGAATATGTATACTTTTCAAATTTTTACATTTTATAGCATATTTATACATACTAAAATAAAATTTGTAGATGTAGGTACATGATGACGTATCTAATCATTGCTTTGATATTATTCTTTGCTTTTTTCTGTTTTTTTAAGTAGCGCAGAAGGGATACACAAGTTTTTTGTTTGTTTGTTTGTTTGTTTGTTTGTTTTTTAAGTACTGGGGATGGAAGCCAGGGATGTTGTACCTCTGAGCTAATACCCCCAGCCTTATTTTGAAACAGGTCTCACTGAGCTGCAAAGTTTCTGGCTAAGTAGCTGAGACTGTCTGCAAGCTGCAATTCTCCAGTCTCAGCCTCCTGAATTCTGGGATAAGTATTTTATTTATTTATTTATTTATTTATTTATTTATTTATTTATTTGGTGGTACTGGGGTTCATGGAAACCCTTCTACCTCTGGGCTACACTCCCAGACCTATTTTATATTTTTATTTGGAAACAGGGTCTCTTAAGCCAGCGAGTCTGGCTTCGAACCTGCGTGATCTTCCTGTCTCCGCCTCCCAAGCACGGGGATTACAAGTGTGCGCCACCACACCTGGCTACACTGGTATTTTTAAATATTTTTTTTATTGTGAAACAGGAATTTGCTTAGTTTGCTGACAGTCTCACTAATTTACTGAGGCTAGCTTAGAACGTTGGATCCTAGTGTCTCAGCCTCCCAAGTACTGAGATTACAAGCATATGTGACCATGTCTGGCAAAGATTTATTTAGACTTTTATATTATAAGACAATTTAGTAGATGCATTATCAGTTACCAAATGCTCTTGGAATAATATGAGCTGACATATTAAAATATAAAGGGTAGTTTTTACATTATTTATCTTTAATTTCCTAGTAGAGTATATTCATCAAGGTGAAACTATCATTTGTGCTTGAACTCTAGTGTTATGAAATTACTACTAATTTCAGAATTACTCAAATCATTAATCAACAGGTCTTTCTTCATTTTTTTTTACCTGAAATCCAACTTTCTGCTAATTCTTGCAATTAGCTAAAAATTTCAAATTAAGCATTTACAGAACATATTGAATTATTGCTGAAATGTGTCTTGAGTTCTCACTCGATGGGATTGCATATGCTTCCAAGTGGGAAGAATTGATCACTTTGAAAACCAAATCTGTTATTTAAAAAGTGTTGTTCACCATTCCAATAGTTCATATCTTAATTCCTCACAAAATCTTCCTTTGTGTTGCTGTGTAAAAATCTTACCAACTCTCATTGAAATTTTACATAGAAATTTGATAACCTTTGAAGCTGTGGAAAAGCATAATTTAGTTTAATTTTGAAATTATTTACTTCTGGTATTTGGAATTCTAATTAGTTGTTCATTATCATCTACCCAGTAATCATACTAATTCACTTATTCTATATATAGCTAAAAGATTAATGGCAGTTTTAAAATATATTAATATAATAAATAATAGCAGTTTAGTTTATTTCTTTCCCATAATATGTGAATAATGGCACATTGTGTTATTTCTCGTTGAATAGAAGTGGTGATAGTAGGAATTATTTAATATTTGAATATTTCAGCACTGAATATAGTACTTACAGTTTGTGTTATTTTCTAGTCCAGTGTTGAATGTTAGGCCATTTTTAACTATTATAATACTAATATATATTCCTTTGTATTACTGAAGATGTTTGATTTTAAAAACTATAGGAATTCATTCTGGGGATAAAACACAATTTATTCATAGTGGTTAGGACTTGACATAGCTTTGGATTCAGTTACTTAAACATACTTTTCCCATTTTATCCTTAGAAAGATACTGTCTCACTTTCCTTTTCATGTGATATTTTATTCAATTTAGAATAAAATGTATACAGAACACTTAAAACATTTGAAAGAGTGGCATGCTGTTTCTGTTACCTACAACATGCTTTGTAAGATTGGTGTCATTTATTACTCAATTGTGGGAAAAATATACCAATGTTATCAATAGAACATGGAACTCATATCAAAGATGTTCTTTACCCATGCAGTTTATTTAAAAAATAGTACCATGAAGATTTTCTACTTTATCTTTGAATTTGAATTTCTTTGGGATTTTATATATTATATAGTTTCAGATTCATTGGCTTAAAGTCACTTAGGTTTTATTTATTCCCAAGTCCTACAATGATGATATTTGTCATGAATGAATGCTTTTATCCTAATGAAATGTCTAATATATTTTATATTAATAACTTTATTCTGTGGCCTTATATGTAATTTTGCATGGTATGATTTTGGCTATTTATTTCAACCATATTATATATTTAAATTTATACTACATATAGAAGGCATAAAATGAGACTTATTTTTCTGTAGTGTGAAAATATATTTTAAAGTTTTAGACTGGTAAATATTTTTTACTAATATGGTTGGATTAAACAGACAGGGTATTGATGTGGGATGCAGAAGGAAATGTACCCACTGCAGTGTGCATGTGTGTCCATATCTCTTTGAAGCTCACTAGGAGGTGTTATTGCAGTGCACACTTTTGTGTGCATTGAGTGTTTTTGTGATTCCGTTTAAATTCTTGCGTCCGGTGTTTGTCTGCGGTAGTTTCCTTGCCTATTGGCTTAGTGTTTGCAAGAGGGTGTAGCTCAGGTGGTGTGAAACACCTGAAGCTCCAGGCTGCTCAGGCCTCAGCCTCCCAGGTAGCAGAGGCTGCATGCGCGGCCACTGCTCTCAGCTCCTGCAGCAGTTGACCAGGTTTGTCTGCAAGGAATGAGGCTGAGGCCCCCCCTGCCTGCCCGGGCGTGGCGTGCCCAGCGCCCCCGAGCAGTGCACAGTAGCAGTGGGTGCTGGGAAAGCCTCCTGAGTTCCCGTTGGGGGGGGAAGGAGGGGGAGGTCAGAGGCCACGGCCTGGTCAGCAACGGCCACAGGAGGAGAAGGCGCCATCTTGACGCCGCCGCCCTGGCCCCGGCCCGCTCCTCCGGCTTTGCTGGGATCCCATCCAGGTGCGGCCTGGGTCCGGCCGCCTGCCCACCGCCCTCGCCAGGCCAGCCCTGCTCCCAGGTGGGCTTTGGTCACTTTCTGACGATTTCCTTGTCAGTGTGGGAGGGCCCTTTGCTGCCTCCAAACCCGAGCGTTGACGGCTTGCTTGTCTGTTTCAGCGCGGCCCTGCTCCCGCAGCCTGGACTCTGCTCACAGAGGAGGCAGCTCCCACCCAGCGCAGCCCACCGCACTGCACTCCACCCACAGGTAAGCGTCTCTACTTTTCACACTTTGCACTTGCTACACATTTGTCACTTCACCCTTCTTCCTTATACTGCAAGCAGAGGCCTAGTGCCTCCTTCAACGCCTGAATATTTTAAAATAGGGTAGTGTGTTGTCAATAGTCCAAGTATTCCAGTTATGAGAGTAAAATATCAAGTACGGATTGGCAGAGCAGAACTCCCATTAGGGAAAACATCTGATCTTTATTAGGCTTATTGCTAAGGAAAAGTAGGACTTTTAAAATCATTTGCCATTTGTTGCTCATTTTAATGTGCACAACAAGGTGTGTGACCAAAGTAAAGCTTTGTACAAAGAATGGTGAAGTGACACTTGTACTACTACATGCAAAACAGCTACCTGGATAAATCTTATTCCAAATTTGCATGGAAATGTCAGTAGCATTCAATATGTAGACTATTGGTGAATGTAAAAAGAGCATATGCACAGATTTAAGACTTAAAATTGTGAACATTTCAAATTAATATAAATTATAAAGTGACAAAGGCAATAGTAAGAAAATTTTGCCTAGTATAACCCTACTTTATAATAGTAAATTAAATAAATAGCCACCTGATAGGTTAACGCTAGTAATGTGATACTAGTAATTAATAAATAATTATTATTTGCCTGTTTTATTTCTAAATTAATATAGAGAATCTTGTTATAGTAATTTGAAAAGTAAGGGAAATTAAAATATAAACTACTTTTGAGTAAAAAATGATTTATGAATCACTTTTAAGTAGCTCTTTCTTTAGTCTATACAATCATTAAACAGGCAGCATAATAAAAATCTGTGCAAAGAATGCTCTTTTTATTGTTCTCCTGGACAAATGTCAGTTTGTCATAAAGTTTGCTTAATATTTTTAGTCTATATTACAATGGTATAAGAAATCTTGGACAGCAATATTAAGGGTTTTCATAGCTCTCAATATATAACTTAAATTAACAAAACCTTCGAATATAATTTTTTCCAGTAAGGCTTTATGGTTTTTCTTATGATGTTTACGTAAGATTATTTAAAATTGCTAAGCTTAGGTAGCATGTGATGTTTAAGTATATAGTATCTACTTGTTTTTGTAAATACTTTATCTGTAGATTGCTTGTTATAATCCCTGGAAACTTAAGTGATCTGTAGATACAGGGAGGAATTATTTTATAGTTTCCAAGGTTTATTGTACTTTTGTATTGCATTTTTGCCCTCTATGAATGGTCCCTAAAATGTTGACTAGAACTGGTGTTGGTATATGTCCTTGTCTCTTATTTTGAGCTTAAGAATTTTTAAAAATATTTTACCACTGACTATGTACTGTATGATATAGATTTCTAAGTTTTTATTAAAATTTTCTAAGGATGTGGTGAATTTTATCAAGTGGTTTTCAGGGTGTCACAGGGATATGAATTTGTTCTTTTGTTCGTTTAAGTTGTTTGATTTGAAAATGTTGAACCAGTAAGAGTCCATTGTTACCTTAAACTGAATTTGATCATGATGTATTATAGTTGAAGTGTTTTTGAATAGTTTGTCAAAAATAATGTTTAAATTTAACTTATTTGTTTGTCATGAGGCTCCTATACCTTTGATTTTCCTTTTCTATGATGTCCTTTGAAGTTTAGTGTAATATATAGGAGTTTAATCAAGCATTTGAGAGAGAATCTACTGTCTGTGTGTGTGCACAAGTCCGTTTTCTTTTCTACTTTTATTCAACTAATGTAGAAAATATGTCATAGCTCTAATGGTAAACTTTTATTCTCATTCATGTCTTTACATATATGGTTATTTTTATTATAGTCTGGATGCTCTCCATTGGCATACCATTGAAGCAGTTGGATTCTCTGAATGATTCTTTATTCAGTGATCATTTGCTTTTGCTTCTGAAAGGCAGTTATGTGGCAGTTCATTTCATGGCAGTCCTTTTGTTGGTAGATCTTGGGTTTCATAGTGATTTCCTTTTCTGGTTCATATTTCTGCTTTGAGGCCAGTCTCAGCAATTTAGCCAGACCCTCAGCAAGTTATTGAGACCCTGTTTCAAAATTTTTAAAAGTGCCTTGGTTTGCATGTCAAAGGTAGAATGCACATGGGTTCAGTCTCTAGTACCAAAAGACAGACAGACAGACAGACAGACAGACACACACACACACACACACACACACACACACACACACACACAGAGACAACCCCAATACTCTGTTTTTTGGGAAAAGTTTAGCTCTTTTATTTTCTTACTATATTTTAAGATAATTTTTTGCATTTTTAATTGGGTCACTGTAGTCATATTTCCTAATGGGGTACAAGATGGCAGAGGAATACATGCATAAAAATTTTTGAAGGCTAATAATCTTTTTTTTTTGCGGTGCTGGGGATGGGACCCAAGGGCTTTCTATAAGCCCAGCCCTATTTTTTATTCTTTATTTTGAAACAGGGTTTCACTGAGTTTAAAGGGCCTCACTGAGTAGCTGAGGCTGGCTGTGAACTGCTAATAATCTTAAAAGTCGATCTTTTGTCTCTTTATTAAATTAATTATTTCTGTTTTTTTTTTCTTGATTGCTAAATATTTCCTGGGTTCGTGTGTGAAGTTCGAGCAAACAAGTAACTATGGCATGTATTTTTTGGTTAATTTTGTGGCAATTAAAGGTATATTAGTAACTACAATGTTACTTATACTTTCTCTGTTCTGTTTACTGGTTTTACTAAGGATTGGCTAAGAATCATTTAATAATGTATCCGTTTATATGAAGGCATATAAAGACAGGTTATCCCCCTCCCTTTTTTTTTTTTGGTACTGAGAATTAAACTCAGGGATATTCTACCTTTGTGATATTTCCCCAGCTTTATTTATTTTGTAAAGGATGTCTCTAAATTGCTGAAGGTCTCATTAAGTTGCTATTACTGCTCTTGACCCCAAGATAGTGTGTTTCAGCCTCTCAAGTACTGGGATTGCAGGCTTGCTATGCCACACTGGGCTTATTTTCTCTTTTCTTTGTAATCTTCTGTCATATAGGCTTTTTTAATATGCTTCATTGAAAATTTAACATTTAAATTTTATTTTTTTAATGAGGCAATTGATTTGGTTGTTTTTACAGATCTTATGGTAACATTTCAGTGACTTTTGAAAATCATATTTTACATATAAGTTGTTAAATATTTTGGTTAGAAAATTTTGTGATCTTTTTAAAGTTCTCATTTTGAAATTGGATATTTCTTTGGCATGTTTTATATAATATTTTATATATGGTTTAGTTTCCACTTTAGAAGATGTTCCCAATTTCTATTATTGATGCCCAATTTCAGTTTTTTTCTGTCAGCATGAGCATATTTTATTTTATTTCAATCTTTTTCATCTTTTGAGGTTTTTTCCTGTTGTCCAGTACATGGTTTATAATGGAAATGTTTCAGGTATGCATACAAAGAATGTTCACCCTCTTTTTTGTTGGATGGAGTATTTTATAGGTATGCAGTAGGTCTAATTGTTTTATAATGTTCATATCTTGTATATACCATGTTGGGTTTTATTTGGTTTTACATCTGAATATTCTGTTTTTGAACGTGAGATAACTGTGTAAGGTGATGAGTATGTTAATAATGTTAATCATTTCACATTATATGTACATACAAAATGTACATGTTGTACACTTTGAATATATACAATTTTATTAGTCAATTATCCTGCAATAAACTCGAAAGACATTTTTACACATGAGTGATGATAGTCTCCAAAACTATAATTGGAATACTTATTTTTTCTCTCAGTTATATTTTTGCTTGAGTAGTTTTGGGATTTGTTAGAACATATCTGCTATAATTTTTGTATCTTTGTTATTGGTTGACTGCATTATCATTACAAGATATCTAGTAACACTTTATTTCATTTTGCTAAATACCAATATAGTCACTTCATCTTTCTTATTGTTGATCTTTCATGGTTTCTTTTTTTCCCATTCCTTTAATTTCTGTAGATTCGCATCTTAAATCTAATGTGTAGGTATCATAAACACAACGTATCTTTATTTTTATTTAGTCTAACAGTCTTAAGCATATTTTTACTAGTTTAGTGTCTCTAATAAGTTTACCATGCTTTTGGATTATCATCTTATTAGTGTCTTTGTGTGTTTTAAAACATAGACCTTAATTTATCATAATTTCTCTCATATTTACACTAAATTAACCTATATATCAAATGACATGATAAAAACCAGGTGTGGTGGTACACTCTTGTAATCCCAGTACTTGGGTGGCTCAGACAGAAAGACCTGGGTTTGTGGCCAGCCTCAGCTACTTAGTGAGGTCCTCTGAAACTTAGTGAGAACCTGTTTCAAAATAAAACATAAACAAATCAGGCTAGGGGTGTAGCTTGGAAGTAGAATGTCCCTGGATTCCATCCCCAGCACCACACGGCTTCACATATTTTTTTAATGTTTCTTTTAAGTACATCATCAAATTTTAGTTGTATTTAGATACTAAGGGTAGGTAAACTCCCATCTTCTGGGAAATAGACATCCAGTATTTTCTTTAGACAACAATCACTGTAGGCAGTGGAATTCGTTTTTGCCAACATTTGTTCGATATCCTTCCATCTAATTAATTCAGCCCATAAATGCTTATTTCCAACATGTACCAGGTGTAGATTATTGGCAGCATTTACATTATTGAGAGCCTAGTGAGAAAATAAATAATAACCTATAATATATATAATTTAATGATAGAGTTTACATAATAATCATAACCAGAATATTACTATATACCTTTTTTGGTATTTGAATCGTTTTCATTTCTTCTTTTTAGAATTATTGATATTTGAATAATCTTCATTTTTTTCTATTTAGAGTTATATAGTACTATTTACTATAATATAAAATACTATCCTGCTTTGCCAAAATATGTTCTAAATGAAAAATTATTATGAACATAATAAAGATCAGAATCAATTACCATGTAGTGTATATAAAATGTAATGGAAAGCACTGAGGGTTTATTCATACATTTATTTCCGTATATTTCTATTATATGTTTGTATTATATAAATGATATGTATACATATGATACATATAAATGTATACAGGCTTAATGTATTTTAACTAGTAGCTATGCAATTACAGAATGATAGAGTACTTAAAATAGAATTAATACCATCTGTCTAAAGATGTGCAAAGATACATTTAAATGTGCAGTGACCTATTAAGTCAGCTTTATACTTTGTACGAATTGCAGTATTCAAGTACTGGGATATGATGTTTTATCTTAGTAACAAGTTACTGAAGTATAAAATGTTACTGGCTTTTTATATTAATTTAGTTTAATATTTCTTTTTTGTGCTTTTATTGTTGCATTGTAGACTCACATCATAATGTAATTCATTTTACAATAACATACATGCCCACACATTGGTGCTTCCTCCTCATTTTCCTCCCTCCCAATAAGGAGTGCTTAGATTGATGTCGGTGTACATTCACATGTATACATATAGTCTGTGGTAGTATTTCTATTAATGAACCTAAGGACTGGAGGAAGACTTAGATTATTGTCTTTTTTAAAAATCAATTTGGTATATTTTAGCAAAGTTATTATTTACCTAAAATTTTCATAGTAATTCCTCTTTCACAGCTATGTCTGACATAGCTATTCACACATAACCATTAATATATGAGCAGCAGTCAGGAGTGGTGACACATGCTTGTAATTTCAGTACTTGGAAGGCTGAGCCAGAAGGATCTCAGGTTCACAGACAGCTTCAACTAAATGGTGAGGTCTTCTGCAATTTATTGAGTCCTTGTTTCAAAATAAAGAGTAAAAAATAGATTTGCACACAGTTTGTGTACAATTAGGTAAATATGTAATCCATCTAAATATGTATATTTTATAATTGTTTATACATATACTTCACAGCTAATACCAATGACTTATATAAAAGGTTATGTGTATAATCAGTTTTAGACCTTTAACACTTTATATTTCATATATAAAATAAAATATATAAATTTTTCAAAAGCACAGAGTGATGATATATTACTACTTTTTAATTATATGTACTTAGTGTTTTTATGATAAAGTGTACATGAGTTAAGTTAGATTTTTGCAGATACAGGAAAGGAAAAATTAATTAGAAAAATATAAAAACTTATGAGGCAAAAATAATTTTTAGTGCAAAATGACCTCATATCATAATGTAGATCATGTTGACAATGACATACATGCACACAGTACTTGGTGCCACACCCCTGTGCCCTCTCTTCCAATATCAACTGCCCAGATTGACAATGGTATATTCACACGTATACACATAGTCACATAGTCGATGGTAGCATTTCTATTAATGTACCTCAGTCTTCCTTTTCCTCTACCCTTCTTTCTGGTTTGTAGTTTCTCTGGTATGCAAAATACTCCCTAGCTTGAACAGATTAAGATAAAACATATGATCCTTCTCTTTCTGTCACTTGGCTAATCTCATTTATCATAACATTCCCCAGGTCTTTCTATCTTCTTGCAAATGACATAATTTGGTCTTCTTTATTGCTGAGTAGAATTCCATTGTGTGTATTTCTCATAATGTTGTAATCCATTTATCTGTTGATGGACACCTAGGTTTGTTCCGTAGTTTGCTTATTTTGAATTGCGCTGCTATGAACATGGGTATTCATATATATTAATGTAGTTCTCAGGTGTCAACCCCTTTGGAAAGATACCCAGTTATAGTTGGATCATATGGTGGAGCCATTTCTAGATTTTAAGGAATCTATACCAATGATCTCCATAGTGGCTCTACTAGTTTCCAGTCAACTACCAACAGTGTAGAAGAGTTCCAATTTCCCCACATTAATGCCAACATTTGTTGTTATTTCACCTCTTTATGATTGCCCATTCTGACTGGGGTTATATGAAATCTCAGTCGTTTTGATTTGTATCTCCTTGATTATTAATGATATTGAACATGGCCATTTGTATCTCTTTTTTTGTGAAATATCTATTCAAGTCAGTTGCCCATTTCTGGATTGGGTTATTTGTTTTTCTAGTGTAAAGTCTTTTAAGTTCTTTGTGTATTCTGGATAGTAGCCCTTTATCAGAGGGATAGCTGGTAAAGATCTTTTCCCATTCTGTAGGCTTTCTCTTAAGACTCTTGATGATTTCCTTTGATGAGCAGAAACATTTTAGTTTGATACCATCCCACTTGTTAATTCTTGTTTTAGTTTCCTGAGGTTTGGAGGTCTTGTTGAGGAAGTCACTACCTGTGCCTGTATGTTGGAGTGTTGAACCTAGACCCTCTTCACAGTTTATAGTCTAACTTCCAGGTTTTTAATACAGCTCAACTTGGTTCCCATGCAGGGTGAGAGGCAAGGATTTAGTTTAATTTTTCTACAAATGGATAACCAGTTTTTCTGGCATCATTTGTTGAAAAGGCTGTCTTTTCTCTAAAATATGTGTCTGGCACCTTTGTTGAAAATCAATTGGCTATAAATGTAGATTTGTTTCTGTATCTTCTATTGTATTCCATTGCTCTATTGTCAATTTTGTGCCAATACCACGCTGTTTTTACTACTATAGTTCTATAGTATAATTTGAAGTCGGGAATTGTGATGCCTTCTGCATGGTTCTTAATTGCTGAAAATTGATTTGCCTATTCTGGGTCTTTTGTTCTTCCATATGAAATTTATGACTGATTTTTCTAGGACTATCAATAATGACATTGGTACATTTATAGAGATTGCATTGATTCTAGAAATCCATTTAGAATGGCCATTTTGATATTTATTCTGCCTTTCCAAGAACAAAGGTGATCTTTCCATCTTCCAAGTTCTTCAACTTCTTTATTTAGTGTTTTATAATTTTCATTGTAAGGCCTTTTATATCTTTGGTTAGGTTTATTCCTAGGTATTTTATTTGTTTTGAGGATATTGTGAATTAAATTGTTTTCTGTATTTCTCTGTGGATTCATGGTTGGCAAGTAAAAAAGCTACTGATTTATTTACATTGATTTTTATATCACACTACTTGGCTGAATTGTTCAATCAGCTCCAGTAGTTTTTTGGTTGAGTTTTTTGGATCTTGTAGATAACAGATCATGTCATCTGCCAGAAAGCTAATTTTAAATCTTTGTTTCCTATTTTAATTATTTTGATGTCCTTTTCTTATTGCTCTAACAAGAGTCTCAAGGACTGTATTGCAAAAAAGTGGAGATAATGGGTATCCTTATCTTATTCCTGATTTTAGAGAGAATTCTTCAAGTTTTTCTCCATTCAATATGATGTTGGCTTTGGATTTATTTTATATTGCCTTGATGATGTTGAGATACATACTTTCTATTCCAATTTTCTGCAGTGTTTTAACATGAATGGGTGTTGGATTTTGTCAAATGCTTTTACAACATCTGTTGATATAGTCGTGTGGTTTTTGTTGTCTGTTTTATTTATGTGGTGAAAAACATTTATGTATTTGTATATATTGAACCAGCCTTGCTTTCATGGGATGAAACCAACCTGTTCATGGTGTACAGTTTTCTTTATATGTATTTTTGTGGTACTCGGGGTGGAACCCAGGAGTCTTCTAACTCCAGGCTATATCCTCTAGTCCAGTTTTATTTCTTATTTGTAAAGAGGGTATTACTAGGTAGGTGAGAGTCTTTCCACTTGCTGAGGCTGCCCTCTCAGCCTCCCATGCACTAATATTACAGGTATGCAACACTACATCTGGATTCATATACTTTTGAAGTTAGCATAGCTAGTATTTTGTTTAGAATTTTTGCATCTATGTTCATCAATGCTATTTGTCTGTCATTTTCTTTTCTTGAGCTATTCCTATTTGGTTTTCATATTAATGTGATTCTGGTTTCATAGAAGGAGTTTGGAAGAATTCCCTCTCTTTCGATTTTACAGAACAACTTGTGGAGTATTGGATTTAGTTCTTTTGTGAAAGTTTTGTAGAATAAGCTGGAAACCTGTCTGGACCTGGATGTTTCTTTAATGGGAGATTTTTGTATTGCTGTTTATTTTTCTTTGCTTTCTATTTGTTCGTTTAGGTTTTCTATGTCCTCTTGGTTCAATTTAGGTAGGTTATTTGTGCTTAGAAATACGTTTTCCAGTTTATTAGAGTATACATTTTTAGAATGGTTTCTGATGATCCTCTGAATTTCCCCACTACCTGTGGTTATATCTTTTTTGCATTTCTGATTTTAGTAATTTGGGTTTATTCTCTCTTTTCATTAGGTTGGATAGGGGTTTGTTGATATTGTTAATCTTTTTAAGGAATCAGCTTTTTGTTTTGTTCATCCCTTTGTATTGTCTATTTTATTTATTTCTGCTCTAATTTTAATTACTTCCTACCTTTGGCTGGCTTTGGAATTAGACTGTTCCTGTTGTTCTAGGTCCTTGAAATGTCACATTAGTTTATTTATTTGGCAATTTTTAGTTCTTTTTATGTGGGCACTCAATGTTATAAATTTTTCTCTTAACACTGCCTTCAAAGGCAGTGTTTTTTCTCTATTTTAATTTAATTCTGGAATTTTTTTATTTCTCCTCTTATTTCTCTTCTGACCCATTCCTCATTCAAGAGTATATGATTCTATTTTATTTAATTATGTAATTTATTTTTAACTTCCTGTTCTTGATTTCTATTTTCATTCCATTGTGATCTGAAAAAGTTGCAGGAAATTATATTACCTTGGCAAAACCTGAGGCTTTCACCATGATGATAGCTTGTGTCTGTGAAAAACTTTCGTATGTAGCTTTTGGGAGAAACAATTAGGACTCCAGAAAGGTTTTATCAGTTTCTATTATGCTGAATATGCATATATAATTTGACTTATTAAATTTGCTGTGTGCCAAAAGGCGTAGAGAAAGAGGAATTCCTTCTTTCTCTAACATGGAAGTATTCAAAAACATTCAACATCTCTAAAAATCAGTATAATATGATATATTATACGATGTAATACCATACACCAATGAGTATGAACACAAGGTTTCTACATACAACCTGAATAAGTCCTATAAATAATGCACTGAGGAAAGAAATCCAGACCAAAAAAGCTGTCATATTGTCTGAGACTTTTGATGAGTTTCTAAAACAGCTGTATTTATTTTTAACAGTTGTACTCTGAAATGAGTCTCAGATGAATGGTAGGTCTTACAACAAATTTTATTAATAATTCAAAGTTTCGAGGCAAACATACATTCAGAAATGTAACAGATTCCTTAGAGATCAGGAAAGCATCAACTGCTCCTTGATAGTGCCTCTTTTTTTCTACACTACAATGTACATGGTTTTACTTAGACAAGATGAGTTATGGTACTGAGTAATGTTTGTGAAAATATTATTGATGAAAGGGAGTCATTTAATTTTTATTCATTCATTTTACACTGTTAATTCCATACTCTCTCTTTTTATAAATTTTTTATCTTGTAGTCATACATCTTAATGGAGTACAAGATGGTAGAGGCATACATGCACACATCACCTATTTTAGTACCACTGTCGTCTTCTATTCTCTGGCAGTCATCATACATAGATCCATAACTTCTATGGTTGTTTTTAAACAAGGTAGACACACAAGGTAAGACTTGTAAATAAAGTAATATCTACGAGGATGTTTATAAGAAGTTATTATCAGCATCAGCACATTTAGTAGGAAGTCAATCTTATACGCCATTCCAAGTAGGGAGTCATGAGTTACAGGCCTTTTATTCCTTTCTTTCACAATAGCAAAATCTAGGTAAGATGTTAGGAATAGGGGCAGTGTTTAAATGTTGGGAAAAGGGAAAGCCATAATATTGGAAACAGAAAAGGATTGCTGTCCTCTATTCTTCTAGAAATCAGACAAAGTATAGTTCCCCATCAAAGTTGTATTAATACAGCTGTTCACTCTTTGGCTAAGTACATGGGATCGGTCAGTTGATATTTTTTCATTGTTCTGTATTTTTTATTAAGCTTTGAAGGACAAATAAAAACAACACACAGGTACAATAAGTATAATCTAGAAAAACAAGGGAATGTTGAACACCAATTTGTGTATATGTGTGTGTACACACTTTTTTTTCTGAGAGGAAGCAGAATAGAATAATTTCAAAGTTCATATATATTTTCCCAATGTTTTCCATGTATTTCTGATGGACCTATGTCTTTCTCATTCTTTAGTATTTTAAATTATATATATATATATATGTATATATATATATATATATATAAATTTTCTAACATAATATTTAAAATTTTCTTTTTTATTTTTTATTTGTGCATTGTATTCATACATCTTAATGGGATGCAAGATGGTGGAGACATACATGTACACATCACCAATTAGCTATTACCCAGATCCCACTCCATTGCCTTCCCCTCCCTCCTCATGTTTGGCTTAGAGATTGGCATTGATGTTTGTTAAAGTACATCACATCCCTTCAGTTAGGTTGTCTTATTTGCTCATCTATAAAATCTCCTTCTTCTTCTAGAGTTCCTCCTATGACCCACTTTCTCCCTAGCTTTCTCATATTAGGGAAAGCATCTGACTTCTTATTTTTTGTAACTGGCTAATCTCACTTAAAACATTTCAAAAGAGTTTTGTGTGTGTGTGTGTGTGTGTGTGTGTGTGTGTGTGTGTGTGTGTGTGTGTGTTTGGTACTGAGGATTGAACAAAGGGACATTCTGCTCCTGAGCTATATATGTCCTACCTCTTTATTTCTTTGTTTTCATCAAGGTCCTGTTGAGTTATAGCATATTGTCTTCCAACCTGTGGTCTTCCTGTGTTGATCTGCAATGTACTGGCCTTTCAGGTGTGAATGAATGCACCAGGTTCAAAAGCTATTTTAATTAAAATTATTTCTTTATGTAATTCAAAGAATACCTAATTTGAATGACAGCAGAAGCAAAGCCAAGGAAATTTGAATAAAAGTTTGAATAAAATAATACTAAAGCCAAAACCTAAGTTTAAATTATATCAAAATGACCAGAAATATATGGATTATTCATAGAGAAATTACAATGATGTAAGCATTAATGATGTAAATTAAATTAAATGTTGTAAGGAAAAATTCAAAATAATTTGCTGTGATAATTGGTGTAATGAATCTAATGTGAACATATATGAGAAATTAGATGAGAATTGGCAAGATATATTGATATAAAATAGTAACTTGACCCTAATTGCAAAATATTTAATTTCTATAGGAGTTATACAATATACAACATTTTTTTCAGGAAATATATTTTCTATCTATAGTAACATATGTAACATTATTTAATATTGAAATCAAGTATTTTCTATCTGTAGTATTAGATTTTATATGGAGTATATATTTAATTTAAATTTTGAAAAATTACTTTCCTTAGAAAAGTTTTAAGTGTTATATCCTTTACACAGTAAAAACACTTCTGGAATTATATAACTATTTTGAAAAGTATCAAAGGTATTTTTACAAAAATGGGAACAGATTGTTAAATCATGGTGTATACATACTGTGATCACAATTCAGCCTTCGCAGTCAAATCAGGGGATATATATTTCTTTACAGGAAACACCCCAGACATATTGCCACGAGAGAAAACCATATTGTAATTAGATTTCAGTTAATTCTTTGAACAAATATAGAGATATATTATGTATATCAATATATATTTATCTGTATATATAGTCATATATAGACTTTACTGCTAATTATAATTCTCATAGAAACAGATTATAGGGAAGCCACCAATAAAACTCAGAAAATTGTAAGTAACTTAGCAAGGCAGTTTACTTCTGCAAAATAATGATCATAATTCTAATGGTTCTTTTATATGATAAGTATATAGGAAAATATTAAGAATATTATTTTATATTAATATTATTATTTTATACAGAATTTTTGTGCTGTTTCTTATGAAGTATATTAAAACATTTTGAAGGATTACTGTTCTCAGCAAAACATATATAATAAATGAGACTTAGTCAATCTACAATATGTGTATTATATATATGTATCAAAGCATTATGTTACAAATGAGAGATATATGCAATTTTTTGTCAGTTAAAAAAGTAAGTCTGGTGCAATGGCACACATCTGTAATCCTAGTACTTGGGAGTTTGAAACAGGAGAATGGAGGTTTGAGACATGCTTCAGCAGTTTAATGAGGCCCTCAGAAATTTAATGAGATACTTTAAGAAAATAGATCTGGGAATATAGCTCAGAGATAAAATGTTCTTGAGTTCAATCCCCAGTGCCACAAAAAATAATAAAAAGGAAAATATATTTATATTTAAATGTATGATAGGACTATGATCTGTAGAAAGAACCATGAGAGTCAGTAGATGGTTCAACAAAATCTGAATGTGAAGAACATAGTGTATAAGAAATTAGTCACAAAAAGTAAAAAATCGAATGTTTTGCCTAATATGTGGAAGCTAGGGAGAAAAAGGGTCATAAGAGGAACTCTAGGCGAAGGAGAACCCATATATGAGCAAATAAGGAGACCTAAGTGAGGGAGGTGGGAGGGAGGAACAGGGAAATCCACTAATGTACATCATGTACATTCACAAACATATCAAAGTCAATCACTAAGTCAAACATAAGGAGGGAGGTGGAGTGAATGAGGTGGGAGTTAGGGAAGGGCTAAATGAGTGATGTGTGTATATATGCCTCTACCATTTTATACCCCATTAAGATGTATGACTATAATGCACCAATAAAAAATGTTTAAAATTTAAAAAAAGAAAAACCAGCTTTCATAAATCAATTAAAGCCTAATACTTTCTGATTATACATCAAAGAAGTTGAAAAATATTGGGTGTTATTTAGACTAGATCTCAGTAGAATCATACAGTTGGCTTTCTATGTCTGTGAGTTCCACAGCCATGACTTCATCCACGTCAGGTAAAAAAATATTAAAAGAATTTTGGCTGGGCATGGTGGTGCATGCTTTTAATCTCAGTATTAAGACAGGAGGATCACAGATTTGTGTCCATCCTCAGGTACTTAGTGAGGCCTTCTGAAAATTAGTAAGACCCTGTTTCAAAAACAATAATAATAATAAAACTAAGGCTGGAGGTGTAGCTCAGAGGTACAGTGACTTTAATCCCCAGTACTGCAAAAAATTTCATGTGTGCTGAACATGAAAACATTTTTCTTGTCATTATTTCCTAGACAATACCATATAAAAACTGTTTTAGAGCATTCATACATTGTATTAGATAATATAGGTATTCTAGAGATTATTTATAATATATTGGAGGATTTGCATATTTCCTATGCACTTATGATATCATTTTACTTTTTTGTGAGTCTGGGGATGGAACCCAGGGGCATTTGACCTCTGAACTACACTCCGTGCCCTATTTTTTATTCTTTATTTTGAAATAGGATCTCACTAAGTTGCGGAAGGCCTCACTAAGTAGCTGAGGCTGCCCGCGAACCACAATCCTCTGGTCTCAACCTCCTGAATGCTGGGATTACAAGCATGTGCCAGGACACCAGGCTATGATATCATTTTATACAGGAAGCTTGTGTGTTCACAGATTTTGGTATCTACGAAGAGTTCTGAAATTAATCCTCCAGGGATACTGAGGAAATTATTCTAATTCATATTTGAGGAAATTATTAAGAATATTTTGAATGTGTCTGCATCCCATTTTAAAAGAGGCATATGTGGAAAAATAGCCACATTTATTGAAAATCACATAAGCATAATGTAATGCTCAGGACTGGATTACAGAAGGGTCATTCTTAGATTCGGCTCCGCTATTCTTTCCAGGTATTTGGGGGGAAATCTCTTTGTTTCTCTGTCCTTATGTGCCTTTTTTTCAAACATGTAAAGTAAGCCTGAAGTGTTTTCATTCCATGTATATGGCACAAACTTGGACATAATCCATAGTATTCCAAAGAGATGCTAAAATTGAAATATGCGCTGAAGTATATACCCCAAGGTCTATTTAAGTATACCATTATAAAGTCATCATAATAAAAATAAAACATGACTCCATGGTTTATAAGACTTTTCCTCTCCTCCCCTCCCCTCCCCTCTGCTCTCCTCTTCTCTCTTTTATTTTGTACTGGAAATTGAATCCAGAATCATTCTATATCAAGCCCTTTAATTTTTTTTTTTTTGAGGCAGAGGTTTTTATAGGTTTCTGACAGTCTCCCTAAGTTGTTGAGGCTGGCTTAGAACCTGGGATTCCTGCTGTCTGGGCCTCCCAAGTATTGGAATTATAGGCATGTTCCACCATGTCTGGCAAAGATGTATTTAGAATTATTATAAAAGATAATTTAGTAGATACATTATTGGTTACCAAATGGTCTTAAAAGAGAATAATATGAACTCAAAAAGTATAAAGGATAGTTGTCACTTATCAGCCTATCTTTAATTTCCTAATAGATTATCTTCACCAAGGTGAAGCTCTAGTGCTTGAAGTCTAGTGTCAGGAAACCACAATTTTCAGAATTACTGAAATTTCAGTAATGTTGCAGGGGGATAGGTTGGGGGGAAAGGTGTGTGAGGTGAAATAATCCCCCCTGCCACCAGACACACAGAGACAAACAGAAAAACCGTGGATTCTTGTCCTAAGCTAAGAATAGGTATTCATCGCTTGGACAGCTGCTGCAGATTTAAAGAAGTTTATTAAAAAGATAGAAATATAGAGATAGTTAAAGCCCTGTGCTGGAGCAGACACAGGGGGGCAATTCGACCGAAAATGCCAAAGAATTCCAGTTTACTGAGTTTTTATCCTGTCTAAGTCCGAGGAAGGTCCTTTGATCTGTAGATATGCTAGCCCTATCTCTAGCCCAGTCTCTGCCGTTTCCAGGAGGATTTGCCCTGGAAGGTGGGGCTGTCCTACCTTCAAACACAGTCCTCTACACCTCTTGTTCCATCCCCCGAGATGTGTGAAATTGTTTCTCCCGGCATCTGGGATTTTTTTAAAATTGGAACTCTTTTCCCAATACTTATACCTTAATACATTTCAAACCCTCTTCCCAATACCAGTACAAGTAACTCAGGTCTTTTTTCATTTTATTTACCTGGAATCTATCTTTCTACCAAATGTCTCAATTAGCTTAATTTTTCAAATTAAGAATTTATAGAACATATTTAATTTTTGCTGGGATGTGACTTGAAATCTTACAAATGGGAGATTTGCATATGCTTCCAAATAGGAAGAATTGATCGCTTTGAAAACTAAATTCTCCATTTAATAAGTGTTATTCACCATTCCACTTGTTCATATATTAATTCCTGTCCATATTTTTCTTTATTTTACTCTATAAAAGTCTTGCCCAACTCTCATTAAAATTTTACCTAAGTGTCAGATAATCTTCGAAGCTGTGAAAACCATATTTTAATTTTCTAATTATTTAATGCTGACATTTGGAATTCGAATTAATTTGTTAATCATGTACCCAGTAATCATTCTTAATTCATTTATTCTATATATGGTACATAAATTGATGATAGTCTTGAAAAATATACATCCAAACTGTGAATAATCACAGCTTAGTTTCTTTCCAATCATATATGAAGAATCTCAGTGTATTATATTTCTTATCCTTATATTATTGCCCTTCAAAAGTATTGAATAGAAGTGGTGATAGTAAGTAAAATTTTCTTATTCCAAATCACAATGGAATATTTGAATATTTCAATACTTCATGTGATATTACTTTCAATTTTGCTTTTCTAGCCTTTGGTTTTTAATGTAATGTCATCAAAAACTATTTTAATATTAATATATATATTCCTTTGTTCTACTGAAGTTGTTTGGTTTCAAAATGTCCATCATAGGAATTTATTCTGGGATAAACCCCAATTTGTTTGTCATGGATCACACTTGATAAAACTTTGGACTCAGTTTGTTAAACATGCTTTTTCCATTTTATCCTTAGAGACATACTATATCATTTTCCTTTATTATTTGGTATTTTTCTCAGTTTAGAAAAAATGTACACAGAACACTTAAAACATTTGAAAGAGTTTCATACTGTTTCGGTTCTATAACATTTTTTTAAGATTGGTTTTTCCCCGAATAATGGGGAAAAATTCCCAAATGTAATCACCAGAGCATGGGACTAATAGAAAATTTTTTCTTTGTGGATGCAATTTATTTAATAAACATAGTACCATAAATATTTTCTACTTCATTTTAAAATTGGAATTTCCTCAGGGTTCTACGTTTCACATACATTCAAATGTATTGGCTTATAGTCACTTGGATAATATCTGGTCCCCAATTGTATAATGATGACATTTGTCATGAATGAATGTTTTTATCCTCATGATATGTCCTTTCTTATCTCTAGTTACATTCAGTACCTAAGGGTCTACTTCGTTTGGCTTTAAAAACCTATTTCTGTGGCCTTATGTGTATTTTTTCATGGTATATAATTTTGTCTACTATTTATTTCAAACTTTTTGTATCTTTAAATTTATACTACTCTTCATATAGAGAGCATAAAATGAGACTTATTTTTCTGTAGTGTGAAAATATATTTTAAAGTTTTAGACTGGTAAATATTTTTTACTAATATGGTTGGATTAAACAGACAGGGTATTGATGTGGGATGCAGAAGGAAATGCACCCACTGCAGTGTGCATGTGTGTCCATATCTCTTTGAAGCTCACTAGGAGGTGTTATTGCAGTGCACACTTTTGTGTGCATTGAGTGTTTTTGTGATTCCGTTTAAGTTCTTGCGTCCGGTGTTTGTCTGCGGTAGTTCCCTTGCCTATTGGCTTAGTGTTTGCAAGGGGGTGTAGCTCAGGTGGTGTGAAACACCTGAAGCTCCAGGCTGCTCAGGCCTCAGCCTCCCAGGTAGCAGAGGCTGCATGCGCGGCCACTGCTCTCAGCTCCTGCAGCAGTTGACCAGGTTTGTCTGCAAGGAATGAGGCTGAGGCCCCCCCTGCCTGCCCGGGCGTGGCGTGCCCAGCGCCCCCGAGCAGTGCACAGTAGCAGTGGGTGCTGGGAAAGCCTCCTGAGTTCCCGTTGGGGGGGGAAGGAGGGGGAGGTCAGAGGCCACGGCCTGGTCAGCAACGGCCACAGGAGGAGAAGGCGCCATCTTGACGCCGCCGCCCTGGCCCCGGCCCGCTCCTCCGGCTTTGCTGGGATCCCATCCAGGTGCGGCCTGGGTCCGGCCGCCTGCCCACCGCCCTCGCCAGGCCAGCCCTGCTCCCAGGTGGGCTTTGGTCACTTTCTGACGATTTCCTTGTCAGTGTGGGAGGGCCCTTTGCTGCCTCCAAACCCGAGCGTTGACGGCTTGCTTGTCTGTTTCAGCGCGGCCCTGCTCCCGCAGCCTGGACTCTGCTCACAGAGGAGGCAGCTCCCACCCAGCGCAGCCCACCGCACTGCACTCCACCCACAGGTAAGCGTCTCTACTTTTCACACTTTGCACTTGCTACACATTTGTCACTTCACCCTTCTTCCTTATACTGCAAGCAGAGGCCTAGTGCCTCCTTCAACGCCTGAATATTTTAAAATAGGGTAGTGTGTTGTCAATAGTCCAAGTATTCCAGTTATGAGAGTAAAATATCAAGTACGGATTGGCAGAGCAGAACTCCCATTGGGGAAAACATCTGATCTTTATTAGGCTTATTGCTAAGGAAAAGTAGGACTTTTAAAATCATTTGCCATTTGTTGCTCATTTTAATGTGCACAACAAGGTGTGTGACCAAAGTAAAGCTTTGTACAAAGAATGGTGAAGTGACACTTGTACTACTACTTGCAAAACAGCTACCTGGATAAATCTTATTCCAAATTCGCATGGAAATGTCAGTAGCATTCAATATGTAGACTATTGGTGAATGTAAAAAGAGCATATGCACAGATTTAAGACTTAAAATTGTGGACATTTCAAATTAATATAAATTATAAAGTGACAAAGGCAATAGTAAAAAAATTTTGCTGAGTATAACCCTACTTTATAGTAGTAAGATTAAAGAAATAGCCAACTAATAGGGTAACACTAGTGATTTTAAAATAATTATTATTTGCTTTTTTACTTCTAAATTAGTATAGAAAATTTAAATTATGCTAACTAGACACTAAAGAAAATAATAACAAGTTTTAAGGAAAAAATTATTTAAGGCTCACTCTTAAGTAGCTCTTCCCTTATTAGTTTATATAGTCATTATACAAGTACCGTAGGTAAAATCTGTGCAAAAAATACTCTTTTTATTCTCTTGGACTAAATATCAAGTATATCATATAGTTTATATTTTGTGTTCTCTATTATCATGGTATGAGA
Organism: Muscardinus avellanarius; assembly: GCF_963383645.1. Classification (NCBI taxonomy): domain Eukaryota; kingdom Metazoa; phylum Chordata; class Mammalia; order Rodentia; family Gliridae; genus Muscardinus; species Muscardinus avellanarius. The sequence goes on along the minus strand of NC_137792.1, from coordinate 21,266,229 downwards.
AAAAATATGACAGCAATATTAGGAATCCTTATAATTCTCAAATGTATCTTTTAAGTATAGAAAAATCCCTAAAAATAAATCTTTTCTAATGGGGCTTGTGGTTTTTCTTATGATGTGTTTGCAAGGTTGTTTACAATTGCTATGTTAAATTAAATACAGTGTTTAAGTATACAGCATCTTTTCTTGGTAAATACTTTATCTGTACATTGCTTGTAGATTTTAGATTGCTTGTAGATTGTAGATTGCTCTGGAAACTTCAGTAATCTTTAGAAACAGGAAGAATTATTTCATGGTTTCCAAGGTAATGGAAAGTTTTCTTATATTATAGCCCTATATAAATGGTCCCTAAAATGTTGAATATAACTTGTGTTGAAATCCATATCTCTATTTTGATCTCAAGTTTTTCAACATTTTACCACTGAATATATATTGTATGGTTTGGTTTTCTATGTTTCATAAAAATCTCCTAAGTATATGGTGATTATATCAAGAGGTTTTCTGTATCTGTTGCCAGAGGGACATGATTTTGTTCTTTTGTTTGTTCATGTTGTTTGATTTGAAAATGTTGATCCAGTAAGAATCTATTGTGGTTACCTTTAATTTGTTATGGTATATTATAATTGAAGTGTTTTTTAATTGTCAAAAATAAGGTTTAAATTTACTTGTTTGTGTCTATTATAAGGTTCATATGCCTTTGATTTTTCTTTCATATAATGTCCTTTGAAGTTTGATGTAATATATAGGAGTTTAATCAGGCATTTGAGAGATTCTCCTGTTTTGGTCCTATTCTAGAGGTTGTTTAAAATTGGTATTCCTTAATTCTCAGTTATATGAGAAAGATCAGAAATTCAGGCATTGGGTTGTGGAATTGTTTAGAGTAAGGTTTTGCTATTTAGATACAATTTATTGATTATATATAGAACCTTTTAGATTTCCTAATCTATTTTGATTTTTTTTCTGGTACTGAGGATTGAGCCCCAAAAATGGTCTGCTTCTTAGCCACATCCCAAGCCTTATTTTAATTTTTACTTGGAAACACGATCTCACTCTTTTGTTGATAGTCTTGTTAAATTGCTGAGACTGTCCTCAAACCTGTCATCTTCCTCTTTCAACCTCCTTAGATTTGGGGTTACAGGCTTACACCACCAAGCTTAGCCTATTTTCATACTTGTACCATTTGGGGAATTTCAATTTTTTTGACATGAATTTCCTTCATCATGCTATAATGTTGGTGTCGATTTATGTTTTTTTTTTAATTTACTTGGTCATACTTGTAAGGGATTATCATGTTTTTATCCTTCCAAAAAAGTTATATTTGCGATACAGTGTTTAGCATTCATTAACTGGTGGTAATTTTAATTTTTTATTTTTAGAAATTTCACTGAAATTCTTGATGTATTTTCTGATTTCATGAATGGTGCTTTGAAATCTCAAATTTGCAGGATTAACCCTCTTGTATTAATTCTATAAATTTTCCTTTAGACACATATGTAGGTAGATCTCACAGTGTTTAGCAGTTTAATTCAGGTGTAACTGATTTAAAATAAACTGCAAAATTTAATGTAAACAGTATATATTTTGCTATCAGGAAGAGAGAGAGCTAGAGAGGGTAGGAGCATGCAAGATAGGGCTCAGGCATATCAACATATTCCTCTCCCCAGATTTCCCTGTGTGCCCTTTGAACTTTCCCCTTGCTAATCTTACCTGAGGCAGTCCCACTTCCCTATGGAATGGTTTGTAGCAGTCTTTATATAGTTATGTCATTTTTCACAGCCAAACTTTAAGGAGTGCAATGGCTGGATCATATGAGGTGTGTTTAAAAGTTGTTTTAAGATATGTCAAAATGTTTTGGAACATTTTTATATCATTTACTGTCTTTCCAGCAATGTGTGAGTCACAGTTGCTTTACACACTTGCCAGCCTTTTTTATATTCAGTCCTTTTAACTATTGCAATTCAAGAAGGTGTGCAGTGATATCTCACTGTTGCTCTAAATTTATCAATTTTCACAAGCCAGTGTTCTTTTCTACTTATATCCAATTAATTTAAAAAATGCATCACAGCTCTAATGGTGATCTATTCTCATCTATGTCTTTGCATATGTGATTATTTTTATTATAATCTGGTTGAGCTGTGTGACATACCATAGAAGTAATGGGGGCTCTCAATGATTCTTCATTTAGTGAGCATTTGCTTTTGCTTCTGAAAGGCAGTTAGCATGTGGCAGTTCATCTCAGGACAGTGAGGGGACTAGTCCTTTTGGTGCTGGGTCTGGGGTTTCACTTGGGTTTACCATTTCTGGTTCATAGAATAGTCCCTCAGCAAGGCCTGGATGACTTCCAGAGCCTTTTCTCTTGGTGCCCCTTTAGCTCCAATCTTGTATCCTGACATCTGAGACTGCTGGAAGTCTCACTCAACTGCTCAGTTTCTATACTTCTTTGAATTAGCGTACAGTGTGATGTGCAATGAGCTACCAAGTTTGAGCCTTAACCCTTTTGCTTTCTTTTCTGAGATCTGGTGTCTTGAAATAATTTCTTCATTGGGTTTACAGTGCTCTTAAATAATATATTGGATACTTTCTTGCTTTCTTGGTTTTCTCATCAGAATGGTTGGCCTGCTAGTGCTACTAAATCATTATTAAATACAGCTAGCTTCAGTATGGTCTGGAGGTAGGTGGTGCACAGTTAAAATCCCAGTACTTGGGAAGCTGAACAGGAGGATCTCAAAATTAAGGACAGGCTCAGCAATTTAGCCAGACCCCTTAGCAAGTTATTGAGACCCTGTTTCTAAATAAAAATTTTAAAAGGGCTGGATTGCATCTCAGAGGTAGAATGTACCTGGGTTCAGTCCCTAGTAAAATAAGCAAAAAAAAAAACAAAAAAAAACATGCATACACACAAAAAACTTAACAGCTCCAGCTCTAATATTCTACTTTTTTTTTTTAAATAGCTTTTTTCTTCTATAGCTATATTTTAAAATAAAAATGTTAAGTGACAATAAACTTTAAAAGTGGATCTTTTCTGTCTTTTACACCTTAATATATTCCTATTATTTTTGTTTTCATTGATTGTCTAAATGTTTCCTCATTTCATTATTGAGGTACATCCTGTTGGAAAATAAACAAGTAAATATGGCAAAATTTTATGATAAATTTGGTGGCAATAAAAGGTACATTAGTAAGTACAATGTTACCTAAACTTTTTTTGTTTTGTGTATTGGTTATGCTAAGGATTGTCATATGAATCATTTATTTATTTTGTCTCTAATAGAGTTAAAGTATCAATTTATGTAAATGTAACCTCAGAAGAGAAAACTTTATTTTTCCATTTTCTTTTTTTATTTTTCTTTTTATTTATTTTTACTGGGTATTGAGCCCAGGGGTATTCTACCTTTGAGCTATCCCCTCACCCCTTTATAGTTTGTAAAATGGTGTCTCTGAATTGCTGAAGGTATTTAAGTTGCTGCTCCAGCCCTTGAACCTGAGATAGTTGTGTTTCAGCCTCAGCCACAGCCACTCATTTACCGGGATTATAGGCATGCTATTCTATACTGGGTTTATTGTTTATTTTCCTTTTTTTTTTTTTTCTGCTTGTGGTCTTTTTGTCATACAGGTTTTTAAATGTTTTGTTGAAAATTTAATAATTAAATTTTATTTTTCCTTTAATTTTATTAAATGAGCCTATTGAATATTTGGTTGATTATGTAGATCATATAACATTTCAAGGAATTATAAAAGCCATATTTTTACATATAAACTACTATTTAATAATTTATGGTCTTTTTAATGCTATTTTCAATGTTGTATGTTGCTTTGACATATTTAGTATAATGAACTGTAGTTTAATTTCCACATTTAAAAACTGTTCTCAGTTTCTCTCAATTGTTGATAACTAATTACAATTTTTTGTGTCAGGGAGAATATGTTTTATTTCAGTATTTTTCACGTATTGAGGTTGTTTCTGTTGCCCAGAACAAGGCTTAAACTGGAAAATTCTCAGGTATACATACAGAGAATATTCATTCTGTTTTTGTTTTGTGGAATATTTTATAGATGCGCTAGATGTAGTTGTTTTGTTGTTCGTATCTTGCATATAATGCATTGATATTTTTTTTAGTTTTACACTTTAATATTTTCTTTTTTAATATGAAATGTAACTGAGGTGATGTGTGTTAGTAATTGTGGCAATTTCATGGTATATAAACATATAAAATGCTGTGCATATTATATACTTTGAAAATATGCAATTTTATTAATCAATTATCTCTCAAAAGATAATTGAAAGTCATTTTTGCATGTGAGTTATGAAAGTCTCCAAACATTATTATTGGACTGCATATTTTTCCTCAGTTACATTTTTGCTTGAGTATTTTTTGGGTCTATATTGTCAGGACATATCTGCTTATAATTTTTATATCTCTGTGTTAATAATTATGGTAATCATTTCATGGTGTTTGTAACATAGGAAATGTTTTAAATACTTTTCCCTTTAAATATGTATAATTTTATTAGTCAGTTATCTCTGATTAAATTTTGAAAGACATTTTTACCAGTGAGTTATGGAAGTCCCTAAATAATATGATTGAATTACTTTTTTCCTCTCAATTATGTTAATTTTTGCTTGAGTAGTTTTGGACTCCTTTGTTAGGACATATTTGCTTATAATTATTTTTTACTTTTTTTTAATACTGAGGGTGGAACCCAGGGGTTTTACCTCTGGGCTATACTCCCAGACCTTTTTTTTTTTTTTTTTTGGTGGTACTGAGGGTGGAACCCAGGGGGTCTTACCACTGAGCTAAACACCCAGAACTTTTTTTTTCTTTTTCTTTTTCTTTTTTTTTTTTTTTTGGTGGTACTGAGGGTGGAACCCTAGGGTTTTACCTCTGGGATATACTCCTAGACCTATTTTACTTTTTTTGGTGGTAATTTTTACTTTTTAATTTAATTAGTTTTAATACATTTTAATTTTACATTATATTGGGGCATAAAGTGACAGAAAAATTCATGTACCCAACTTTTGAAGTCCTTTCCACCAGGTCCCTCTCTCCTCTCCTTCCTCATCTTCCTGATATATATCCTTGAGATTGCGACTAGTAATTTTGTATACATTTGTAGCATTATTTTAACTGCTGTGTCTTTTATCATTTTTCCCCCCTACTTCCTTCCCTAAGGCCCTTTAGTCACTCTATTGGAATCTCTATTCCTCTCTTTGATGTAACCCTCATTTCCAAATATCTGTCTTCTGCAAATAAGGAAAAACCTACATTTGCTCTTTTGTGAGACTGGTAATCTCACTTATTGCTGAGCTAGAGTTTCAAGTAGTATGTTGAATAAGAGGGATGACAGTGGGAATCCTTGTCTTCTTCCTGATCGTAAGGGGAATTCCGTCAGTTTTTCTTCATTCATAATGATGTTGACTTTGGGTTTATCATATATAGCCTTTATGATATTGAGGTAGGTTTCCTCAGCATTTTTATGAGTGAGTGAGTATTAGATTAGATGTTGTGTAATGCTTTTTATGCATCTATTGTGATAATCATGTTATTTTGTTTGTCCTTACCTCTATTAATATGGCAAATTACCTTTATTGATTTGTATATGTTGAAATAGCCTTACTTTCCTGGGATGGAGTCTACTTAGTCATGAACTGTTTTCAGATGTACCTTTGAATGCAAATTACTAATATTTATTGATAATTTTTACCTATGTTCATCAATAATATTGGTCTGCAATTTTCTCATAGAATATTTAGTTTGGATAGTAAAGTGATTCTTGCTTCATACAATAAGTCCGACAGTTTTCCCTCTTTTTCTATTTCATGAAATAATTTGAGGAACATTGGATTTAGTTCTGTGAAGGTTTTGTAAAATTCAGCTGAAAATCCATCTGGGCCTAGACTTTTCTTTGATGGTAGACCTATTATTGCTGTTTCTCTCTCATTGCTTCCTATTGGTCTGTTTTAGGTTTTCTCTGTCTTATTGGTTCCATTTGGGTAAGTTGCAGATCTCTAGGAATTTGTCAGTTTCTTCTGCATTTTCAAATTTATTGAAGTATAAGTGTTCAAATAGTTACTAATGTTTGGGATTTTTACAACATCTGAGATGATATCTTCATTTTCATCTGTTATCCTTAATATTTGGGTCTGTTGTTTTTGTTAGGTAATTGGATAAGGGTTTGTCAATTTCATTTATCTTTAAAAATTGTTTTGTTTTATTGATCTTCTGGATTTTTATTGTGTTTTGTTTTGTTTGTCCATTTCATTAATTTCTGCTCTGATTTTTATAATTTATGGCCTTCTGGCTGAATATGGGGTTTGTTTGTTCCCTGCTTTTCAAGGGCCTTGAAAGTACAGCATTAGATTATATGTTTTTCTTGTATGGGCACTTATTGCTATAAACTTTTTCATTAACATTTCCTTCAGTGTTAGTGTATTGTTTCTCCATTTTCATTTGATTCTAGGGTTTTTAAAAATGTATCTCCTTATTTCTTCTCTGATCCAGTCTTTATTTAGTATATAGCATTCATTTTTCGTGTATTTGTGTAGTTCCTCTGGGTTTTTTTTTTCCTGATCTTTATTTTCAGTCCATTAAGATCTGAGAGGATACCAAGGTATTATATTTTTTTAAATTTGCTAGTGCTTGTTTTGTGGCCTAGAATGTAGTCTATTTTGGAGAAGCTTTCCTGAGCAACTGAAAAGAATATTTATTCAGCTGTTGTTGGATGGAATATTCTGAAAATGTCAGGTCTGGTCAGTTTATACTTTTATTTAGGTTTATAATATCCTTACTAATGTCTGGTGAATGACCTAATGGGATGAGAGATATGATGAAGTCTCCTAGGATTGTATCTTTGCTGGGATCTACCTGGATCTTCAAGTCAAGAAAGGTTTGTTTTACATAGATAGATGCACCAATAACCAATAATAGGGGCACAAATATTTAATGTAGTTATGTCTTCATTTTGGATAGTTCCTTTTATCAGTAAAAAGTGACCACCTTTGTTTCTTCTGACAAGTTTTGGCTTAAAGTCTCCTATGTCATATTTGAGGGTAGCCACCCTGCTTGTGTTCAGTCTCTGTTTCCATGGGATAATTTTTTCCTTCCTTTCACCTTCAGCATGCGAATCTCTCTCCCTACCAGGTATGTTTGTATTTTTACAAGTAGCTTATAGATAAATTATGATTAATACAGTTTGTTAGTTGATATCTTTTAATTGGAGAGTTAATACCATTGATGTTCAGTATTATTATAAAGAGATGATTTTTTCTCTCATTTTGAATTTTTTATTTAATTCATATTAGTTCTCTTTTACGTACACATCTTGTGGTATTTATCCTTCCTTTGGTTCCAATGATTTTTTTTTTTTTTTGCACTACTGGGGATGGAACCCAGGGGAATTCTACCTCCGAGCAACACCCCCAGCCCTATTTTTTATTCTTTATTTTGAAGCAGGGTCTCACTGAGTTGCAAAGAGCCTCACTAAGTAGCTGAGGCTGTCCGCAAACCGTGATCCTCTAGTCTCTGCCTCCCAATAGCTGGGATTTTAAGAGTGCGCCACCTTGCCCAGGTCCAATTATTTTTAATTTATTTTTTTATTCATGTTTTTAACTGTTTCCTCAAATCCCAATTTGATCGTAATTAATTCTTTTAGCCTCTGCTTATCTTGTAAGGTTTTTTTCTCCATCAATTTTAAGGGTAGTTTTGCTAGATATAGCAATCTTGATTGTAAGTTATCTCTAAGGACTTGAAGTGCATTCATTACTCCATGTCCTCCTGGCTTTCAGTACTTGGCTTAAGGAGGCTTGAGTGAGTCTTACCCTTTTTGACCTCTTAATGTCAGATGCCTTTTAGAATTTTCTCCTTAGACTCCATGTTGCAATTTTGATTATGATATAATTTGGTAATGATCTTCTTTCATCTTGTTTGCTTAGGGTTTTGAATGTCTTCTCTACATGGATGTCCATGTCTTTATTCAAGTTTGGGATGTTTTCTGATATTATTTCTCTAAAGTTCTTAATTAATTTGCTGTGGGCCTTTATATATTCTTCTATGCTAATTACTCTTAAGCTTGGTCGATGGATGTTATCTCATAATTCTTTAATGTTCTGATCTTTTTGTTCAGTTTTGAAGGAACTGTCTTCTAAGGCTGAGATCCTGTTTTTCTTGTGTTAATCTCTTGGTGATAGCTTCAATGGAATTGTTTATTGATTTCTTCATGGTACATTCATGGGTTGTATTATTAATTTATTGACAGTTTTTGGTGTGTATTTACTTATATTAATATATTTTATTACATAGTTCTTTTTGAATATTTTCATGTGTTTATAAATATTACATTAAAATACAGTGTGAAATATTTTTATATATAATTTTATGTCTACTGAAGAAAGCTGAAGAGTAGATTATTATTACAAAATTTTAAACTAGTTTTGATATCCATCTCTCTGCTAATAATGTTGAACTTTTTTCATATATTTATTGGCTGTTTGTATTTCTTCTGTTGTGAAGTATCACTAGCTCATTTTTATTTGAGTTGTTTTTTAGTGGTAAGATTTAAAGTTCATTGTAGAGTCTAAATATTAGTCTTTTATCAAAGGAGTAGCTGCAAAGTTCTCCCATTCTGTAGGTTCTTGATGTTTTTTTGTTTTTTTTTTGTTTTTTTTTTTTTTTGCTGCACAGAAACTCTTTAATGCAATCCCAATTATTAATCCTCATTTTAATTTCTTGTGCTACAGAGGCCCTATTGAGGAAATTTCTACCAGTGCCTATATGTTGGAGCTTTGGTCCTATTTTTTTCTAGAAATTTCAGAGTCTCTGGTAGAATTTCTAGGTCTTTGATCATATCAAGTTAACTCTTGCACAAGGAGAAAAGGTGGGATTCATTTATATTTTTCTTCAAAAGGATAACAACTTTTGCCAGTACCATTTACTGAAAAGGCTACCTTTTCTCCAGCTTAAGGTTTTGGCCTTTTGTCAAAAATCAATTGGCACTATAAATAGTAAGATTGTTTGTGAATATTCAGTGCCATGTGTGCTTTGTAGTGTATATACATTGGTGATTTATATATGAAGTCAAACATAGCCATCTCCCAAATTTATAATTTCTTCACAGTGAAAGCATTCCAAATACTTTTTTCTTGAGAAAACCTTGAAGTATAAACATGTTTTTAAGTTATTATAGTATACTTATAGTTGCTTTTTTTTTCTTTTCTTTTTTTTTTTTTTTTTTTTTTTTTTTTTGCGGGTCTGGGATGGAACCCAGAGGCATTTGACCTCCGAGCTACAACCCCTGACCAGTTCTTTATTCTTTATTTTGAAACCAGGTCTCACTGAGTTGCAGAGGGCCTCACTAAGTAGCTGAGGCTGTCTGCGAACCACAATCCTCCAGTCTCAGCTTCCCAAATGCTGGGATTACAAGCATGCGCCACCACACCTGGCTTTATAATTGCTTTTTTGAACATTTTTTCTAGTCCATCATATAATTTTACTCAAAGGAAATCTCCTTTTGCCTTTTTCCTGTTTGTGTTTAACACTCTCCTATATCTTTGCATGTGGCAGGTTTTTCTGTTGCTCTTATAAACTGCACATATGAGATAATATAATGTAGCTAATCTTGACACTAATCACCAAACAAGGTTGTTGTGTTTCTTAACTAGTTCTTCATAGACTTTTTCCACTATGACGTGCAGATATTGATATATTTGTTCAGATCTTCTCCTTCATTTATCTTTAATTTTACCTTTTCTTTAAACCTGCTTTCTAAGGAAACCACTCTTGGTCAGCATAAGAAATTTTATTAGTCAAAGGTTGTACTTAAGTTCCTGTACTGGAAGATATTCAACCTTACCTTTATACTTCTTTGTGTCTTAGAGACTTCATTCATGGTTCTCAGTTCAAAGTTTGACTTTCAGCTGGAAAGAATAGACGTGAGTGTGCTTGCATTGGAAAAAACTTAGTGTTTTTTTTTTTTTTAAGCCTGGTTTCAGAGTATCAGAATTACTTATTTAACAGCTAGAGCCTTTGCTGATTTGTGATTTGGATGGGTGTTTTCAATACTTACTCCACATCCTAATGTAATACCTCCTAAGTAGTTGCAGCCTAGTAAAGGCAAATAATCTAATGGATCCCAAGTATAAGTGTATGAAATGTGAATCCATGTAATGGGACTTTTTTTATCAATTTATCTGGTTCTCTCTGTTAAATTTCTGGCTGCTCTACCATTTCCCTTGTTGCTGCTATTGCTATAGAGCTATAAGATACTTCTTAATTGAGCTCACCACTAATTTCTTTATTGTGTTTGAAATCCTTAGTTGTGAAGTCTCCAGGTTGTCACAAATAAATTTAGTATATTAAGGTGGAGCTGTGAAATACCAATATGTAGAGCCTGCTTATTCCTCTAGGGAGAATCTCACCACTAATGCCTCTTATCTAGGGTGGGGACAGAGAGTCATTTCCCAGAGTCACAACTCTTTTTTATTAGTAGGTTGAAGAAGTCAGGAGCACCTGATCTTCTTGCTTTTCCTTTCGCAGCACAAAACCTCTGCCCCAAAAGCCAGATAATGGGAAAGGAAATTGTGAAACTGTATTAGCAGACTTTAGCTCCAGAGGTGGATCTCTTGCCCTACAATTAGAGACTGAGTGAGGGAAGTGTACCCCAATCATATCAACCCTACCTAACTGAAATAGGGCTTCTTTATAAATATACTTTTATTGGTTCATTTTAATTATACATTATATTGAGGTTCAAAATGCTACAAACATACATGTACACTGCACGTACTTGGTTCCTTCCCATGCACCCCAGAATAGAGCTCCTTTGAAAGGGTACTTGTAGGCAAGTTGATTTAATGAGATAAGCAGCCTGTCTTCCCATAGTGAAAATGCAACACTACCTTAGGTGCTGGGAAGAGAGTTTATCTTCTTGTCAATGCCTTTCTATAGTAGAGACTTGGTACCAGAGAGCTAGGAAGAGTACATGACAGCAGATCAAATCTCACACCCTTGCTCTTCTTTTTCTTTTCTTTTCTTTTTTTTTTTGGTAATTGTTATTGAGCCCAGGGATAATCTACCACTAAGCTACACTCCCATTAATTTTTTTTGAAACAGGGTCTCACTAAATCTCTGTTCCCTGATGTCAAACTCATCCTGTCTCCACCTCACATATACTGGGATTACAGGCATGCACCACTATGTCTGGCTTCACACTTTTGCTTTTTGTACCAGGATTTAGCAGATATCAGTCAATATTTTCCCCAATTGATGTATTATTATCTTTGATAATTTCCAGAGACTTCTTTTACCTGTAAACAATCATTCCACAGGGCTTAGAATCCATTAATCTCTTCACACATCCATTTCACTCCTCTCTCTCCAGGTTTATTTAAAGTAACCCAGATAGATTAGTTTTACTGTGGTAAAACAGTAATAGCTACTACCATGTTTACAAGGAGTTACTTGTCATGCCATTAGTACAAGGAGTTCTTTTTTATTCTCACCTTGCATTATAGTTAAAGTAGAAATAGTTATAGACTTTATTTTTTCCTTCCTTTACAATAGGCAGTCCACGCTAAAGTATCAGGAGTTGGGGCAGTCATTAATTAGGAAAAAGGGAACACAGTAATGGGAGGTAGTAAAAATAAATTTGCCTTTCTTAGTTTTTTGAAAATCTGGTAGTCAATTCATTCTTCACCTGAGTGGTATACATATAGTTGTGTTTTTTGGTTTTAACTACATGGATCTAGCTATGTGGTATTTTTCATGATTCTTTATTTGTATTATATTTTGAGGCATTATTACATATGATTATAAACATGATACATATCTAGAAAGCAATGGAATAACATCATTGAAATTGTGAGATCTGTGTGTATGTGTATATATGTTTGTGTGTTTTCCTAGAAGGAGGCAGAATTATATAATTATGGAAGCTTATGGGGTCCCAAAGGCTTTGGCAATGTTCTCTTTCTAGTGGGCATACATTTTTCCCTTCTACAATAGTCTATATTTTGTGTATATGTCAAATATATCGTTTACTAATAAAAATTTTAATATAGGTTTTATATATTGTACTTTCATACACTCTTTCAAGGTCAGCTTGTTTTTTTAAGAGTAATATATTCATACTTATTGTAGGAACAGTTTACATTTTGTTTTTTGTGCAAAGTATTCTATTGTATGAATAGTCCTTCCTATGGATATTGATCCATTCTGTGATTGCCTGGCATTCAAAGTGTATCTTGTATTATGTATAGTTTTTATGCACTTCATAGTACATATATTCTGGTAAAAATAATGTGAGGAATAAAGTTGCCAATTTACAGGGTATGTAGAGAAGCCATAAATTTAAATATTAGAGTTTTTACCATTTGTAGGAACCTGGATATTTTAGTTACTAAAATGAGACCTTTTTCGATAGTATATGACCAGAGGATTTATTTTTCTATAAATGATTGTAAATGTTGTGCAACATACTTAGAGTTTTATACATAGTGTGTTGAGTTGACAATGAAAAATTTTAAATGAATAGTTAAGGCCCAGGGAATTTTTTTTGTACTGGTTAAATAAATGATTACATTTCATATTGCAGAAAAGAAGCAATGGCGATTTGGAATTAACTAACTTTGCATAATGTAGTAAGAGTGTAAGAATTGGTGCCAAAATCTCTTATCTCTGTATTACTCACTTTTGTAAGTAAATTGAGTAATGTACTCTTTGTATACCATTTTTTGCATTAACCTTAGATTTATAAAAGTGTGCTGTTACCATCATCAATCACTTGATTATCGGTTCTAGGTTCCAAAATTCACAAAGATAAAAAGAATATGTTGGCAGCTTCAGAAGGCATGCTTATCAAAAAATATTGTATTTTGTTCTTAGGAAACAAATATGACCTAATCTCAGACTCCAAAGGCTATATTAATCAAGAAACAATTATGTGATCAAAATTCTCATAGCTATGTTCTTAAAGAAGTGTTCTGCGCTTTACCTTCCCTTAAGTGGACATCCAAATGAAGTGATAAAATCAAGATGCTTAAGCACCAGCAATATTGGGAATGGCATAATAAGAGATAGGTATTAATTAAATAGAAATGAACCCAATTATAAGGGAGGCTGAGACAGGAGGATCACGCAAGTTTGAAGCCATCCTCAGCTGGCTTAAGAGACCCTGTTTCCAAATAAAATATAAAATAGGTCTGGGAGTGTAGCCCAGAGGAAGAAGGCCCCTGGAGGTTCAACCTCCAGTACTGAAAAAAAAAAAAAAAGGAGTTACTAATTTGGGGCACTTACACTGTACCAGGTGCCATGCAAAGAACTTGAAGCATCAATGAGGAGATATTGTATGTTTTGCTGATGCTACTGGGTTTAAAAAGTACGTAATTCGTGGAAACTGATGAAGATGAGAGTTAGGTCTTCACACTTTACATTCCAGTAGTTGCTGTCTTTACACCTTTAATATAGAGGCAGTTTACGAATGGATTTTTTTCTTGTGAACAAAAATGTTTGTATGGATTATGGCATAAAAGTTAAAATTGTGTATAATTTTTCCTCCTTTTGTTCCTTCCTTCTGTCCCTCTTCATTCTCTTTGTTTTTTCACATCCTTTTCCTCTTTTTCAATCATCATAATCATCATATGTGAATGTAGAAATATGACCATTCTCTACAAAAGGAGGTTTGCTTACACAATCATTCAAAATGTTTGATAATAGTTAAAACCTCAGAATTAAGTACCTGTTGTGCAATTATGTCAGCTGTAGCTTATTTCTCTCTGCATTATGATAAAAATCAAACAGGCCAATGAAGAGATTATAGCCTAAAGTCAATGTAGAAGTCTATTTGGAGAAAAAAGTCTTTGTCTTTATGTGTGAAGAAGCCAGGATAAATTATATGAAGAAAAGCAGAAGATTCACTGTAAGAATATTCTTTTTCAAGTAATTTTATTGGTATGTTTCAAATTATTCACTTATTTTTAATTTTTTTATTGGTGTATTGTAGTCACACGTATTAATAGAGTAAAAGATTGAAGAGGCATACACGCACACATTACTCATTTAGTCCTTCCCCAAGTTCCATCCCCTTCCTCCTCCTTATGTTTGGCCTTGTGATTGGCTTTGATATGTTTGTGAATGTGCATCCTGTACATTAGGGAATTTCCCTCTTTCCCCCTCTCATCATTCCCACTTAAGTTGCCTTATTTGCTTATCTATAGAATCCCCTTCATCTAGAGTTCCTCCTATGACCCCTTTTCTTCCTAGTTTCATCATATTAGGGAGAGCATCTGATTTCTTACTTTTGGTGACTGACTAATCTCACTTAGCATAATGTTCTCCAGTTCCATCCATTTCCCTGTAAATGATGTAATTGTGTTTTTCTTTATGGCTAAGTAAAATTTAATTGTGTACATTTTAAACTGATACATTTAAATATGAAGACATCACTATGTTTCCCTCTGGATCCTATCTCATCCCCCACTTCCTCCCTCTTTTTACACCTTAATGAGATTATTATACCTTCCTATATGAATAGAATATTATTTGATCTTTTTTCCTCAAGCTTTGAAGTTTAAAATTACATAATACAAAAACACTCACTGCCATCCAAGTTAACTTTTAGAAAGTTACTTTCTTTCTATTAATTTATTTATTTGGTACATTGCAATTTTACATTGTATTGGGGTATTGTGTTCCAGAAAAACATAGGCACATATGCACACAGCTCTTGAACCCTACCATATCCCTCTCCCTTCCTCATCTTTTCCTGTGCATATCTTTCAAATTTCAAGTGATATTTTTGTACATTCATATCATTATTTGAACTATTACATTCTTTCTGACTTCATTCTCCTTTGTCTTCCCTTCACTAATTCCCCTCAGTCTCTCATCTAACTGATGTCACCCTTACACTAAACCAGTAGAGCCTGTCTCAAGTATATGTATATTTTCTCTTCCATGTGAAAGCTATAAAGATATTTGGAAAGTTATTCTAATATTCCATATAATAGAAATTATAATATTTTCCATTCCAATATAAAATGTTCATAAATTCTGTATATTAAAGTGCTTTAAACACAATCTTTGATATTAATAAAATTCTTACTATTTATGTTTTAGAGTAAATTACAATTTAAGTCAATGATTTTTAATTTCCTAAATGTTGATATTAATGTTCAAAATTTTTTTTAGTACTCACTATTTTTTTTTTTTTTTTTTGGTGGTACTGGGGTTCCTGGAAAGCCCTTCTACCTCCGGGCTACACTCCCAGACCTATTTTATATTTTTGAAACAGGGTCTCTTATGCCAGCACAGCTGGCTTCAAACCTGCGTGATCCTCCTGTCTCCGCCTCCCAAGCGCGGGGATGACAAGCGTGCGCCACCACGCAAGGCTAGTACTCACTATTTTAATCTGAATCTCACTAACAAGACCTCTGGAACCAAAAGTGACAACACTTCCCTAAGAAATATTTGGTCAGTGGTAAATTTATTTATTGGAGCCACAATGAACAGTATTTTTCATACTCAAAAGTTTTAAAAATATTTCTTAAAGTGATAGATTTATATGAAATATAATTGTACATTATGTAAATATGTATGATATACAAAAACTTCAGCAGAATTTTTACAAGCATTCTTTCTACCATCTCCTATATCTTCATCCATTTCTTCTCCATTGGCTTTTTCCCTTTGTCTTTAAAAACACCCAGTCAGCCAGGCGTGGTGGCGCATGCTTATAATCCCCGCGCTTGGGAGGCTGAGACAGGAGGATCGCACAGGTTCGAAGCCAGCCGTGCTGGCTTAAGAGACCCTGTTTCCAAATAAAATATAAAATAGGTCTGGTAGTGTAGCCCAAAGGTAGAAGGGTTCCATCCCTAGTACCACCACAAAAATTAATTAATTAATTAATTAATTAAAAAACACCCAGTCAGCTACCATATAATTAATGACCAAAAATAGTATTAACTATTTACTAGGACCTCAAGAGATCATAGGCTCATACTGTACCTTTATCTCTCTGTGGCCATTAAAAGTGCAATATGGCTTATCACATGGTCATTTAATGATGAGTAAATGCTGAAGATAAACAAATATGCCAATTTAGTGGTCTTATTATTTGGGGGTTTTCTCAATTTATGAATGTAATGCTGAGAATTCATTGTTTTGTTATTTATTTTATGCTTTAAATCTTATTAGAGTTATATCATTGATAGATACAATGTAATTACTCTTTCCCCATTAGAATTTCATATTTTAACCTCTCCAAATTATAGTCCCCCTCCCAAAATCATCCTACTCTACCACACATAACACAAATATTCAAAGAGTACCTTTTTATGTTTTCTATGGCAAGACACAGTATCAACAAATCATGTTTTTGAATCTATGAATAGACTTTTTTCCTACATTGTATATTCATTTCCTCTGAGCTAATTGGTCAGGAAACAAGATCTTGAGATTCTACCCTCTAGTTGTCTTACAGCTTTATTCTTTCTTCTCCATCCTTAATATGTCCTCAAGTTTTGACTTCATGAATTTTTCTCTCTCGGGCCTTTGTCACCTCTTTCATTATCTCAAAAATAACCTCAGTACCAAATATTCTTTGGATTAATCAAGCTCCCTTAAAATTTTCTTCTTCTGTTCTGAACAGTTTATTTTTCTTCTTCCTGTGATTGTCTCACTTAGGAACATACTCATTGTCTCGTTGTCTTACTTAAGAAAATATACTCAGTCATCAGTTTTTAAATCAAGTGTCTCAGTCTCTGAGGTCTGTTCCTGGTCTTTATTCCTCATAGTTACTATTACCAAGTTTAAAGATTATTTCTATTTATTGCCTCAAATACCCTACTAAAACCATATGTGGGAAGTCTGTATTCTCTGGAAGAATCAACTCAACTTGATCTCATTAGAAGAGTTCTCCCATTAGTATATGTCAGTGATTCTCACATGAGGATCTCTAGAAAAGCAATACATAAATCTGGGAGAATAATATAATTGCAGACTCTCAGGCCACACAACAAAATTAATTAATTAGAAATTGTAGAGGTTTGTTTTTTAAAAAGACTCAGAGGTTATTTTTTGTGTGTGTGTGTGGTACTGGGGTTCCTGGAAGCCCTTCTACCTCCGGGCTACACTCCCAGACCTATTTTTACATTTTTATTTGGAAACAGGGTCTCCTAAGCCAGCGTGCACGACTGGCTTCGAACCTGTGCGATCCTCCTGTCTCTGCCTCCCAAGCGCGGGGATTACAAGCGTGCGCCACCACGCCTGGCATCAGAGGTTATTTTAGTGCAGGCCAAGTTTGAGAATATGAATAGATAATATTTTTCTTATTTCCTGTCTTTTTCCAGCAACTTCTACACATCTTTATTTGTAGTACTTATTATATGATGTTGTAGTTATTTTCTTAAACATTTGACTCTTTTTTTAGAGGTGGTGAATATAAATTTTCAATCCATACCAGTAATCATTGAAACCCCTTTGTTTTCACTAATTGCTAAGTAAGAGCGGTTATTGTCCTGTATGTATTTCACCAGTCCTGGAAAGAATGAGCAATCTGTAAAGTAAATGTAATTCTGATTCAAGTTTTCCTTACAGATCCAAAGAAATATGATGAGAATGAGTCTGAATCCCCATCTTCTCAGAGCTCTTGGTGACCTCTCCTGTAAAGTTGTCTTCATGCTTCCCAGTGTCATGACAGCAGTAGTTCCAGGAATAGACTTAGACTTCATTGGATTGTCCTTCAAAAGATCTCCTCATATTGTATTCAAGTTCTTCAACACTTCAACTGTGGCTACAACTCACCATGGATTCATGTACTTCAATGGACCTGCAAAGGACGGCTGATCTGTCATTTCATGGTAGTATTGCTTCTGCCACTATTCTGGAAGTAATAAGGTCCTGGAACACACTTTCCATTTTTAAATAACTTTAAGTAATTATTTTACTTGATTCTCATAATGTCTCTGAGATGTAAAGAAGTTAGTTTTGGGAAATTGGAGAACCTGAGGCCCAAATGTGTAGGTAGAATAGATATGCAATTACCAGTGTGTTTTGTAGGCTTTCACTCTTTTTAAAAAAGAAAAATTGAAATGAGGTAAAATTGACTTCTGTGTCAATTGGTGAATTGGTATTTCAGTATTTCTTGACATTATGGAAAAGATGTTATAGTAACAGGTGATTTTCTTTTACTCTAAGGGCTTAATTTCACCTCATTTTAAATGTTCATTGCATGTAGACAAATTGATGGAAATTATCCCATTCTAGGTAAAATCCATTGCAAGATTCTTACAGAGAATTCACTCCCTGGCTTTAACCCAGCCAGTTGTTGCCATTGGCCAATAGTGATATACAGTGTGAACAGGAGCTCAGTGGTGGCCAAATGATTTGATGACATGAAATTGTCAAAGTTAACATGTCATTCATTTTTTCAGAGTAATTTTCTTTGTTGGCCTTTAAAATGACTAATAATAGTAGTCATCCAAGTATTGCTGTTGGCTATGAACATGGTTTCCCCTGAATAGTACAACCTTGATGACAATGATGTGCCAATCTTAGAAAACTTGGTATTGTTTAATCTAGCATTACATTCTTAGTATTTTATCTCACTCAGGGACATTTGTGGTCATTCTCTAGCATCTGCTAAAGGGAATGAACAGAAGACCAGTTGGAAATACACTGGGTGAGGATAACATGGAGCAAGTTAAGGAATTCAGTATGTTCATGATCTTCAGTTTCTATTTGTTATGTGGTCATCGAAGGAGGGTAATTTAAAATCCTGTAGTTGCAACAAAGGAGTCATTGAAGTTGTACAATGGTATATGGACCTACATACTTTAAATGCAATATTTGGTGACAATGAAGCTGTCAAGCTTAGCATGTCAGTCATTGGTTTCCAATACTTTTATTCTTTTTGACTCATAACAGAGTTAGTGTAGCAGCAGTCTGTCAAATGTTACAGGCTAAGAACATAGTTATCCTTTGATGACTGATGATGCCAGCCTTAGGTTTCAAGGGTTTGTTAAACTCTGGACCATTTAACCTCACTGGTTACCATGTGCTGTAGGATATGAACAGATATCCAGGTGGATGTTACCCGATTGGAAAGAGTTTGGAACAAGCTGTCGAATATAGTGAATTAGATTTTCTCAAAATGAGTTTCAGAATTCCCTATCTTTAATATGATGGACATTGTACCACATATACTTTTTTATTACAATTGTTTTCCTGGTCAGAAAGGACTGCTGGTTTATATCTAGCGTTATTTCTTGATGTTGATTCTCAGGGGCCTAACATATCCACTATGTTAGAGATTCCTAAAATATGCATTAAGACCTCTCCTCTATGTTCCCATTGTCTGGTCACTTACCAAATGGGAGTTATAAAGCCTAGTTTTGAAACTATGTGATAAGTTTCTAATTGACATTTTATGTATATATACCACTAACTGTTGTTTATAGTCATTATGCAACTTGTCTGATTAGATGAGAATCACATAAGCAGCATGCTGTCTTCTGTGTAAGTAAAATGACAGTGACATTCTATGAGACTGGGCATTATGGTTCCTATACCTACTTGTTACAGTTTTGGGGGAAATGTTCCCGGGGACCTCTGTTAGGCTCCCAGTCACTGTGCCCGTAAACACGGGTCCTTGTTCAGACTTAGGATAGATATACACTAGTATGAAGTCTTGCTGAAGACTTAAATGAGTTTATTATTACAAATATAGAAATAAAGAAGATAGTTCCAGCTCTATACTATCACAGGATAGTATAGGTGGGTGGCCTGAAAAGAAGTCACTGGAGTTCAAAATATAAAACAGCTTTTATAGATACAAAGTCCCCCATCTTGTTTTACCACGTAATCCTATGACCTAGGAGTAAGTCCATCCCTTAACTTCATGCAGACTTTTTTGTTTACTTATGGGGATTTCTGGCTTGGCAAAAAAAAACCCTTCCTGCCTAACTGCAGGTATAAGCCTAGGTTTCTTTTGTTAAGACCAGAATGAGTCACAGGTCAAGGGCCATGTGGTGTCTGCTGTCCTTTCACAAAGGTCAATGCCCTCCTCCCATACTCTTGGGGAATTCTTATGCAGTTAAGAGCATTTTAAAGCATTGCATTTTACACTTTCCCAGTCTAATAATTGAATCACCAATTACCATGGAAATTTAAGGCATTAGGTAAAAATCGCCAGTACCTTAAAACTTTAATTTAGCAAAAGGAAAAAAAAATATATAGACAGTGCATATTGTATTTGATCACATAAGTTAATTACTGTAGATTATTAGATTAATATATTACCACAAAACCAAGACATCAGATAAGCATCACTAGTCTATTAAAACATTAATTTTGTAAAAAAAAAAAAAAGTTTAAAAGCAATGCATATTGTATCTAATCAAATCTCACAGAGGTCTAATATTTTTTTACTACAGTCTGGACAGGTTTTAAAGTTTACATTTTAGCTAAGACTGCTTGAGATTAAAAAAAAAAAAAAAAAAACTTTGAGCAATAACTTTAGTGCAACCAGCAAAAGCGAAAAAAAAAAGAACAGTTGGTTTCCTGACATTATATCTCTTTTGACAGAGGAGCTGGGATCTCTAATATAGCTCAGAGTGGGAGAATTGGAGGTCACCCCAGAAGCAGGCTGAACATTGAGTCTAGCTAAATGTTCGGACCTTGGGCCAGGAGAGAAGGGTAACGCCTTAAATCTGGCCTCAGTCTGAGATCTCACTGTGATCCCTTAAGATTCTTTAGTCTTAACTCAGGTGGTGGAAGCCTGGAGGAATGGCCCTGGAACTTATCACTGGGAACCTGGATCTGGGACCCCAGGTCCCTCCAGACCTGGGGGCACTCAGACTTTTAATGGTTCCCCTTGGACTGTGAGGAGGGCCCTTTTGGCCTCCTGGCTGAGGACATTTACACCACAGATTCCCCTGCTCTTCACACTTAAAACAGACTTGAGCTCGGGCTTTTGTGGGATTAGTGCTCAGCCAGAATTCTTTTATGGCATTTGTCCTTTTGTTTGTCCCTTTTTAAGTCCCTATTATTGTAAACTGAATTAGAAGCCTGCCGTAGTGGTTTTAGATTACATTTATTTGACTCTGAGACCAGTTTGGGGAGTTTTCCTTTATATCTGGTGTGGATTAAGTTAAGAATTTGTCTGAGGCTGGCCTCCCCTTCTACCGGGTAAAGAATTGAGCAACTTGAATGTCCGCACCTATTGTTTGAGTTAGTGGTATAGCTTTAAGCTCAGCCTTTAAAAACGGCATATGGACAATGTTACGGATTGGGAGGATGTGGTTTGAGGAAACTGTTCCCCGGGAACCCCTGCGAGGGTCCCGGACACACTTTCCCCCAACCCATAACAAAAGCCAAAAACGACCCAAAACAGAAAATTACCACGGGTTCTTGTCCTAAGCTAAGAATAAATATGCATAGCTTGGACAGTTGCCGAAGACTTAAAGAAGTTTATTAGAAAGATAGAAATACAGAAAATATAAATACAGATCCATACCAGACTGGCATGGAGGGGTGACTCCAAATGAATACACCAAAGGGATTACATGTGGACGGACTTTTTATACCCATGACCTCCATCTTGTTCACATAATTCTGACGTAGTGAACGTCCCTGTAAAGTACCTCCCCTTAATCCTGTAAGGTACCTCCCCTAGCAAGGTGTTGTGAGGTGTCTCGTTGCATGAAGGTCTACCCCTCCTTAGATCACCCTGTAGATCTGTCTTTAGATAAAGGCCTAGTTCTCCTCTCTTAAGATCTGTCTTTACATGGAGACAGGCCTAGTTCTCCTCTCCTATTGACTGGTTAATTACTTTGAGCTAGGTTAATTTACATTGGAATAGCTGCCTCTTTTAGGCAGAAATCAAGTCCATTCTTTACCCATGTCTGCCACCATTTTGACACAACTATTTTGAAATATATCAATTATTTTCTTTTGAAATATATTAATAATCAGAGCTTTCCCAAATCTTCCTAGGCCATTCCCAATACTGGCACAGACAGGTTGAACTTCAAACTTCCCCTCCCCATTTGGTACAGGGGGCCAGTAGGCAGAGCCCATTGGAGCCTAATCTGGAGGCACTAAGACCCTGAAGATCCCAGGCTGCTCTAGAGGTACCTAGGACCATCTGGCTTTACTGTGGCCAGGCTTGAGTGGAGGAAAAAAAAATGAGAACTTTTTCCTTAGCGTTTTGGGATCGAATTTTTCCCAATTTTGGAGAATGCATGTGAGGGGAGATCTGGCTTCCACTCCGGATTGCTGGGACCACATCCAAGAAAGAGAGAGAGAGTGATTGGAGAGTGTACAGAATTCTGGTCACCCTTCTTCCTTGCACCCCTATGAAAATGAGTGGCCCAGCTGGGAGTGCCCAGCTGGGTGCCTGTGTGCATGGATGTGGTGAGAGTGGCCTCATCGTCCATCAGGAGGGTCTTGCAGGGGTGGGTTTTTGCTACTCTTAAACTTGCCCCACCTTTAACCCTCCCCGCTGTGGATCCCCCTCTCTATCTGGATGAGGTTCTCCAGAAGACAATATTGCCATTCTCAAAAATCTTATTAATTTGCCTCCCTGAAAATGTTCCACAACTTTGGTGGGAATAGGAATCCCAGGCTGACAAGAGTTTGGGAGTAGCTCCTACTGAGCTTTTCCTTCCATGAGAGCTTTCTTATACGAATGGAACTATATCTGCCAGCTGAATGCAATCCTAGTAACACCTACAGGGTGTGGCTATTCACCTAGCAGGAATTCCTGGATGTTATTTAGCAAAGACTACTGGCTGGCTGGCTTTTTCCACAAGATGTATTGAAACAGGGGTTTCTTGAGAGGAAACCCGGTGAGTTCTTGTCTATGGTGAGTGAAGAATGACACCCGCAGACCTCAGGAAGGGGCGTAAAAGGTTTATTGGAAGCAGCAGGGAATGGGGGGAGAGTGGCTGAACACCCCCAAAGGGGCTGGAACTCTGGGTTCAGCAGCTGCCTTCAGGACAATACTTGAGAGGAGCCCAAGCCGAATTGCCTTCAGGTGCAGGCTGCTTTCTTCCAGTGTCCATGCGATCTGCCAGAAGGGAATAAAGAAAAGTGGCCAAACACCCCAAAGGGGCGGTCGGAACCCCGGGGTCCAGTAGCTGCCTTCAGGGTCACTACCTGAGTGTTGCCCGAGCCAAGTGCCCATCAGCTGCAAACTACTTTCTCCCAGAGTCCACGCGATCTGCCAGAAAAGAGGTGCAGGTCACCTTAGGGGCCTGGCCAGCCTTGATGCCCAGCAGAGGCCTTCAGGTCACTACTCGAGAGTTGCCCGAGCCACGTGCCCTCAGATGCACTCTGCCTTCTCTCAGGGCCAACACGACCTGCGAGAGAGAGAACAGCTCCCCAAAAGGGGAGGGGGTCGCGAGAGGGAAAGTCCCCATTTGTCATCAGTTAAGGCGAAGGCCTGATAGTTTGCGAGCTCTTTGATTAGGGTGACTTTGGGATTCCAAAGGAGAATTCTGGGAAGTAGCTCTCAGAATTTGCATAGGGTATTTACAAGTCCTTTGAAGGATCTCATCTCCCTTCATTCAGTAGGAGTATCCACATGCTCTGTGCTAGCTCCTGGGTTTGTTGAATAGTAAACCGATAGTTTTGTGAAGCTCTGGCCTTCTTATCTCTGAGCCTTTGGAATTTCAGGCAGGAAACTCGGAAATTAACTTTTTTTCTACCTAGGCCTTTTCCCTATCTGCCTATTTCCTTTCTATCTCCTCAGTATTATGGGCATTTTTTTCCAGATTAAACTGCTTACAGGGCTTATTAAAAGAGTATCCCATCTTTAATGGGGGCAGAATGGATGGGCACTCATTTGGACCTAACATGACAAGAGTGGGCTTCCTTGAAACCTCAATAAGGACAGAACACTGCTCCTGTTCCCTTTAAGTAGGCAATAGGCAGTGAGGATCTTACCCTAAGGGTGCAGATCCCAGTTTGCATACTGGCCACCACTGAGCCTTTGAGTAAGCCAGTAGGAGGTTCAAAGTCCCCTCTCATCTACTCTATGCTAGTCCCTTGGCCAGGGGTATCCCCATAAACCAGAATTGCCTCTCAGACGCTGGAACCGTCATTCTGGGGGAACTCCTTATCACTCCAGGAAGGTACTTACATTTTGTGTGCAGTGGTGGTACTAAGACCACCGTCGGCTAGAACGGTTGTTGTCTCCAAAAATAGAGAGCCCCATTTTGGCACCAAACTATTCTGGTTTAAACTCTTATGGTTGTAACTGTTATGGTACCATTATAAAGAGGAAAAAATAGAGCTTAGAGTAAAGCACTATGCCACAGAGTGACATAGTAGGATGACCCAAAACAAAGTCGCCCGAGTTCAAAATACAAAACAGCTTTTACAGATACAAAGTCCCCCATCTTGCTTTACCATGTAATCCTATGACCTACGTGTAAGTCCACCCCTTAACTCAGTGAAGATCTCTTTTATTATATTTAAGGGGATTTCTGGCCTGGAAAAAAAACCCTTCTTGCCTAACTCCAGGTGTAAGTCTAGGTTTCTTTTGTTAAGACCAGAATGATTCACAAGGTCAAGGGCCATGTGGTATCTGCTCCCCTTTCACAAAGGTCTATGCCTTCCTCCCATTCCTCCCATACTTTTGGGGAATTCTTAAGCAAACCTGCTTTTAGAATCCACTTGCTAATTATTTTTAGTGAGGATACTTTGCATTATAACAGCTACGTAAGTGCCTGGCAGTAACCAGGCCCTAACTGCTTTTCTTTTTATTTTTTGAACTCCACTTTCTATAAACCGATTTTTGAAATATATTAATGACCAAAACTTCTTTTTCAAATCTTTTTAGGCCATTTCCTAATACTGGCACACTACTGGCTCTATGGTGACCATTGTCTGTTTCTGCTGATATTGGCTATAATTCTCAATAAATTCATTTTCTTTACCTTTCTCATGTGGAGGGAGAAACTTGGTCTATCAGATAAAGTTGCATCTACTCTAGTAATTAGTTTCTGACATAAAAATCGGTATGTCTATGAGACAAATTGTCATTATTTAAACCTTCTTAGAAACTCCTGTGAAAGTTTTCATGTCAAGATTTGATGGCAATGAATTGGCCTTGCTCAGACTCTTATGCATAGGATCCTTTTAGGAACTTTCACAATGAGTTTTAACTACTCCCCAGGCTAGGTATGTCTATCTGTTCCTAACATAGGATTTTAAATTACATCCCATGGTGGCTTCTCTTTTACCATAAAATGTGCATTTCAACCTTCTTGATCTCTGGAATTCTTTTTTTTAACTGATTCCACATCAAAACTGCTATAGTGATTAAGTGGATTTTGATCCTCAAATTCCACAAGTGCTGAAGAAAACAGCAAACAATTTTCATGAGCAGCTGTGTTCTCTTATTGTACAAAGTACAAGACACTATTTTTTATCTTTGCTGAGCCTTGCAGACACCAATACCATGCAGCAACTCAGAGCACAAGGACTTTTGTGCCACAGCTGTATGAGAGGGCACCAAAAGGTGCCCTGATTTATATGTTTTAATGACCTTGAAGAGGGCTAACATGGCAATTCTCCAGGAAGTGTTAGAAGCTATGAGCACAGCTCCTTCCTGATAACACAGGTTTACTGGTGCAAGTCTTAGACTGTGAGATACTGTTTCACACATATCTCCCTCAATATTTGCTTAACCCAGAGCCATCTGGAGTCATTTTCTAGCATTTCCTGTAGGAGGATATGAACAAAGAACCAGATGGAAACTTCCTGGGTCAGGATGGTACACAAACTATACTTAGGCAGTGTTCATGACCATTAATAAATGGAGTCCACTACACCACAGGTCATTTACTCCTTGTTTAGAAATAAGTGTTGGTTTGTGTACTAAGATGCAGGCTCCTGCTTAAAGAGTTAACGAAGCAACTCTGGCTCCTGAGAAGCAGCTTGGAATGCCAGGCTGGGAGGCAAGCATACTTCCTCTAATCAATGAGCTATGCGTTTTGCCAAGTTCTCTTCAAGGACAGAAAAGTGGCTCCGGGCCTCTCTGAATGTCCTTCCCAGCATAGACATCTCTGAGAAAACTTATTGGTATGATAAACAGCTTGAGATGTTATGAGCGGTCACAGGTATTCTTTGCTTCTAATTATAAAACAAAGAGTTGCTTTGAGACTCATCCTTTGGCTTTACTCACACACATCCATTGTTGCTTTAAGATAACCTTGTAATGTCTAAAATAGTTAATTTGTCTATGATCCCATAGAAGCTTTCTCTATAAAAGTCTGATTGCTCTCTCAATAAAACATGCAGTGTACATAAAACCTGCATCCCCTGTGTCCCGTGAATCGGTTTTACCCTTAGGTCTCCAGTGCACTAGACACCGACAGGTCTGTATTCAACATATTGATGCTTCTCAGGTTTTTCTGGGGAATGAAAGAATAGTATCCATGTGAGACACCTACTATTTCAAGTGGTTGATAATAACTCTCCTATGGCCTCATATTCTCCTCTTTTGCCTAGGTGCACATGATTTGCCAACCTTTCACACCATTACATTACTCTTGCCTGAATGACTTATCCTTTGTCGACATACTCAGGACTGTGAGTAATTTTGTTGTATAATATGCAACATGCAAACACACACTTAACAGGATAGACCTTACATAAGGAAGAAAACCTTATAATACTTTGGATTCCAGGAAATATTTCCCCTCAAATCAATGAGCCTGTGTGCTCCACTAACTTGCACATAAGTGGCATAACTAACAATGCATTCTAATTCTCTCTGTGCTTCACTCCTATCAGGTTCTTTGTACTTGTTGCCTGCTTCTTGAAAACGAAGTAGTCTGAATTCAAGGCAGGCTATTGCCTCTTAAAGCAATGAGAATATCTTTGGGTATGTTTTCTGCCCAGAGCAAGCAGTCCTCCTTGCTTTTTGTATTTTGGCCTGTGAAGTCAGGTATAGTAAGTGCCATACATCTTGGTGATGAGAAAGGGTCTTGACTTAGCCTATCAGTAAGGGGCTTCCCTGAGATACTGATTTTGATTGTGGGAGACAATAAGTGCATTTTGTGGGATTTAGTAAGGTAGCCGTCTTGCAACCAGTATTTGGGGCTTAGGACAGAGCACCTCTGGGTAGACAAAGCTGGATATAAGTGCCCTGCTACTGCATTAGCATCATTTGCCAAGCATGTATTGTCCCATAGGAACATGGAGCCAGTAGCGTGACCTCCAAAAAGGGATGAGATGATGACAGTGTGGAAAGCATAAGACTGGTTGTCCCCAGATGAACTATTCTGTTTCTAGCCTTTGATTTAATCATTTTATAGTTATATTCAGGATCTGAAACTATTTTTGAACTACACTCAGTGGTTTTAACTTTGAGGAGTCTCACGGAGCTAATGAGATTATTTTCCTCATTATATTTCCGGACTTCCCCAAGAAGGGCATGATGATCACATCTCACCGACCCAGTTCCTGGCTCTTTTGCTGGGATGCACTTAGGATTCCATGTTCCATTTTGAAAATGTGTTAAGTTGGTTTCCTTCTAACTTACCAGAGAGGTGTGCACTCCAGTTATATCTGCTTATTTCCAGCACATACATTGGCCTAAAAGATGTTAACATGAACCTACCACATTATCCCCTGGCAACCACCAGGAGAATGAAGGTTCCATTTTGTGATGACCAAATATTATTGGTATATCCATGAGGCTCACAGTCTTTTTATCATGGATTCTCATGTATGTTCCTTTGCAAGATGCTCCCATGATGGTGATGAACATGCCCTTCTTAGTGCCACATGGATAGCATATTGTTAGAAGTTTTTTGTAAGGGTCTACGTATTACCAGGTAATAAAATACTGACTTGCCCATCAGTGAAATGTATTCTTGTTTTCTGGTTCTGTGACAAGTGGATGAATGCCATTGTGAAAGAGAGGATTCTCTCTCTCTCTCTCTCTCTCTCTCTCTCTCTCTCTCTCTCTCAAAGGCAATTATATCCACACATTTCTAATTTTTCCTCTTTCTGCTTGCTCAATGGAAATTACAGAGTGTGTATCCACTTCATTGGCTGATTCCACTTGAGTATTACTCGAGCTATAATTTACCACTGGAAACTTCTTGTGACCTTAGTCCTCCGTTATTGTAAAAGAAAAATGGAGTGCCCAGTGGTTGCTTAAAGAAAAGTAGATTTTAGATTCTGAGTCTGTAGTGGATTCTGACAACAAAGCAGTTGTTCAGAAAATGTGGAGGTTTCGGAAATGGCCTCCCCCACAATGGCAAGAGAATACTGACAAAGATCGAGAGCATTTCCTCCAGGCTGGCATGCTCAGCTCCTACCCAAGTTCAGAATCTTAGTTCATTTCTGGCATGGTCTGCAGTATAGAAAGGGAAACCAGTTGGTTGTTTTCTAGGTAATAACAGATGGGAAAAAATTATAGAATTTTGCAGGTTAACTTTTCCCAAATGAATTTCTTTGTTCTGTACATTAAGTTTCTGGACACATGTGTTGTACCGCAACCACTCAACCTACCACCTATTATATTTGATTTCTAAAAATTCTGGAAACATATGGAGGCCTCAATTCAATGTAGGTTTCTTGTTTCAGGGGTTTCCCCAGAGCACAAATTCGTATAACCCATAAGAGGGTACTTCTCCTTTTCTTCAGGTTTTTGATGTCTTGAATTCCTCCTTTTTCTGAGTGAAACTTAGATTAGAATCTCTCTGACTTTCTTCAACACTGAATGATGAGTCTTTTGTGAGCCCAAACAGGGACTTTAAAGGCACTTTTGTCCCTATTCCTCCATTATAGGAACACACAAGTCTTCAAAAGTATCATTGCCCAGGTGAGGCCAGAACTCCTGTTTTGCCATATTTTATTTGCTTTCCTATACATTTCCACATTGTGACATGTTCCCAGAAAGCAATGAGGTTACCTCTCCTCTGAAAACATGGAAATATTGCTGCCATGTATTTTTATGTTTTCCCCTGTAATATGAGGTTACAAGTGTATGGCTTTTCTCCTATTCAGAGTATTAGTGTCTCAGTGCTTACTTCACTGAGCAGAGTTCATACACAGGGGATTCTCTTCCTCTCTTTGTGTTTCTTTTTACTCATATCAAGTTCATTTAACTAGTGGCCCACTTGTTGAAAACGAAGCAGGTTGAATCCAAATGAAGGATATGTCTCTTAAAGCAATAAGAGTATCTCTGGGGTATGTTTTTAGCACAAAACAAGCAGTCCTGCTGGCTCTCTTTATTTTGTCCTTTGATCTCGGGGACAGTGAACGCCATACTTTGTTGTGATGATTAAAGTGTCCTGCATGTCATTCACATGCTTCCCAAAGGTATTGGTTTTGCTTTGGGGGGCCTAATAAGGGCCTGTGTAGCAATTTGCAGCCAATGTTTGAGGCTAAGAACAGAGAACCCCAGGGAACACAAAGGCTGCATAACACTGATGCACCAGTCTCTGTAGACAAGTCACTCTAACTCCTAGGTAGGTTACCTTGTGTTTATGCAATGCCATTGTATATGCATTGTTTCCTATTGGGACATAGGAACAGGGGGGCAGTAGCATATCTAATAGAGAATGATACAGTAACAGTATGGAAAGCAGGAAACTTGTTATCCTCTCATGAATTGCATGCTGATGCTGACAAAGATGCAGCCCATCACATGTAATAGGGAAGGGTTTTACACCTTCCACAATGGCCGAATATGACTGGTCTGTAGGATAGAAAAAGGAGACCAGTTGATTTTCTTTGAACACGAAGAGGGAACAAATTATAGAATGCTATGAATTGCCTTTCCCTAAATTAACTCCTTTTATCCTCTATCTTAAGTTTCTGGGGGGCTGTTACACTGCCCCTTACCATAATACCTTTTACACTTTTGAGAATAATTGGTGGCCTGGGTTCCATGTAAATTTCATGTTTCAGGCTTCCTCCAGAGTCTGGATTCATATTACCTGTAAGAGGCTTCTGCTCCTTTCCTCAGGTAGTTAATGACCTCACTTTTCTGAATGGAAATTGCAGTGCTGGGCTTGGAATCCTGCTGGTTTTCTTCACTGAATGATAGAACTCTGGTGAGCATACATACAACCTGTAACAGGCATGTTCATCCATGATGTTAGCATGCATCTAACAGTATAACCCATATAAGAAAGAGGTATCTTTCACTTGAGGTAGAACAGTGTTTACCTCACAGACACTCGCTCTGTTTTGACTGGCACTAATTTCTGCTAAAGTTGTTCATAATTGACAAGGATTTTATATATTCAGCTCTTTGTGCCAAAACATGGCATTTAGGTCAAGTGTGACCTGCAAGCATGATCCATGTGTTCTCCTAAAAATATTATTAGGCCCATTAGACTGATATTTTATTACCCTTCATTTGCTTGCCTATATGTTTCCACAGTATGGTATTTTCCCAGCGGCAAGGATATTGCCACAGTTTCAACTAAATGGATATGTTTCTTCCACATATTTTTACTAGACACAAATGGATTGTCTTTCAGTTCAAAGTATTCCTTTTTTATATTTTGGCCTATTAATTCAGACCAGTGAATGATGCACATTAGGTAGATGTGTAAGGATCCTAGTTTGTTTGGACCTAAGGACACAGCACTGCAGGGAAGACAAAGTATAACGGTGATCGGCCAGTCTCCGCAAGCAGGGCATCATATAACTGCACAATAAGGCGGCTTCTGTTTTTGCCATGCCACTGTATGTGGATCCTTTGTTATGCATGTATTCCTTATGCACAAGGAGCCAATAGCATGATCTCTGAGAGAGGATGATATGGTGAGAGGTTGTAAAGCAGAGGACTGGTTGTTCTCAGATGAACTGCCATGTTTCCAGCTATCAGTTTCTGTTGGAGTTTACACCAGGAAACCTTTTAAAATAGTTATTTTCAGGAACTGAAACAACTATTGAAATATAGTCAGCAGATTTAACCTTAAGGGAATTCTCAGAGACAAAGAGACTGTTTCATTCATTAGAGCTCTAGACTGATCCTCCAAGGGCATGATGTCCACATCTTGTTGAAGCCATTCTGTGCTGCTTTGCTGCGTTGCACTTAGGATGATGCATTCAGAATGTATTGGATTAGTTTCTTCTGAACTACAGCACAGGTGTACATGCCAGTCACAGCTTCCACTGTCACTCTGCTGGTTGGTTTTTGAGATGTGAACAGCTACCAACCAAATTATCCCCTGGCAACCACCAAGGGAATAAAGTTGCATTTTGTGATGGCCAGATAAAATGGTATGCCCATTACGATCACTGTCTCTTTAGCATAGCTTCATGGATTTTCTTGTGGGTTCCTTTTCATGATGTTCTTTTGGTGGTGATGAGCATGCCTTTTAT
This sequence comes from Muscardinus avellanarius, assembly GCF_963383645.1. Lineage (NCBI taxonomy): Eukaryota > Metazoa > Chordata > Mammalia > Rodentia > Gliridae > Muscardinus > Muscardinus avellanarius. The sequence goes on along the minus strand of NC_137792.1, from coordinate 21,234,880 downwards.
AGGAGGAAATGCATAGCATGTTACTAAAAATTTTCAGTGTCAGCCTATTAACCAGGTTGACAAGACTGACCTGCCTATCATTGAAAAGTGTTGTTAATTCTTGGCTCCTCAGTTTATCTTGTGAGGGGATGAATGTCTTTGTCGTGTAAATTACTCTCTCAGCGATCTTAATGTCCACTCATTTAAAATCATTATCCCCTCTTCTGGCCTAAGAGAAATTATGGGGTATGGCTCAACTGCCCTCACTGATTACTCTGGAGGATTACTCAAGTTTCATGTACCATTAATAGTGGCATGTTTCCACTAACTTTCAGTTTAATAAAAGAGAAAGGAATTACCAATGAGTGTTATAAGACTGGTTGAAAATACAGGTTCTGGTCTTAACTAAGCAGGTTTTGGTTTCCAAGACTCTAGTGGATCCCTGACACAGTCAACATAGCAAACATTGTCAAAGGTTTTGAACACAACTACCCATGAATGACTCAAGCATGCTGACAAAGATGGGGCCAGTCATAGGGAAGGGGAATAACTTCTGGAAGAATTAATTTGATCTTCTGTGTGTTTTCATATATTTACTTCTTCCCTGAAGTCAACAAGCTTGCCACCTTTCCAAGTATATGGGTACAGACCTGCCACCTATTTTCTTCATCATCATCATCATCATCATCAGAATATGAGGCATGACTGAGAAAATGACTTTTCTTCAGTTCAGAGGCTGAATAATAGTTATGAGCCAGTCTCTGCAGGCAGTGCACTGTATAACTTCCATAGCTGTCATTCATTGCCTGTCATTTGCTAAGCCTATATTGTGGCATATGAATAGGGGCCCAGTAGTATGATCTTTTAAAGAGGATGATATGTGTGATGAGGTGAAAAGCAGAAGCCTTGTTTTCCTCAGATGATTTGTCACATTTCCAGCCTTTGGTTTCAGTTAGAAGTTAATGCAACCGACATTTGTGTAGTTATTTTGAGAATCTAAAACTTTTGGATCTTTGAGGAAACTCTCAGAGACAAGGTACATAGCAGCCACATCTTGTTGATCAAGAAATTATTTAAACAAGTGGAATGTCCCTTTGTTCACGATGAAAAAGAGTTTTGGCTTAGCCTGTTGGTCAGGGACTTCCAATAGACATTTGCTTTGGGGGGGCTTCATGAGAACTTCTGTTGTAATTTTACACCCACTGTATAGCAGTGATAAACCAGATTTGTAGGCAAGACATCTTGCCTACAGAAGGCAATATGCCTTTCTTAGGAACTCTACCACATGGTGCTTCGTGTTTATGTCATGCCATTGCTTTGTATCGCTTGCATTTATTGTTGCATATGAAAGTTCCCCCAAGGTTAAATCCACTGGCTATTATTTAGTAGTTAACAAGGGGCCAGTAGCATGATCTCTAAAAGAGGATTTTATGGTGGTGGAGTAGAAATTAGAAGACATGAGATTAATTGGTGACCGTTGAAAGTAACAGACTTGTCATCAGGTGAATTTCCACATTTCAAACCTTTGTTTTTGGTTGGAGGTTATGCCAAGTAGCCTTATCTTCATAATCTGAAACAACTACTAAATTACAGCCAGTGGATTTAACCTTGGGGGAACTCTCAGAGCCAAAAAGACTGTTTGGCTTATTAATTTCCCAAAGGCATGATGGGCATATCTCGTGGATCCTATTCCATGCTTTTTTGATGGGTTTTAATTAAGATACTTTTCCTTTAGAATGCATTGTGTTGGTTTCCTTCTAAATGACCAGAGGTGTATGCATTCCAGTCATGGTACCCATTTTCACCCTAATGATTGGCTTTAAAATGCAAACAAGCACCTATTAGATAATCCCCTGACAACCACCAGGGGAGTCAAGGTGCTATATTTTCATGTTCAAATAAGAATAGTATGCCCATGATACCAACTCTCTTGTTTATCCTTACTTCAGGGACCCTTTTATGCTTTCCCTTATTCCCTTTGATGTTGATGAATATGCCTTTTTTAGGACCACATACATGTACTGTTATTGGAACATTTCAATAAGTATCAACTTATTGTCCAGGACAGGGATGCACTCCAGTCATGGCTGTCCACTGGCATTCGACTGACTGACTTATAAAATGCCAACATGCATCCACCACTGGTAACCACCAAGGAAATGAAAGTTTCCTTTTGTGATGGCCAGATAAACCTTCTCTGTACTTGAGGCTCACTATTTCTTTATCTTGGCTTCATGGATTCTCCTCTGTGTTCCTTTGTGTGGTACTCGTTTGATGGTGGTGATCATGCCTTAGTAGGCCTAAATGCACAAGATCTTATTGGAACTTTCCAATAAGTGTCAGCTTATTGTCTAGGCTGTAAAAGACTTGACAGAAGGCATGGTCAGTATTGAAAATTACTGTTGATTCCTTGTTCTGCTTATGAGTGGATGCCATAGAGGTGATTGCCTCTCTCAAAGTCTTTTATGGTCACTCATTTCAAATTTCTATATGCACTCTGGTTCAGAGGAAATTATTGAATGAGCAACAACTGCATAGGCTGATTCTTCCTGAGTGTTACTAAGATAGATGTACAACTCAGAGCTGATTGTGGCCATTGTTCTACAGTATTGTAATAGAGGAAGGGATGCCCAGTGGCTGCTATAAGACTGGTGGTCAGTAAAGATGCTGATCTTTTCAAGGCAGGTGTTGGTTTCCAAGATATTAGCAGACCCACTTCAGGGTCAAAGTAGCAATTTTGCAGCAAGTATTGGAGTTTTAAACATAGTTTCGCCTTAATATACTAGGGGTACTTACAAAGACAGATCTGGTCATAGTTAACAGGGAAGGGTTTTACTGAAGCATGTCTTCCTCAGGTTCTACCTGAGCCAGAAATTTGGGGAGATTCTTTACACAGTCTATAGGATAAGGAGGGAAGACAAGTTGTTCTCTGGCCTCTAGCAAGATTTGGACATATAATGCCCTAGAATATTAAGCAGACATGATTATGTAATTGCTGTATTTCAACCTTTGGTTTTGGGTTGGAGGTTACACAAGGCTACCTTTTTATAATTATCCTCTGGATCCAAAACAACTATTGGACTACAGTCTGTGGATTTAACGTTGAGAGAATTTGCAAAGCCGAGTTGTTCTTTTAATTCAGTGTATAATTGTTTCAGTGGCTGCTCTCCTAATGGAACAAAACTCATGCTAAGACAAGGAATTCTATTCCTCTCATTTTGTTACTTTTCACAGTTTTCACATCTTCTATTTTTATCACCCTCTTCTTGGGGACCAAACCATATAAATCCAATGCAGTCCATGGCTTGTAAAGCTATGAGAATATCTCTGGGTGTACTTTGAGACAGGGGCAAGCAATCCTGTTGTCTTTTTACCTTTTGGCCTTATAACTGGGGCCCAGTAATGCCATTCTTCTTGGTGATGAAAATAGGGTCTTGCTTAGCCTGTCTATCAGCAGCTAAACAGATGTAATTGATTAGGGTTTTTCTCTTAGAAGTACACTAAAGGCCTTTGTAGATATTCTGCAGCCAGTGTTTGGGGCTAAGAACAGAGCAACCCTGGGAAGACAATGGTTGGATAACAGTGATGTACCAGTCCTTTCAGGCAGGGCAGTGGATACATGCACAGTATGATGCCTTATGTTCATGCTATACCATTGCATTTGGATAATTTGCTAAGCATGAATTATGGCATATGAAAAGGGGACCATTAACATGATTTCTTAAAGAAGATGATTTTGTCACCATTTGGAAGGCAAAGGATTCATTATCCTCTGATGAAATGCTATTTTCCAACCTTTGGTTTCAGTTGGATGATACACTAGGCCACCTTTTAATTATCCTCAAGATCTGAAACAACTGTTGTTCTACATGCCGTGGATTTGGTTTGGTTTTGAGGATACACTAGGCCAACTTTTAATTATCCTCATGATCTGAAACAACTGTTGCTCTACATGCAGAGGATTTAACGTTGAGGAATCTTGCAGAATCAGCTAATTATAGTTCTGTACTTCTTGTGGGGCACAGTGGCCACATTAATCTGACCCAATTCCTGGCTATGTTGCTGGGATGTACTTAGGGTTTCACCTTCAGAATGTGTTGAGTTAGTTTCTTCTCAACTTTGGCTTTGGATGGAGGATACACTAGGCCAACTTTTAATTATCCTCAGGATTTGAAACAACTGTTGCTCTACATGCAGTGCATTTGGTTGTGGTTGGAGGATACACTAGGCCCCCTTTTAATTATCCTCAGGATCTGAAACAACTGTTGCTCTACATGGAGCAGATTTGGTTTAGTTTGGAGGATACACTAGGCTACCTTTTAATTATCCTCAGGATTTGAAACAACTTTTGCTCTACATGCAGTGCATTTGGTTGTGGTTGGAGCATACACTAGGCCACCTTTTAATTATCCTCAGGATCTGAAACAACTGTTGCTCTACATGCAGTACATTTGGTTGTGGTTGGAGGATACACTAGGCCACCTTCCAATTATCCTCAGGATCTGAAACAACTGTTGCTCTACATTCAGCGGATTTGGTTTGGGTTGGAGGACACACTAGGCCATTTTTTAATTATCCTCAAGATCTGACACAACTGTTGCTCTTCATGCAACGAATTTGTTTTGGGTTGGAGGATACACTAGGCCACCTTTTAATTATCCTCAGGAATTTGTTTTGGGTTGGAGGATATACTAGGCCACCTTTTAATTATCCTCAAGATCTGACACAACTGTTGCTCTACATGCAACGAATTTGTTTTGGGTTGGAGGATAAACTAGGCCACCTTTTAGTTATCCTCAGGATCTGAAACAACTGTTGCTCTACATGCAGTGCATTTGGTTGTGGTTGGAGGACACACTAGGCCATTTTTTTAATTATCCTCAAGATCTGACACAACTCTTGCTCTTCATGCAACGAATTTGTTTTGGGTTGGAGGATACACTAGGCCACCTTTTAATTATCCTCAGGAATTTGTTTTGGGTTGGAGGATATACTAGGCCACCTTTTAATTATCCTCAAGATCTGAAACAACTGTTGCTCTACATGCAGCGGATTTGGTTTGGGTTGGAGGACACACTAGGCCGTTTTTTAATTATCCTCACCATCTGAAACAACTTTTGCTATACATGCATTGAATTTGGTTTGGGTTGGAGGATAAACTAGGCCACCTTTTAATTATCCTCAAGATCTGAAACAACTGTTGCTCTACATGCAGTGCATTTGGTTGTGGTTGGAGCATACACTAGGCCCCCTTTTAATTATCCTCAGGATCTGAAACAACTATTGCTCTACATGGAGCAGATTTGGTTTAGTTTGGAGGATACACTAGGCCACCTTTTAATTATCCTCAAGATCTGAAACAACTGTTGCTCTACATGCAGAGGATTTAACGTTGAGGAATCTTGCAGAATCAGCTAATTATAGTTCTGTACTTCTGTGGGGCACAGTGGCCACATTAATCTGACCCAATTCCTGGCTATGTTGCTGGGATGTACTTAGGGTTTCACCTTCAGAATGTGTGGAGTTAGTTTCTTCCCAACTTTGGTTTGGGTTGGAGGACAGACTAGGCCACCTATTAATTATCCTCAAGATCTGACACAACTGTTGCTCTACATGCAACGAATTTGTTTTGGGTTGGAGGATAAACTAGGCCACCTTTTAGTTATCCTCAGGATCTGAAACAACTGTTGCTCTACTTGCAGCGGATTTGGTTTGGGTTGGAGGACACACTAGGCCACCTTTTAATTATCCTCAAGATCTGAAACAACTGTTGCTCTACATGGAGCGGATTTGGTTTAGTTCGGAGGATACACTAGGCCACCTATTTATTGTCCTCAGGATCTGAAACAACTGTTGATCTACATGCAGCTGATTTAACCTTATGGAAACTTGAATCAGCTAATTAAAGTCCTGTACTTCTCCTTGTGGAACAAAGTGGCCACATTTTTCTAACCCAATTCTTGGCTATGTTGCTGGGATGTACTTAGGGTCTCACCTTCAGAATGTGTTGAGTTAGTTTCTTCTCAACTTTGGCTTTGGTTGGAGGATACACTAGGCCACCTTTTAATTATCCTCAAGATCTGAAACAACTGTTGTTCTACATGCAGTGCATTTGGTTGTGGTTGGAGGATACACTAGGCCACCTTTTAATTATCCTCAAGATCTGAAACAACTGTTGCTCTACATGCAGAGGATTTAACGTTGAGGAATCTTGCAGAATCAGCTAATTATAGTTCTGTACTTCTGTGGGGCACAGTGGCCACATTAATCTGACCCAATTCCTGGCTATGTTGCTGGGATGTACTTAGGGTTTCACCTTCAGAATGTGTGGAGTTAGTTTCTTCTCAACTTTGGCTTTGGTTGGAGGACAGACTAGGCCACCTATTAATTATCCTCAAGATCTGACACAACTGTTGCTCTACATGCAACGAATTTGTTTTGGGTTGGAGGATAAACTAGGCCACCTTTTAGTTATCCTCAGGATCTGAAACAACTGTTGCTCTACATGCAGCGGATTTGGTTTGGGTTGGAGGATACACTAGGCCACCTTTTCATTATTCTGAGGATCTGAAACAACTTCTGCTCTACATGCAGCGGATTTAACCTTGAGGAAACTTGCCGAGTCAGCTAATTACAGTTCTGTACTTCTCTTTGTGGGGCACATTGGCTGCATTTTTATGACCCTATTCCTGGCTATGTTGCTGGGATGTATTTAGGGTCCCAACTTCAGAATGTGTTGAGTTAGTTTCTTCTCAACTTTTGTTTGGGTTGGAGGACACACTAGGCTACCTTTTCGTTATCCTCAGGATCTGAAACAACTGTTGTTCTGCATGTAGCAGATTTAACCTTGAGGAAACTTGCAGAATCAGCTCATTCTTTTCCTAATTATAGTTCTTTACTTTTCCTTGTGGGGCACAGTGGCCACATTTTTCTGACTCCATTCCTTGCTACCTTTGCTGGGATTTACTTAGGGTCCCAATTTCAAAATGTGTTGAGTTGGTTTCTTCTCAACTTAAACACAGACATGCACTCTAGCCACAGATGCCAATGGTCATCCTACTGATTTTCTTATAAAATGTGACCATGCACCCAACAGATTATTCCCTGGCAATCACCAGTGCAATGAAGGTGCCATTTTGCGATGAATAAATAAAAGTAGTGTGTCCATAAGGATCACTCTCTCATCGTGGCTTTATGGGCTGTCCTGTATGTCCCTTTTTGTGGTCTCTTTCATGATGATGAACATGCCTTCCTTAGGCAAACATGCACAGTATATTATTGGAGGTCTTTGATATGTGTTAACATATTATTCCATCCATACAAGACTGACTTGCAAATCAGTCCAAAATATTGTTGATTCCTTGTTCCTTAGTTTGTTTTACAAGTGGATTAACAGGAAAAGGTTCTACAGGATTTTTTTCCCTTTTCCTACTGGAGCCAGCAATCTTAGAAATCTAGTTTTTACATGGGCAGTAAGAAAAGAAGGAAGGACCAGTTAGTTGTTCTGCATACTAACAACAGGGAAGAAATTACAGAATTCTCTGGGTTGAGTTTCTCAAAATTTATCCCATTGTTAAGTCTCTGGGATCCTGTCCCAGTGCCCACTAACTCATGTCTTTTTTTTATTTCCAGGCATTCTGGAAATAATTGGTCGCCTGAGTTCAATATAGTTTTCTTGTGTCAAGTTTTCCTTGAGAACATGAATTCATATTACACATAAGAGGCTTCTCTTTCTTTCCTTCAGGTATTTTTTTGACCTCTTGCCTCCCCTTTGTTGAATGAAATTTAACAGTTGTTGGACTTAGAATCCTGTTGGTTTTCTTCACCACTGGATGAGGGATTTTTTGAGCCTAAACAAGGCATTTTGCAGGCCCACCTTACACATTCTTCAGTAACTGTTGGATAATGAACACAACAGTTCTAAGTTAGCGTCTTAACTGGCGCTAGGAAAACTAACTGATGTACTCGGTTATCATACTACTGCTTTAGTTGTCTCCTACTAAAGCAATGTCATGAACAGGAATCAGTATTCCTTTTATACAAAGTGTTTGATAGCATCTCCTGTATTGTGCTGCTGGACACAGACCAGCTTGATAGCAATGAACTTGCGTGGCTTAATCCATTGGTTCTTTGCGAGTGTTGTTTGCCCATGCCCACCTCCTTTAGGACCTACTAGACTTAGATTTTGCCAGTCTGCAAAATAAATGTAGTGCTACTTGTGTTTTTTTCTTACATGTCATAAAAATGATATGTCCATGAATCTGATACCCTTCTATTTAGACGTACTTCACCAGTACTAAGACGAATGGAGAGTAACCTATGTCATTGGAGTGCAATTGCTGTTGGTCCTCACAGATCAGAAAGGATGATGTACACATGGAATTGAATCCTTAATATTTATATTTTGATATATATCTTGATAAAACCTCCACTACATATAGCCTGGCTTATGGCAAAGAAAAATCCAGTTTACAATGTATTACATTGATCATTCTAAGTATCGCTATCTGTGTTAACATTCTGTTGCATGTGCTAAATAATACTAAACTTAGTCCTGAGTTCATGTAAGGACGTGAGAAAAATGGTCTATCAATTAAATGATCTTTAGATGTCGCGTCCCTCGACCAGCGATTAAGACACGACACGAAGCTCTTCTTGCAAGCCGTTTATTCAGGATACTCGTAATAACGGAATGGCGAAGATCTGCCTCGCGCAGGGCATTATAAACATTAACTCCCCCAATCACTTCTTGCCACATCTCACTCACTCACTGGCTCACACTCGTCAGGTCACCACCACGTCATGTGTTACGCAACCCTAGCCTCCAAATATGGAGTTGCTTCCTGCACAGCCATGTGCCTAATCAAGCTCAGAGGCAGGAAGCCGGCGCCATCTTTCAATGGCAGCTCACCACAATTCCCCCTTTTTGTTTTTATAGGCAACAGGTAAGAGCAGAGGTTCGACCCCTATTAATCACTGGCACCTTTTTCTAGGGACGGGTACTTGGGTGCCTAACCTGTGTGCAGTCAAGCGTACTCTTCCTGAGGACCAAACTTGTGCCCTCAGCTGCAGTGCTTTGCCTTGCAACCTGAGCCACTATGCCTTAGCTGCCGCGAGCCAGGCTTGGGGTGATTGTCCTGCCTCGATAGCCACACAGGCCTGTATAAACATGGCTGTATTATGATTAAAACTTTGCCGAAGACGAGCAATGCACCAAACACAAAACAACACAGCCACAACCAATAATCCCATCAAGGCCCCCAATCCAGCCCATTCCTTTAGATGATTCATGGAATGAGTTATCCAAGATGACAGTCCTTCGGCCAAACTGATGTCCACACGAGTCGAGTTGACGGTGACCACAGCAGTGCGTAATCTCTCTAGTTGGGTTTCAAATTCTCCCGTCCAGTTGCCTAAAAGATAAATTGACAACTACCGAGATAGGTTAGCGGCTTTTGTAAAGTTTTTGTATTGAATGCTGGTAACACAGAGACCAGGATATCTCCATTCACATCCAAGCTGAGCAAGCTGCCATAATACCTCAATTTGTTCTTGTACTAAATCAGTGCGCTGATTGACTACCATAAGGCCGCCTTTAAGTTGACTATTCAGCGTTGTTTGAGTATCTAAGGTCTGTGCCACAGTGGAGGACATATTAATTAAAGTCTCTGCTGTCTGTACTGTCTGAGTTAAGGCAATTGCAGCTGCAGTACCCGCAGCAGCAGCGGCAGCAACCGCGGCTACAACGGCAGCCGTGATGCCAAAATCTCGTTTAGACCTAAATAAGACCATGGAATTGGGAGCATCCACTGGGACTGGAACCCAGCGAGGAATTCAAGCAATCATAGCACGAGAAAAACTTCTATTATTCCAGCACAAACTATTACAAAAGGAAAAGCTCTAATGGGAGGTAGGGTAGATTAATTTTCTTACCAGAAATGCCGATAGAATTCCCCATCTCCATTCCATCTGAACCGAGATTCCTCAGATTTCTGTTCTTTGAGTAATTCAAGGGCGGTTTGCCCTTCCTTAATAGCATCGTGATATTTTTGATTTTCTAAACAACTTCTGACCAATTTCCAAATAGGTAGAACACAGGGATTAAGGCTTCCCTGTTGCTTGGCATATTCAAGATCTCGGCCAAGCTTTTCCCAACTAGGAACTGTCAGGTTACCTGAGACAGCAAACCATGGAGCGGCGCTGTCACAATCATTTAAAAATTTCTCTAAAGTAGACTCTCTAAATTCTAAACTTCTAGAATAAAATAGCTCCTGGAGAGCCAAAAAAAATTGGATGAGACTGCGAAGCCCCCATCCCAAAACTAAGCTCAAAATGAAACTCAAAAATGGTCCGCCTTGATCACGGCTTTACCTTCGCGTTCCCGCGTCTGCTTTGACTGCAACTCCACTTTCACTTTTTCGCGTCTGCTTTAACCGCAACTCCACTTTCACTTTCCCGCGTCTGCTTGACCGCGGCTCTACTTCCACTTTCCCGCATCTGCTTTGATCGCAGCTCTACTGTCACTTTCCCGCGTCTGCTTTGATCGCAGCTCTACTGTCACTTTCCCGTCTGCTTTGATCGCAGCTCTACTGTCACTTTCCCGCGTCTGCTTTGATCGCAGCTCTACTGTCACTTTCCCGTCTGCTTTGATCGCAGCTCTACTGGATTTGCTCTCCCCTTATCCACAGGTGAGAGCAGTTACCCGCATTTTTCGCGGACCCCCCAACTTACCAGGGGACTTACCGGTGCACCTTCCCTGACACAGCAAGTTCTGAGCTTCACGCACGGGAGCTGTTTTTTTCCCGTACGGGCCACCAGTTGTCGCGTCCCTCGACCAGCGATTAAGACACGACACGAAGCTCTTCTTGCAAGCCGTTTATTCAGGATACTCGTAATAACGGAATGGCGAAGATCTGCCTTGCGCAGGGCATTATAAACATTAACTCCCCCAATCACTTCTTGCCACATCTCACTCACTCACTGGCTCACGCTCGTCAGGTCACCACTACGTCATGTGTTACGCAACACTAGCCTCCAAATATGGAGTTGCTTCCTGCACAGCCATGTGCCTAATCAAGCTCAGAGGCAGGAAGCCGGCGCCATCTTTCAATGGCGGCTCACCACATTTAGATACAGGTATTTCTCTGAATTTGTCAAGACCATGAAACTATAAACTTTCTGCTAGATATGCATGGTGCCTTCTCCTATAACCCTATACTTTCTTTATCCAGCTTGATAGCAGTGAAGTTGCTGGCATGACAGTGCATATTATTTGTTGTTGCCATAGTCACTTGTTCTTTGGTGAAATTGTTCAGCCTTGGCTAGATAATGACCACAACCTGCCTGACGTAATGTGCCTCACCCATACTGAGAGGAATAACTAGTATAATGAAGTTTCTCTGTTTCTTCCACATAACCTGAGGGAATGGTAATTTTTTCAAGCCATTGGGATTGTCTGTCTTCTCAAACACTTGATTGCCTTGATTTTAATGTTTTGCTCTGTAGTCCCTGGGTTGATTGCAGTGAAGGTTCCTCACTAAGAAATCACCAACTGGGTGTTCTGGGCATCACTTTTACTCTGTTCACCTCCTACAGCACATGAGGGGCTATCATCGTAATTATTTTAAAAATAGCCCAAATAAGTGGATTTTTTAGCCGGATATATCTAACCTGCTTGGTATATCTTGTGAAACTGTGGTCAGCATTTATTAGCCATGGATAAGGTAAATTGCAGGATTATGAATACCTTAAGCTGATGTTATTCTTTGAAAATGTCTTTCCCAGAGCCTCTGCTTTGTAACTGAGTGACATGGCCTGGATGTATAATCCCCTTCTCTGATCCCCTGACCTTCCAGGTTTTTCCTTGCTCTCCTCTTCTCTGGAGAATGTCCCCACCTCCCTGCGCGAAGCCTCTGGAAACTCTCATGCTGTGAGGGAATTCCCCTACATGCAAACCTGTCAAAGCGTCGCCTGAATAAACTTTGTGTCTGCTACCTTATTGTGGTATTTTTCTTTAATCAGTCTGGAAATTCCTCAAAACTCCTATACAGGAACATGAAGAAAGGGATGTAGAGCAGTGGGATTTATGATTTATGAAACTCCTAGTAAAAAAAAAATACTGTCCTGTTTTATTTGTTCCAAGGAATTGTGGAATTGGGATGAACATATCTTGGTAAAATAGCACTATTGTACACAGTAATTATTTTGGTAGAAATTTGTGAACTGTCCCAGAACTTAAAAGGTCAGTTTCAAGCACCAGGCATGATGTTACATGCCTGTGATCCCAGAACTTAGGGGATAAAAACAAGAGGATCACAAATTCAATGCCAACCTGGACAATTTAGTGAGATCTTGTTTCAGAATAAAATTTTAAAAGGGTAGGAATATAGTTCAGTGGTAGATCACTTGCCTGGCATATACCCAAAAAGGCCCTGGGTTTAACCTTTATCACTGCAAAAACTGATGTATGTAAACAAATGTATCAAAGTTAATCACCAATCAAGCATGGGACCAAGGGAGGGGGAGGGAATGGGATGGGGACTGGATAAGGGCTAATTGGATGATGTGTGCTTGTATATCCTCACAAGTCTTGTATTCCATTGTGATATATGACTACAATGCGTGTATATATATATATATATATATATATATATATATATATATATATATAATAAAGAGGAAGAGTGGAAGAAAAGGATATCCCTTCCAACTTATCAGGTATAGTTAAATTTCTAGTTTAGAAAACTGAAAATCTAAGAGTCATCTTTTGAAGGTAAGTGAACAGTTCATTTCCTTTATTTCCCTAAACATTTGCTTTAGGTTTCTTCATCTCACTAGTGCCACTGTTGTCACCAGTTCTACCTGTTACATCCACCTTGGTCTAGAATATTTTATTGATTTCCTGACTTATCACCCTGCCTCCAAACTCACATCCTTAGCTTTCATCATCTATAATCACACCAGCCTGGTACTTCAAAATAAGATGTTTGCCATGCTGCTTCTAACTTAAAACCCATTTGTGGCTTGTCATTGTCCATTTTCTATTGTTAGAATAAAACAGAATGAGTAATTTATAAAGAATAAAGTTCTTTATTTCTGGAGGCTGGGAGGCCCAAAATTAAGGGTTCACATCTAGTGAGGGCCTTTTTGCTGGAGGGACTCTGCAGATTTATAACACAGGGCATTTCATGCAAAACAGTCAGTGTACCATAGAGAGCTTACTTTTATATTAAAACAATTACTTTGATAATGTTAATTCATAAATGGAATAATCCATTCATGATACCTGAGCACTCAATCTCCTCCCAAAAGATCCCACTTCCAAATACCAATAACATATAAATTGGTAGATTATGTTTCTAAGACATCAGTTTTGGAAAACAGACATTCAAGCCATAGTATAGCTCTTATGCCTTGAGCAATTCCACCATGATCAGTGTGTACTCTGAATCAGCTTTGGGTTTGGTGACATTATCTTTCACACAGCCATGTCAATGCTCACACTACTTATCTGTTCAACAGACATTTCTGATTTTTTCCACTTGGCAGACACCTTCATAATTTTAAAAGTAAACTTCATTCCAAAATGGCATTTAAGTGAAGATTTTCATAAATTCTCAAGATAAAAAAGAGCTGTTAGATGCCTGTTTTGTATTTGCTATCACTTATATATTCCATAACAATATTGAAACCTAGCCAAGTATGGTGGCACAAGTTTATAATCCCAGTATTTGGGATTCTGAGACAGGAAGATTACAGGTTCAAGGACAGCCTCTACAATGTAGCAAGACTCTTAGCAACCTATTACAGACCTTGTTTAAAATAAATAAATAAAAAGAGCTGAGAGTATAGCTAGGAGGTAGAATGCTTCTGGATTCAATTCCCAGAACCACACACACACACACACACACACACACACACACACACACACACTATTGAATTCTTGCATGGTGGCGCACACTTGTAATCTCAGCATTTGGGAGAGTGAGGCAGGAGGGTTGTGGTTCACAAACAGCCTCAGCTACTTAGTGAGGCCCTTTGCAACTCTGCAACCCTGTTTCAAAACAAAGAATAAAAAATTGGGCTGGGGGGTATATCTTGGAGGTAGAATGCCCCTGGGTTCCATCCCCGCAAAAAAAAAGATTGAACCCCATTTAATACACGATTTAAGCAATCTCTTACTTTGTTTACCTTGCATTTTAATGTTCTTGCAGTAGACGTTTAAACATTTTTTGGTTGATCAAATAAATGAATATTTGAAAAATTGAATGTCTAAAGAGTATATATATTTAGAATATATTTAAATCTGAAGCCATACTTATTATTTATTCTTATAATGCTTAGCACTATGAATTTAGTTGTGATGTTTTATGGATAGTTTTATTGTGTTTTTATATACACAGTACAGATGGGGTTGGGAAGATATTTTTCTAATTATATATCTTAAAAGGTTTTGTTTGATTTTAGTAAATCTATGTTAAGTATATTTTATTGTCTTGTTCATCAATTCAGCATTTGGGGATGAATAAAGTTAGCATGCAGAATAAGTAAAAATGAGTAAAAATATTGTTTACTATCTTTATTTTATTAGTTCCTTAGTTATTGAGTAAAGAAGAGTTTGTTCAACTAATAAAATGTGTCTACAATATTTTCCACAATAATAGTGGCAAGAAATAAGTAATGTTTCATTTTCTCTATGCAATGTAAATACAAAAAGGAGAGATTTCTAGAATATATTTGTCTAGTATATATTTAAATGAAAAACTGTCCTCTCTAGCACTCTCTCTTAGCTGAAGAGTTATTTCAATATACCAGATTTATTAAGGCAACAAAATTCATCTTAAAAAAAGCATAGATCCCCCACATACCACCTGCTTTTTCATAAAAACGAGTAATTCAACACACCTCTGGGTGCTATTACATCCACCACCCCATTATTTTTATTCACAGTCTCCAATTGTACCCAGGACTACCACTCCCCCACCCTGGCTTTCCAGCGTCCCTCCTGTGTGCTCTATCACCCTCTTCACTCTGGGAATCTATGCCTAAACTTATTTTAGAAAAAGCGAAGCGCTATTTTCTGGCCTTTGTGGTTTTTATCCAGGCCTTTCTCCATTATTTGAAGGAAATAAATCTTTTTCTTTTTGGTGTTTAGATGGACAATGTATAAATATTTAGTAATTTTTCACTTGCTAATTTGGTAAAATGAGAAGTGAAGCACTACATCATAACAATGTAAAAATGTGTGCTCAGTCAGTAGCCGATGTATAAGATATCAGCTCCTCATGAAGTTACATAAGCAATGCATTTTATAATTTAGAAATTTAATAACATTTGAAATCATAAAATAATTTTCACCAAAGGTTTTTAGCGTGGATGACTTTGTTTTGAATATCTTAACTTGTACATCTATTCTTTACTTCTCCATTTTTACTTTCAGAAAGAATGGCTTTGAAAATTACTTAGGAAATTAGATAATTTTTTTCTAACATAAAAGCATGTTATTTATATATAAAATATATAAATTTTCCTTATTAAGTGGTACTCCAAATATTCAAAGTTGAAATTATACAAACTGAAATTGTTGTAATATTATTGTATCCCACAAAGGTCTCTGAAACCCATTTAATACCAAAGAGAATAAAACTTGAAAATTAAAACCAACATCACTCCAGTCTCTAAAGTCATGTGGAACTTAAGTACAAAGAAAGATATATTAATAAACAGTATTCCATTGAATGAAAGTCAGTTTACATAATTATGGGGTTCTGGTAGAAGAGGAAGTGTAAGATTTGATTACCTTCAGATGAGTAGGAATTCAGATTAGTTTAAGAGGTGTAAAATTCACGTTGAAAATGATAACATCACATCCAGTCATCTCAAGACTCTTAACGTGGACCAAAATAAAACTTTGAAGATAACATAATAACCTCATTTCTTTTTTCCTGCTGTTCTGTTTCAACAAATATAACCCTAACTCAATTGTAAATTAAATTCATACATTTTCATCAGGAAATAAGTAATATATGATACTGCAAATTAATTTGCTATTTATGTCTAGTAGAAATATAGCCCATTAAAGTAGGTAATTTGCAATCAAATATGTTGTATTTCACCAGGAAAAATCCAATTACTTACATAGGTGACTAGAAGGTTGCTTTTGAATCTATTACAGGAGAAGGAAAGTCTAGGCATGTACTTGATTTTTTTAAATTTGGAATCTTTTTTTTTTTTTTTCTGCAGTACTGAGGATGGAACCCAGGGGCATTCTACCTCCAAGCTACACCCCTAGCTCTATTTTTTTTTTATTCTTTATTTTGAAACTGGGTCTCACTGTGTTGCAGAGGGCCTCACTAAGTAGCTGAGGCTCTCTGTGAACCACAATCCCTGACTCAGCCTTCTGAAACTTAAGTGTTCTTACCTTGGAAGAACATACAAGAACAAGTTGAAAAGCTTTCAGGAGAAATTCTCCTATAGATGGATTATAGTAGCTGCTGAAACTTCTGCTTTTCTAAAATTGAGGAAGTCATCAAAATAATAATTATTCCAATGTTTTCTAGGTCCCCAATGAATCTTTCAGTAGAAACTGCTTATGTACCTCACCTTTAGCTGGAGGTAGCAGTAGAATGTATAGTTTTAATTTTCAATTTAACATTTTTTTCTTAGAGATTTTAAGTAATGTTATAGAAAATTAATGAAAATAGAAGTAAAAGTGTGTGTGTGTGTGTGTGTGTATGTGTGTGTGCATGTGTATTAAGTAATGCAGAGATCAAAAGGAATTTTCTCATCAACAGCACTTGTTTTTTATACCCCATACACATAAATGAAGTTGGTAGTGAAAACCTTCATATTTGGACATACCATTTGCATTTTTATTTATTTTTTGCGGTACTGGGAATGGAACCCAGGGGCAGTCAGTCTCCAACCTAAACCCCCAGCCTTATTTTTTATTCTTTGTTTTTTAAATAGGGTCTCACTGAGTTGCAAAGGGCATTACTATGTAGCTGACGCTGTGCACAGACCACGATCTTCCTATCTCAGCCTTCCAAACGCTGGGATTACAAATATGTACCACTGTGCCTGGCTGGACATAGCATTATTTGAACTGTCACCATCAATTTTCCTATTTCACCTTTCCTCCTCCCTTCCCAAATCCCCCTTGACTATCCCACTGGTCCCTCTCAATTATGTGAAGTCCCTTTTGTTTCCTGTTTTCTCTCCAGTTTCCACATGTGTGAAGAAACAGGGCTCTTGACTTTCTGAGACAGGCTGTGTACTTTTTAACTATTAGATAAGTTAAAATGTATTGTTTTGTTTCTTTATTGAAAATCCCCTCGTTTTATTCTGTATTTGATAGGCTTGCTTCAAATACAGTTTCAGAACTGGATCATCCCTTTATTTCAATGTAGGATAATTTTAGAAATTGTTTTTTAATGAAGACATGCATTTGTGTGGAAATAATAAACTTGTATTGGGAGCTTGATTTTATCAGTTCACTGTTGCCATATCTGTAACTTCTCTAAAAGAGGTCAGTGTGACATAAATATTAACTTCATTTTTCCAGTTTGTTATCATAAAAAGTAACATATTGCATTTTCCCAATATTTTATAGATTAGAATTAATAATTAAAGCAGAGGTATATAAAAATTATTTTATTTAATCAGAATTCTCAAGTTTTAATTAAAACCAATACTAATTTTTTTCCTCAAAACCATAAAATCAGTGGCAATGAGGAGAGGCCAATAATCAAGTGTAATGACACTTGAGGAGTGCTCCCTGTTATCCTCTTTATTTGCTTTCTTACCAGGACCTCTGGAAACTGGTAAAGAGTAGGAATGGTGGTCCCTACGTTCTTGAGATTAATAAAACTCTAGACTGTATGGTCTGTAAGGTTAGACAACACATATGTATTTCTGAGTAATATATCTCCATAAATTACCCCATTACCAGGTGTACAGTAGATTCCATGGATCACCAAATTATGTCTACAGCAACTGTTCTAAGATCCAAAATAAACCACATATCAGTGATAGGTAATGGAATCATTATAAGATCACTTCTACAAAGAGAATAGTGCACTACCTGGTACATTGAAATCACTCAAAATAAATAATATGATAATAATTAACTTCATTAAAATTCAAATATACAATGTACATATATTTGCAGTTTCTTAATATAAATTGCAATTTTAGATTCATAGCAATGACCTGATTATTTCATTAGGCTCATTATCACAAAGATATTTGAAATCCTGTTACCATATGATTTAATTTGCTGTCAATCAGATATGTTTTCATTTTAATGCAACCAAAGATAGAAATTTGATTTTTTTAAGTGCCAGAAATGAGAAAAATGGAAGATTTAAAATACTCTACAGAATTGGGTTTTATTTTAAACTTATTTGGGGAATACCAGATATTGAACGCAGGGGGTCCTATCAAAGGGATATGCCCTAGCCCTCTTATTTTTTATTTTGAAACAAGATATCACTAAGTCACTGTATGATGGCCTGGAGGTGATGATCCTTGTGTCTCAGTTTCCCAAGTACTAGGATTTTAGATGTGTCCCACTATACCTGATTTAAGCCAAATTTAATTAACATATTGGTTTTAATTTTTTAGCAGTTTTCTATTTCTTGCAGGAAAACATTAAAAAAGAATCACATTTTAAAAGTACACATGTAGGCAATTAGTGTTTTGTATATTTGTGGCATTGCTTAGTCCTTAAATCTGGTTTCTGGTCAGTAATATGTAGGATTAACAAATAGTAGAAGCTTTTTTATTAATCTCTAAGTCAAACTAATTGTAGCCAGTGAATGGAATAATTGGATTATGTATGACCATTTTAGCTTTGATCATTACTTTTATTAATACATGTACTTTCAGTTTTAACATATTTTGCAAACATTATTTATGAATATAATGTAAGATAATAGGATGTTTGTGTATTTTCTTAAATGTGTACAAATAAGCCTTATTAGCTTTATAAATATTAGCTGTGCCCCACAGATGAAGTAGTTTATAGGGGGAGGATTAGAAGGAGTAGAAGGATTATTCCTCATACACAGTGGGGTTTTATTCTTATTTTTATCTGCAGTCAAACTGTATGCCCTTTCAGAGTGCTTCTCTGAAACTTAAGAAGACACAGGAAGCTAGTATTGTGTTATAAATAATATAAAGTGATAAATGATAATGGTAGGATGATTATTACAATCTCTTGAACAGGAACAGTACTCAAGTATATGAATTTAAAATGGGTTAGAGAATTTTTCTGTAAAGTTCTAAAAGAACTTTAATGTATGTTCTAAAAGAACATACATTTTAGACTTTGGGGACCATATGGTCTCTGTCTCAGCTACTGACTCTGACATTACAGTGTGAAAGCAGCCATAGATCATATATAAGTAAAAGTGTGTAGCTCTGTTCCACAAAAACTTCTATTTACAAAGTTAAGAAATGGGTTTGACTTGGTTTGAGGGCTGTAGTTTGTCAAGCACTGGCTTAAAATTTGGATTCTCATGTCCGTATTTCTCAAAGCAAATTTCACTGACATGAAATAAGATCAAAATGTTATATAATAATGTCCAAGTTAGTCAGTGGTGTATGAAAATTGAATATTTATGGTTAACAATTGATACGTGTTCTGATAAATACAAATTAGGTATTGAGTAATAGCTTAATTAAACACAGGACATATTGGACTAGGGAATAGTGAAGTTTCAAGAGGAAAATAAATATATGAAGTTATACATTTTCTGTATTTTCTGGGGAGATTTTGTTTGCTTATTTTTGTGTGTGTTTATGTGTGTATCTGGGAATTAAACCTAGGTATGCTTTACCACTGGCCTCCACCTCCAGAATTTTTTATCTTATTTTATATTTTGAAACAGTCTCACTACATTTCTCAGGCTGGCTTCAAACTTGTGACCTCAACCTGCCAAGTATTAGGATTACAGGCGTGCACCACCAGTTGGACCCAGGTTTTATTAAAACTAGAATATAGATGGAGTATTTCCATTTAAAGATCATAGCAAAAGAACTCAAAATTAACTCCTTACCTTGAACAATTATAAATGGGACAAAATATGTGAAACCACTCTTCTCAGACTTGTACAACAGTAATGAAGTTCCATTATAAGGAGAAGAAGTAGAACATTAAGCCCTGCAGCCCCCCATGTTTTTGTTTAGAGGCACTAACCAGACTGGCTGTGGAAGGGTGATCTTAAACTGAACTTTCCAGACTTAAGAGACACAGATGAAAGTTGAGAAGGCTGAGGTGGCTGAAATGTGTGGGATAGAGAAAGAGAGTAGAGGATATTCAACTGAATGTGGCTTATATATCTAAATTGGGGTCCTCTTGAGTGTATTGCTTAATAAGAATCACATTCATAAGGTGACACAGGTTGGATAAAGAACAGCTACTGGAGAGCTATAAACTGAATAATTACCAAAACTCAAATGGGGCTGGAAAATAAAGTATCAATAGCATCACTTACCCTGATCATTCCGCAGAGATCCCAGAAAGGCCACAGTAAAGGCGAAAACTTTGCTAGCCCTAAAATAAAAGCTAATCTTGACCTATCCTAACAAAGCTTAGAAAAGACTCAGCAAGAAAATGTTGATAGGCAAGCACATAAATATCCAGAACGAAACTCAGTATTCTTTCGAGGAAAACAATAAAACCTAGATGCTTGATGAAATTAACATTCACACTCCCCAACATCCAATTAAGAATTATCAAACATGCATATAACAGAAAATTATGACCCATAACCAGGAAAAAAAGTCAGTTTAAAATACCCAGAATATACAAAGGTGATAGAATTAACAATTTTAAAGTTGTTATAAGCATGTTTAAGGAATTAAAAGAAAGGTGAATGTAATGAAGAGAGAAATACAAGCTGTAAAAAAGAAGCATAGAAACGGGATTTTCTCCTTTCTTAAGGGAATTTGTAGACCTGAAAATTACATTATCAAATATCTGTTTGTGTCTGTGGCTGTATTTGTTCTGTATCTCCTTAGCTCAATCGTTATTGATTTTTCAGTAATAAAAATAATTATAGGTAACTTTATAATATATCCTTGTTGGATATCATACTTAAATATATAATTACACTATATTCACTTTTATGAGAGATTGTTTAAACTCATAAAACCATTCCTAATATAATTAATAATTGCTGGGATGAAAAGAGCTAAACTAATCTTTACTACTGAACATTTCCTAAATACAATCCAATATGTGTTTGTTAAAGTTCTAAGGAAACAAATCAAGTATTGTTCTAAGTAAATTTTGAAAGTATTTTAAAAATACTTGAAATTAAATTTAAGTCTGTTTATAGGATATTTCTTTGTGTTTCACTTTTCATTTTCCCTTTCAGAAAGATTTGTATACCTATTCTAAATTTGACAAGGATAATTTACTAAATCTTCTCAAGCAATTTCTGGATGTTCCAAAGATATATCAGTAACCATCATATGCTCTCATAATTACTGCCAGAGTTGAGTCAACATACAGAAAGTGTGGCCTTTGGATGGCAGCTCTTGGATGAATTCCTAATATTGTACTTCAATTTCTGATGAGGTGATGAAGTAGAAAACATGTACAATGTAATTTTGCCATATGCTTCTTAAGAAATTTTTTAAAGGAGATCAACGACTTAACATCAACAGGTAAAATATTTTGGATTTTTAGAGATTAAAATGAAGAAGGTCTAATGTAATGTTCTCTGAAATTTTACCTGAAATGCTTGAATCCATTCCAAACAAACCCAAGTAGAATGCTAGTGATACTATTTAGTACTACAGCAATATGGTACAAAATGTGGGAATATCTATCTATCTGTCTGTCTATCTATATACATTCTACATTTTTACTATTAGGAACAAATAGATGCACCTAATTTGTTCTTCAAATTATGCCAGTATTTAAGTGGTGCAATCTAAATAACCCAATATATTATGAGATACAATTTTCAAATATAACCTTTTTCAGTAATTATCTTTGTGTGTATTTGTGGTACTAGGACTTGAAACCAAAGGCATTCTACTTCTGAACTACACCTCTAGCCCTATGTATTTTTTGTTTTGGAACAGGGTCACGGTCAAGGTAGGTGGCTAATAATGTTACTATATTGATTAAGCTGTCCTCAAACCTGCAATCTTCCTGTACCAGCTTCTCAAGTACTGCCATTACAGGCATGTGCCATCATGCCAGGCTTTAATAATTTTCCTTTAATAATACTTGCAGTAAGCTTAATGCTTACCAAATGAATTTCTTTGGAATAAAAGTCAGTGGTTAGTATTTGTTTAATATTTAGTTTTTAGAATGTTTTCATAAAATGACCATTAGCCCTAAAGAATACCTGTTTATACAAGTGTTTGAAAGTGATTTGGCTCCAAAGCATCTTCTTGTTAAAAAAAAAATGTGTGTTTGCACACACATATTTTTAGAAAAAATATAAAAATTTCTTATGTATTAAAGTTTTTACAAATTGCCAAGAGGGTAATTTTAGTTACTTTTGCTATGTATCTATAAGCATTCTTACAGCATAAGTTAATATTTAGTCCAGACCCATGACAAAGTAGTTATTTTTGTATGAAATATATATCTTAGGTAGTGAACTAAGTATGCTATTCACTGTTATATTAACTGTGTCTCAGAAAATGTATATGTACTGTCACAAAATTCTCAAAATTGTAATGGAACTGGCTCACCATTACAAAACTATGAATTTCTTTCAGACTTGTGTCTCTCTAAGCTATTTTTTAAATTATTTTGAGGGAAAGTTGTGTTTCTTCTTACCAATTACATATTATTTTACTCAATCTGATCTAGCTTATTTTTCAACATTTGAGTATGAAAATTTCCACATGTAACAAATCATTTGCAGTACTTTATGGTGAATATCCAGATATTTATTATATTCTACATCTGTTAGCACCTTTCAGTATTTGCTTTAACACATATCATGTAACTCTCCATTCCCAATACCCATTCATTTATCAATGTCTTACTTTTTGATGCATTTTACCTATAAACCTATTGGCATATGCATTTTTTCTATAGTTCAACATTTGATTTTAGTCTTAAAGGTAAAATCCAGTTAGATGAAAAAACTTAAGCATACTGTGCCTTGAGTTTTGACAAAAGCATACACCTTTGTAACCCCTTAAGGTATGACACAGATGTAAATCTCTACCAAAGTATGAAACATCTACATCACCCCCAAATAATTTACTTATGCTTTCTCCAAAACAATTCTTTAAATATAACCCATGTTCTGATTTTTCCCCTTTGTACTTATTTTGCGGGGGGTTACCTAATATCTCTGATGCTAGTTTCTCCCTATTTAAGTACTTCCTTTTCATACTGTGCTAGAACATCATACCAGTTCTGTAGTGAAAAGCAAACAAATAGATAAAAATATAAACTAAACATAATTTCTCTTTAAACAATGGTATTATTCATGATGATTAAAGTTTATTATAATTTCCCCAAAACTTCCTTCCTAGCCTTATTTATAGCATTATTTGTCATTTTAATTAATGCCACAATCAAACCAAATATCTATTTTCTGAATAAACCACACATGTGGTATTATATTTGGTCATACAGTGTTTAATAGATTTAATTACCATGGTTTGGCTACATGAGCATCCATGACATGTAGTAAATTTAAGTGCAAGTGAATAACAGATCTGAATTACAAGTCCTACATAATTGGTATGTGGAAGCAAATCCCAAAGGGAGTAAAGGAGCACAGCCAAGTACATGCATCTGGATCTTAATGTAATGAACATTTGTTACATAGCAAATGTACATTCACTGTCACCAAGATTTTGAAAATATCACTTAATTTTTTTCACTGTTTTAAAGGGTAAATTGCAAATTATATGGAGTCAACTTAACAAGATACACAGCCTCAAGATATATTCCTCAGATATATAAATGTTCTGTCCTAGTTCTCTGTGTTGCAAGAAATAGGATTATAAACTTTTATCCTTACTCTAAATATATTAGTTTTATCACAACCATTTATGCCTTTTCTTTTTAATGCCTTTTCTTAATTACCTATTTACATGCTAATTCTTTCTTACAAATTAAAGAAAATTAGAAAGCATCCCACACACTTAAAATGCTGTAAATTACTTTTTAGAATATATAATTGAGCTATTTTTAATCAAGATAAAAAGGGATTTTTTAGAGATCATGATGAATTGGTTATATCTAAGGACTAGAAGAATATCAAGCTGATATATTAAAGTGTATCTCATATATACAAAATTCTTCATTTTCCTTTCATCCATTTTGAATATTTTCTTCCCTCATAATAACCTTATGTACTGTATCTGCAGAAATTCAAAGACAAAATAGAGAATGATGAACTTTTCCTTTACATGAATGACTACAGTCAATTACATTGAAGGAATAAAAAATAACATCAGCCAACTTTTAGGAACTCCTAGGATGAGAGATACATTCCTGCTGGATCACTATAGTTATAAATTTTGGATACAGTTTGTTTTAAATAGGTAAAAACACTCATCCTCTTCCCAGCAGAAGGAACCAAGAAAGGAAAAGGTTGATAGCTGCTTACTAAGTGGCCAAAAAATATTATTTACATCATAGAAACTTTCTCAAAGAAGAGGCTACCTCATCATCTCCAGAAATATTGACCACCTTGATAAGAATTTTTGAAAAAAGATTATCAGGTCTTCATACATCCTTCCTATCTATAAAGGCATTTCTTCCACTCAACTAACAATAAAACTATTCCTTTTTTGAGAATTTCCTGTAGAAGCTAATAAATATTCAGCACATAATAGACTCACAACAAAATGTAAACTTATTTGTAAAATCATGTCAATACCATTGACTATATATATACCCAAAAGCAATCTAAAATTTTGTAAAAATACTATTTTTTAAAACTACCTACAGAGATCATGAGGTGAATAATACATGATCGGATATAACCATAAATAGTATTTACTTTCAATTAGGAAGCACAATTTAGACTCTCAAGAGACTCTACATAACCTAAGTGTATTTCTAACTACTGAATGAGTGAAATATAATTTAGCAGGGGCTCTGGACATCTTAATCATTCCCAGATATAGGCTTATAGAAGTTCCAAATTGAGATGTTTCCCAGATCCTTCAGAATGAGAAATTGAAATGAATCATTCACTGTCTTAGAAAGATTTCAATTCAAATAGAGACACATGTCTTTACCCAATCACTAAATGGACTGTAGCCATCATACAGCCATACACAACTAGGAAAGATACAGTATAATGCCAACCTAACACACATCAGAAAGGAGAAGAGGAGCAGAATGTTAACAGCCTTCATAACCAATTAATTTACCAGTCAATGATAAACTGATCTTGTAAAAGCCTGAGTTTTTAGTTTTATATTTATTTTTCCATTTGAGTTAGAATTGGTTATAACGACTGAAAGTGAGTGGTTGGGTTTCTTTTACTTTAGCAAGTAATCTCTGCCATTCAGAATTGCTTAACTTCCCATAATCGTACTGAGTGAGGATTGCTAATCTAATGACCTTCCTCACTAATGAAGCAATAATAATGAATTAGTCACATAATTATGCCTAAGAAACAATGGGCTCTTCTTTCCATGCTGTGCCTTCTTCTGTCACCTTTATATACAAGATGCATCTGTCTAATACACCTTGATGCTATGCTATATTTAAGGATTTTATTCTAGGATCATTGAGCTTTGATAGATGAGGGACCCCTTCTCAAAGGGCGCACTTTATAATGTTGGTTCTGTGATTTAGATGGTAGAAGAAAACTTACAGTGTATTCATGAATCTATATGATGTATTATGACTTGTTCTTTTAAGAGACTGTGCATACAGTTTATCTTTCTGTAGTACAAACAAACTGTATGTGTGCACACGCACGTGTGTGTATGCTCACACTTTCCAGGAAAATGGAAATGCATGATAATAATATTAAATATAAAATTCAGTAAAATAAAATGGCCCAGATGGGTTAGAAATTAGAAATCAGGCCAGAGTCTGTTAAATTTGAGGGGAACTCTAGAAAAATAGGAATGAAAAGTATCATGTTTCATGCTAAACACCATAAGCTGGGAGTGTAGCTCAAAGACAGAATGTCCCTGGATTCAATCCCCAGTACTGCAAAAATAAAAATAAAAATAAATAAATAAATAAATAAATAAAATATTTCCTGTAAGGTAGATGTCAAGTTAATCCTTGTGATGTATGTTGCTTCATCTGCATTATGATAACTGCATTAAAGTACAGTTTGGGTACTCAAAGTTGGTATTCATAGAACATGTATAATATTTTCAAAATTATTTACTATGTGGTAAATTAATTTTAAATATACAGGAAAGTTTAATTCAAGTGAAACTTGAATATAATTTTTAAAATATTAACACAAGGACTGCTATATGGATAAGAAAAATTATTGTCTAAGTAGAATATTAAATTATCTTGCCCTCATTAACCTCAAAAAATTTAATCTGGGGAAAATCTTAATAATGATATTTTAGTGTCATTAGTATTTGAGTAGATTAGATTTTAAGTATTCTCACTAAAAACTGGATATATCTGTGAGGTAATGCATAAGTTAATTAGATTGATTTAGTCATTTCCCAGGGGGAACATATTTTATAATATGCTGTATACCATAAATATATACTTTTTTAAAGTTCATTTAAAGCCAGGCATAGTGGCTCATGCCTGTAATTTCAGTACTTAGGAGTCAGAGATAGTATTGCAAGTTTGAGGCCAGCCTCAGCAATTTAGGAAGGTCCTATTTCAAATAAATAAAAAGGTCTAGGCATGACACCGGGCGTGGTGGCGCACGTTTTAATCCCCATGCTTGGGAGGCGGAGACAGGAGGATCGCGCAGGCTCGAAGCCAGCCGCGCTGGTTTAAGAGACCCTGTTTCCAAATAAAATATTAAAAAATAGGTGTCTGGGAGTGTAGCCCGAGGTAGAAGAGTTTCCAGGAACCCCAGTACCACCAAAAATAAATAAATAAATAAATAAAAAATAAAAAGGTCTAGGCATATAGTTAAGAGGTAGAATGTCTCTGGTTCAATCCCCAGTACCACACAACACTATGAAGTTTAAATTAAAAAATAAAGGACAAATAATCAAATGAATTAAAACTTTCTAGCATATATTAAATTTTGGACTATGTATCCTTGGGCATTAGGCATTGTAATTTCATAAGGATGATTATTATAATTATCAAGCTCTAGCAATTTCTCGTAGCATGACTTTCTCTTTCTCTTTCTATACTTCCTGTTCCCTCTTCTTTTTCCTATATAACTTACAATATGTAACCTAGCACTCTGACTCATGTACTTTTCCTCCACCCCCACATCCACTCCTTGTACATGATTTTCACTAACAGCCAATATTTTAGTCAGTGATAGTATTAGGATAACATCCTTTACTTGATAATTTCTTATCCAAAATATGAGATATCACATATGTATATGAAAATTTTAATGTAACCAAATGTAGAGATATAAAAAAATAGAGGGACTCATTTCCAAACCATACACTAAATAAATTTGCTGGGTTTTTTTTTTTTTTTGTGGGTCTGGTGATGGAACCCAGGGGCATTCAACCTCCAAGCTACACCTCCTGCCCTATTTTTTATTCTTTATTTTGAAATCGGGTCTCACTGAGTTGCAGAGGGCCTCACTAAGTAGCTGAGGCTGTCCATGAACCGCGATCCTCCGGTCTCAGTCTTCCAAATGCTGGGAATACAAGCGTGAGCCACCACGCCCGGCTAATTTGCTGGTTTTAAGATATACACATTTTTAATATCCTTCTCACAATAAACAACTGAACATTAGCCAAATTTGAAAAACAGTTCATCCAAATGTGGATGTTGACTATAAACCAGCTCTATTAATTTTATTAAATGTCTAAAATTAAGCATTTGGATAGGGGCATAATTTCATTTAAAATTTCACAAATATTAATTTATAACATCATGCATGTTTATTACAAGATTTATAAGTCTGCTTTATCTAATCCACAGAAGAAATTTTAATAATTGAAAATGGTCTGTATCCTTCATATTGTGACAGTTTACTAAATATATTGCCTAGTTATTGTTTTATTGACCAGCCATACTCTACTGTGTACGAAAGGGTTTGGAAACCTGAAAACAATACTTCTGTAGACCCATATGTTAATTTTTGGATGATATTTCTCTTTGGGTCTCTCACACGCCTGCATATTTTATGAGCAAAGCATTAACTGCCCTCGTGCACAGATTTGGTTTTCAACAAAGTTTATATATCAAAAAGCTCTGAAAGATAAAAGCTAAAGGTACTTTGAAAGGAATATGTATTCACTAAAAATAGCTTTGATATGAAGCTGATTGTACAGTAGAGTTAGAGAAATTTTAATTAGTAAAATTATAAAGTAAAATGTAATAATATACATCTTCAACAGTATTTTAATAGAGATTTCAACTAGCTATTATATTCCAGCTAAATTAAACTCCCTTTGTTCTTTTTTATATTGAAATTTAACATAACTACTTTTATGCATGGTATTCAAAGTTTAACTTGGCAGAGTTGAATTTTATTTAGCAATAAATCCAAGCTAAAATACTAGAGAGTCAGTAGCATAAGGATTGAGTAACATTTTGCTTTTTCACATTCTTTTTTTATTTTTTATTTTTTGTGTCATTGGGGATGGAAGCCAGGGGCATTCTACTTCAGAGCTACAGCCCTAGCCCTATTTTTATTCTCTATTTGGAAACAAGGTCTCATTGAGTTGCAAAGAGCCTAAGTAGCTGAGGCTGTCCAGGAATCCAGATCCTCCTGTCTCAACCTCCCAAATGCTGTGTGCGCCATCATGCCTGGCTTTTTTTTTTTTTTTTTTTTTAGCCCTGGGGATGGCACCCAGAGGCATTCCACCTCTGAGCTCTAACCCCTAGCCCTATTTTTTTTTCAGTATTATTCTTTATTTTGAAACAGGGTCTCACTAAGTTGCGGAAGGCCTAAGTTGGCTATGAACCGCAGTTCCCCTGTTTTAGCCTCCCAAGTACTGGAATATAAGTGTGTGCCACCACACCTGGCGTCTCACATTCTTATTAAATGCTTAATGAAAAAATACCCAAATATCTCTCATGTCTACTTTTCCTTAAAATTGGTAATAAAAATCTACCCTGATCTCTCCTGTCACACATCATTGTAGTATGGGAATAAAGTATGATGTAAGACTATAATGCACCAATAAATGTATTAATTTATAAAAATAAAAATAAAAATGATATATTTTGCATATTACATATATATTTATCCAAAGTAATTGCTTATAATTTGGTTATTAACAAAAATGTTTTGATACTGTTCACAATGTTAGAACAATGTTATACCTCCATAACTCTCACTATTATATGACTCATTTACATAAAAATCATAAATGAAATATATTAAGATAATTTTATGAGTTAACATGAATTTGAAAATCAATAATTGTTACCCTAAATATCAATAGAGTATAGAACAAAATGCAGTTTCTAGGGAATGCCTTTATTTTATTATTATTTGTGTGTGTGTGTGTGTGTGGTACTGGGGTTTCTGGAAGCCCTTCTACCTCCGGGCTACACTCCCAGACCTATTTTATAATTTTTTTATTTGGAAACAGGGTCTCTTAAGCCAGCACAGCTGGCTTTGAACCTGCACGGATCCTCCTGTATCCGCCTCCAAGCATGCGGCACCACGCCCGGCTTTAGGGAATGCCTTTAAACCATAAGAGTTCAAATAACGAATTTTGTATTTTAACACTGAAATGTAAAACACAAGCTGGGAGGGGTGGTGCACCTTGTAATCTCAGGATTCAGGAGGCTGAGACCAGAGGATTGCGGTTCCCAGACAGCCTCACCTACTTAGTGAGTCCCTCTGCAACTAACTCAGTGAGACCCGGTTTCAAAATAAAAAATAAAAAATAGGGTAGGGGGTGTAGCTCGGAGGTCGAATATCCCTGGGTTCAATCCCCAGACCTGCAAAAAAAAAAAAAGTAAAAAAAAAAAAGTAAAATACATTTCTTCATAATCACAAGATCTTGGGTACATACTACCACATGAATAAAACTTGAGAGCATAATGAATAGTAAAAAAAAAAAAAAAAAAAAGCACAAATCAAAAGGTTAAATCTAGCCAGGCGTGGTGGCCTACAGGTTCGAAACCAGCCTCAGCTACTGAGTGAGGCTCTCAGCAACTTAGTGAGCCCATGTTTCCAAGTAAAGTATAAAATAGGTCTGGGAGTATAGTCCAGAGGTAGAAAAACCCCTGGATTCCACCCCCAGTACCACACACACACACACAAAGGTTAAATCCAAGCCAGGCGTGGTGGCACATGCTTGTAATCCCAGCATTTGGGAGGCTGAGACCAGAGGATCCTGGTTTGTGTACAGCCTCAGCTACTTACTGAGGCCCTCTGCAACTCATTGAGACCCTGTTTCAAAATAAAGAATAAAAAATAGGGCAGGGGGTATAGCTCGGAGGACGAATGCTTCTGGATTCCATTCCCAGACCCCCCCCCAAAAAAATAAGGTTAAATCCTGGGCATCTCATTCTACACAAAATAGAGTACCCTCACATTCTACCTACCTACCTTTCTTCTTTCTTTCCTTCCTTCCTTCCTTTCTTCCTTTCTTCTTCCTTTCTTCCTTGTTTTCTTGAAAATATTATGTATATCCCAACTGGGCACTTTATCAGTCTGCAGTGTAGAAAAGAAAACATGAAGAGACCATTAAGAAGTTCAAATAAAAACATGATTTATGAGCCAAAACACCAGGAAAGAGGGAAGACAGGATGACAAATTTGACAGAATATTTTGTGTATTTATATGTGTGGTACTGGGCATTGAATCCAGGGGCTTTCTACTTCTGAGCTACATCCTCAGGATCTAGCCAAGTTGCTGAAAGCCTTGCTGAATTACTGAGGCTGGCTTTGAAACTGGTTCTCCTGTTTAAGCCTCCAAGTACTGGGATTATAGGCAAGTGCCACCACACCTGGCTCAGTGGCAGAAAAAAAAAATAGAAAAATATCTCCACCCTGCCGTAGACAAACCATGTGGACTGCAGACTTCACACTCTCCTGATGATGGCAAGTGGAGCCCCTCACTTTCTCAATTACAAAGTAGGGGAAAATTTCAGAGAAGAAAGAGGAAAAAGGAACTCTTTAAAGATGCAAAGCAAGTCCTGCTCAGACCCTCATGTGAAACTAACCTAAGTTCTCATTAAAAAAGGTTCATAATGACCAGTGTAGAATAATATCCAGGTTTTTAGAGTGTTATGAGTAGTATAATTAACAAATGAAGCAGAATAGAATAACACTGCAAAGGATCATTGGATCCAAACCCCTCAAATTAGGTGTGATATTCTATCACAGTAACAAAAAGCCTGAGGTAATCACCTTATAAAGAGAAAAAAAGGTTCTTTGGATCACAGTTTTTGGAGATTCCATTCCAAGACTGGTTGATCTCATCGACATTAAGCCTATGAAGAGGAATTACAAGATGGTAGGAGCACACAGCACCACAAAACCATTCAACTTATGACCAGGGAACAGAAGAGAAAGAGACTGGATTCCCACTAACTCCATCAAGTGTACGCCCAAAATGATCTAAAGACCTTTTAGTAGGCCCCACATCCTAAAAGCTTCACCCCTTTCCACTAGAGCCAAGATAGAGACTAAGCCTTCAACACATGGGCCTTTGAGCAACATTTAAGCTATATCACTGGCCAGGACACGCATGCTAAAATTAAGGACACTCTCTCCTAAAAATATATCTAAATACCACCCAGAATGTTTTAACATAGAAGCCAAAATATCCAGGATATAACTCATAATCACTGGTCACACTAAGAACCAGTAAAATTATAGCCCAACAAGACAGTCAACAGATAACAGTATTAAGGTGACTCAGATATTAGAATTATCTAACAAGGATTTTAAATCAGTCCTCATAAAAAAAATTCTTGAATGAGTAATGTCTGTAATAAATGAAGATAAAAACTCATGGGGGAAAAACAGAAGATATATACAAAATTTAAAATGTTATATGAAAAATTCAGGGACAGGAATAAAATCCTCAATGGATGATCTCAAAAGAAGACTGTAGGTGCAGAGTTTAAATCACAAAACAAGAGCAGAAAAATAGCAAGGCTGGAACTGAATGAAGCCCAGACACTTGGAAACTCTTCTGCTCTACCCTACTATATGAGGTGGCACTGGAAGGAGGGATCCCACAATTAACAAATAACTCAATCCTGGAAAGAATTGATCATTTATAAGACACATATAATTAGGCATACCATCAGTAACACATTGGGCAATACTTTTGAAAAAAGTTAAAAATTAAATTTCTAAGCTGAGAGTTGAGATATGCCAAGAATCCAAATATTTGAGAAGCTGAGACAGGAAGATCACAGGTTCAAGGCCAGCCTCAGCAAACTTAGTGAAATCCTTAAAAATAAAATGTAATGCAAAGGTTCAATCACTAGAACTGCAAAAATAAAAAGATGCACAAAAACATGTATGGAATTTTAATTAGAAGTAGGCTCAAGACTTCTGGGAAGATGGCGACCGAGAAAAGCGGGGCTTAAGAGCCCCGCTAACAACCAATCTTCATTACCACAAAATCAGCGCCTTTCATAGCCAGAAAACACCATCACCAGAGAAACAAAAAAATCACCAGGCTCCAGAGAGAAAGCGGACTGAGAACAGAGCTCAGAGCCACAGAGGAGATACACCGGCCTCACGCCCGAGGACGCGGCAGCAGCGCCATACTGCCGGTGGCAGCGGCGAATTCACCGGACGGCTACAGCAAGCCGAGGCGAGCCACTGCGGAACAGCCAGGTGGGATCTTTCGGCGCAGGGAGCATCTAAAGCTCCCAGTAGCTAAGCTCAGCACACGCTGCAGAGACTCAGAGTGGAACCCAAAACCAGAGAAGAAAAAATACGCCAGCCTCACCGCCAAGGGCGTAGCAGCGGAACCATATTGCCACCGGCGGCAGCAGCAGTGAATTCACCGAGTCCAGTACAGCTACATCTGCGTACTCAAGAACAGTGAGTCAAATTGCGGGCCACAGAGGAGAAATCCCAGTACTGTACTCCCTGGGACTTGACCCAGTGGGGGAGTGGCAGTGGCAGAGATATCACTCCATTGGAGAACGTGCAACCTGGCACCCTCCATAGTCTAAAGCAGCCTCTATCGACTCCCTGGGTCGGAGACTCTGTGATACAACCCAGTAAAGGAGTAGTGGGGTCAGAGATACTACTGACTCGAGATCCAGAGCACCTTAAGCGAAGTCATAGTGACCCAAGGGAAGAACCCAGAGAAGGCACAAACTTCCAAAATCATGGGAAAGAGGAATAACACTGGAGCAATGAATGCCCACAACCCCACAATATCAGAACCCGATAAAACAGAAAATCAGAGATTTCTAGAAGATCAAATCAGGAAAATAACTGTAGAAATAATAGAGGTGCTTCGAAAAGAATTCAGAGAGAGCCAAAAAGAGATAAAGGATTCAATTAATGAAGTAAAGGCCTCAATTCAAAGCATGAACAACTGATTAGACCACATGGAGAACAAAATCTCGCTCTTAGAAGATGATAATTCCAAAAATGAACGCATAGTTTCTAATCTAGAAAAAAATATCTGACAGCAGGAATCTGACATTGAAGAAATATGGGCCAATTTTAAGAGAGCTAACCTAAGAATAATTGAAATAGAGGAGGGAAAAGAAAGTGATACCAAAGGAATCAACAATCTCTTCAAGGAAGTAATAGCAGAAAATTTTCCAAACATAGAGGAAGAGGTTGATACACAGGTCCAGGAAACTTATAGACCTCCCTTTAGACAGGATCGGAGAAGAGGATCCCCACGCCCCATAATTGTCAAAATGACCAATGTGGAAGCCAAACAGAGAATCTTAAAGGCAACAAAAGCAAAGGGCCAAGTGACATTCAGAGGAAAACCAATTAGAATCACTCCAGACTTCCCAAACCAAGTCATGAGAGCCAGAAGGGCTTGGAGTAACATATTCCAAACTCTGAAAGAAAACAACTTCCAGCCAAAAATTTACTACCCAGCAAAACTTTCTATCAAATTAGATGGAGAAATAAGAAGCTTCCATGACAAACAGAAACTGAAGGAATTTATGTCTTCAAAACCAGCGCTAGAGAAAATACTCAAAGAGATTAACTACAAAGAAGAAATAGGTAACACACACCAGAACCAGAGAAACAAGATTTTCCATCCAACAGACAACGAAGATTGGTTATCTGTGGAGAGTCATTGCTTATGTTAGTCTTTTACCTATCTCTAAAGGGTATTGTTTGCCTTTATTGTTGTTAATTTTTAGGATGTCTAGTTGGACTATTAATATACCTTCAGATATAGCATTTGGAAATATTTTATCCAATTCTATCAGTAACTTTTAACTGTCTACATTGTCTTTGGATATACAATTTTTTTTTTCCTAGGGAGTTTTTTTTACCCTTCTGTTGCCTGTGCCATTGAAATCATACCCAAGAAAACACTGCCAGTTTCAATGTCATGAGGTTTTATGACCCAGATTTTCTTCTAAATGTTTATAGTCTTAAGATTTATATTTAGGTCTTTTATCTATTTTGAGTTAATATTTGTATATGGGATTAGGTAAGGGTCCAATTTTATTCTTTTCCATGTAATTTTTATTTTTCAACAATATTTAGTTAAAAGATTATTATTTCCACCACCAAATGTTCGTGGAAACCTTGTCAAAAATAACTTGACAATATAGGGAAGAATTTAGTTCTAGGCTTTTATTTAACTCCAGTGGTTTATATATCTGCCTTTAGAATAGTACTACACTGTTTCAATTATTGTAGCTTTATATGGTTTGAAATCAGAAAATATATATCTTCTAGCTTTGTTCTTTTTCAAGATCATTTTGGATATCTAGAGTCCATATTCCATATTAGGATAGATTTTTTTTCTGAAAAATAAATATATAAATATATGATAGTTTCACCTAAAAAAATAGAAAAAAAAATATTCTCTGGTAAGAAAGAAAGCAAAAAGAAATATTGAAATGTTATCTTTAAGTCATCAAAAGCTTGGTATCAAACAAATGATACTGTTATGTGAAATTATCATTTTTAATTTTGGATAAATTGCTATAATACTAGATGTCAACCACTAAGCCAAGCATGGGAAGGAGGGATGGGGAGAGAATGGGGTGGGGATCGGGTGGGGGCTGACTGGGCGATGTGTGCATGTATGTCTACAAAAGTTTGTATCCCACTATGATGTATGAATACAGTGCACCAATTAAAAAAAAAGAAGTAGGCTCAAAATAAAATTAGAAAAATTAAGAGAATAAATCAAAATTAACCAAAAAAGCACAATGATTATATAACTTTATATTAATATTCAAAGAAACATAGTCTTTGTCTTACAAAAATGCTTCAGAAACTAAAAGTAGGAAAAGCATTATTGTTTGGCAAAATTTTTTCAGCTTTCAACTCAAATTTTATCTATAGCAGAAGTACAAATAATTTATTTCCATATAAAACATGTCAAGCATAACCACTAAAACAAATGCCTAACATGCAAATAATCTCGAGTGATATATATTGCCAGGTGATCACTTTTTCATAGACTGGCTGTTTGAGCTAGTTAAATGAGGCAAGGCATTTAACAGGAATGCTTAGTTTGGTTTAGGATCCACTAGTCCAAAGCAAATTTTCCAACCCTAATGAGAGTGATCCCAGTTTTCTGTTATAGCCACTTGCATGTAAAAGACAACAACAACAAATTATGCACCCCCACACACACAATGAAATTATGTTTTCAGTCTATGAGTGTTCACCTTTCTACTTCCTATATCAAAAGCAGGACAACAATGTACAGAAGTGCTCAGATTATTATAAAAGTGTTGTAAAATCTTTTTAGTACTTTTGTTGGTACATCATAATCATATAATAAGGTTCAAAGTGATAGAAACAAATATTCACACAACATTTAGTGTGCTTTCTTCCCCATAACATCCTGCTTCCCCTTCTTCCCCATGCATGTTAGTGAGATATCTTTATATATAGGACACAGCATTATTTAAACTGATTTTTTCATCTGTTCTCCTTTTTTCCCCTCCTCAATTCCCCCCATTCCCTTGCACTATTCTACTGATTTCTCTCCTCATTTATTTGATGTCCCATTTCTTCCCCATTTTTTTCCCAGAGAAAACATATGACCCTTGACTTTTTTA
Source organism: Muscardinus avellanarius (assembly GCF_963383645.1). NCBI lineage: Eukaryota > Metazoa > Chordata > Mammalia > Rodentia > Gliridae > Muscardinus > Muscardinus avellanarius. The sequence goes on along the minus strand of NC_137792.1, from coordinate 21,198,607 downwards.
AAAAGGCAATATATTTTATTTTTTATTTGTACAATTTTTTTTTTTTTTTTTTTTTTTTGGTGGTGCTGGGGTTCCTGGAAGCCCTTCTACCTCCGGGCTACACTCCCAGACCTATTTTTTATATTTTTATTTGGAAACAGGGTCTCTTAAGCCAGCGCGGCTGGCTTCGAACCTGCGCGATCTTCCTGTCTCCGCCTCCCAAGCGCAGGGATTACAAGCGTGCGCCACCACGCCCGGCTATTTGTACAATTTTTTATTTTGTATTATTATATTATTTTTTTATTTGTAATCATCCATCTTAATGGGGTACAAGATGGTAGAGGCATACATGCATACCTTACTCATTTAGCCCTTCCCCAATTTTCACCCCTTTTCCTTTCCCCCACCCTGCTTCTCGTGATTGGCTTAGTGATTGACTTTGTTAAGTTTGGGAATGTCTGGCTGATCTTCACATAGTCCCATCCATTATTTTTTACAAGCAACATAATTTTATTCTTCCCTATGACTGAGTAGCATTCCATTGTGGGTGTATACTAAATATTAAAAACACAGTGAAAGAGATGTGGAATAGATTAGAATGGAGCACATTCCTGTTTCATTTTACAGTATAGTATTATTTTCCTCCGGAGGCAGCACCCATTAAACTGTTTCTAACAATAACATTAAGATACGAGTTCTATCTATATTTACTTCATTACTGTTTCATTTAAAACCAATTTCTTCCCTTGTAAAAATATGCTAGAAATATCAATGAAAATGCCGTTTTTAGTGAAAATATAAATTGTTATTGTCTTTCTGGAAACAAATATGCAACCTATATTGAAATTTAAATGTGCATACAATTTGATCAAGTAGTTCTGTTGTTTCAAAGCAAGGACTAAAATCTCAGAGAGATTTTAAATGTCTTTACCAAACACTATACAGAAACACACAAATACTGATAAGAATGTTAGTTAATAGATATGATAAGAAGTAAAAGATACACCAAGCTATTTCATTATTCGCTGTCTTTAATTAGCTTGATTTAGCCATTCCTTGGCATCTAAAAATATTAAAGAAAATGGGTCGATGTAGTTTGGTGGTAGAATGCCCCTGAGTTCAATCCCCAGTACTACAAAATATAAATAAATAAATAGATCCCCAGAAAGAGATGGGTAGGTACAAATATCAAACTGATAGCAGTAGATACTTTTAGGAAAAGTTTTAAATTTTGGTAAGATTGTGGGAATTTTTTTACATGTAAAATTTAAATTTTTACAAGCATGCTTTTGGATGAAGAGAGAAAAAAATTTTTTTAAAGATACATAACCCATAACCCTTTTGGTCCAAACAATCTGAACTTTATCCACAAAATTAATAAAACAAGCAAAATTAGGAGGATAGGAAATCTTGCCTGGACTCTTTCTATAGTTTAAGCTTTTAAATAAAATATGTAAAAGAACATTTCCATAGCCCAATTAAAAGAAGCCTTTTGTTTATAAAGTTTAGTGTATTAATTTTCATTTATAACATGCATTTATAGATGTATAAGATATTAAAATTTTATCGCAGGGCTTCTAAACTTTCATTCACCAAAGACAAATGACCAATAATTAGTCCTTCAACTTGCTCTAATTTCTAGGATAACAGTCAATACATAAGTGTTGAGAAGCAACTAAATGGCACATATAACATTGAAAGGTCTGGGTGTGGTGATGCATGTCTGTGACTCTAGTATTTTGGAGGCTGAAGCAGGAGGATCATAGTTTCGAGGACAGCCTCAGCAAATTAGTAAGACCTCAGCAACTTAGTGAGACCCTGTTCGTAATAAAAATAATTCTGGGAGAGTAGCTCAGAATTACAATGTTCCTAAGTTCAATACCCAGTTCAGAAAATAGTTTAAAGGGCTATATATAAAATTGACCAAGTATTTCAGAATAAATCGTCACAAATATGATAATGACAAGACTGAAATAAATCTCCCAATTTGTTAACTATTCAACTCAAAGTAAAACTTGAAGAATTATGGTTTAGAATAGACACTATGTACCAGGGGTCAATGACACCGGTAAGAATTCTCTTTTAATCTTCATAATTAAAATATTATTTTTGTTACTTTTAAAGCCTTTTCCAGTAGGTCTAAGAAAGAATCCAAAAACATAATGTCATTAATACAAGAATCAGGAGAAAATATCAGTGAACTTGTGATATTCGTAAATATCCATCCTAATCAGATCAACATAATCAGAAGGCTTATAATTTAATATGTAATTAATACTTAAATGACATTAAGCCATACAATAACCAACCATACGGAAGTATAATATAGAGTTCTGCTTTGCCCTTTGATGACAACACTGACTTTTTGTTGAAATTTCTTAAGAAATAACTAACCAAAATTAGTGTTCATATTTTCTACTGCTAGAAACGTAATTAATAGTTTATTTTTGGGGGTTAACTGGCATTAAGTCTCACACTTATCTATAACTGTGTTCACTTGATTAATAAAACAAATTAGCACATGTAATCTCACTAGAAATTATGGTAATCTTTTCAATCATACATATATTCTGGTACATTAAGAGAAACCCCTTTTTTAAATATATGAACTAAATGTGCTTTCCTGTTTCAAATATTTCATCTTACTAAAATATCACTTTTAGTTTGTACATGTTATGTATTATTATATTTGATCAGTTTTAACTGGCCAATTTCATTGAAGAAAACATTGAAATTATCACAATAAAGTTAAAGGCAATTGATGAATTGGTGAAAATGGGGATGAATATACAGAATGCTTTATTACATAACAGTTGATATTAAGTTATATAATGGAAAATCCATCCCACTTTTATACAAGTAATTGCAAAATACATTTTCTTATACATAATTTTAAAATGGATCTCAAACTGATTTTTAAAACAATTTATATTGTGAAAGGCCTAATAAACCTCTCTGATTACATGTAATATTCAGACAAAAGAAAAAAGTCTATTATTGAGAGATTCATAAAAAGATGTACCTTCACCTTATTACTTCTAGTACTGCACACTATACATATAACCAGAAGGTATCCACTATATATGTCGGTCTGAATTTAGTCAATCCAAACTTCAGTGGAAAAATATAAGGCTTGGTCAAATATCTTTTGAGTTTAGAGAAGCTTACTAATTGAACTCATATCCAATCATATACAATTATCTAGATATTTTAAGCCAGTCTAAGTTTGTCCAAATGTATATCCTCTTTATCTTATTTTCCTGGATAATTTGAATACAAAACACATGTGTATCTCTGAATTACCAATGTAATTATGGTTGTGTGGTGACCTGGCTGGATGAGTAGTGATTTGGGGCTTTCATTACTTTAGCATCTGTTCTGAGTTAGTAAAAATTCAGCATATTTTTCACTTCTTCGGTTTGCTTCTCTTGTTTTGTCCTTGCACACCTGCAAATCTAACAATAGAAAAATATTCAGAGCTGTGAAAAAGTTTATGATAAATAAATAAATATTAGTAACACTAACCAGTTTTATCACCTCATAAAAGAAGTTTACTTGAATGTTAGCAGCCTCCTTGAAAGTTGCTGCAAAAAACTGTGACAGAATAATGATTAAGTATCCCTTGAATTGAGAGTTCAGTTTGTGTGTGTGTAATATATATATATATATATATATATATAGAGAGAGAGAGAGAGATATATATAGAGAGAGAGAGACTCTCTTCTCTCTCTCTCTCTCTCTCTCTCTCTCTCTCTCTCTCTCTCTCCTCTCCTCTCCTCTCCTCTCCTCCTCTGCCTCTTCCTCCTCCCCTTCTCCTCCTCCTCCTCCTCCTCCTTCTTCTTTCTTCTTCTTCTTCTTCTTCTTCTTCTTCTTCTTCTTCTTCTTCTTCTTCTTCCTTCTTCTTCTTCTTTTCTCTCTCTCTTTCTCTCTCTCTCTCCTCTCCTCTCCTCCCCTTCTCCTCCTCCTCCTCCTCCTTCTTCCTTCTTCTTCTTCTTCTTCTTCTTCTTCTTCTTCTTCTTCTTCTTCTTCCTTCTTCTTCTTCTTTTCTCTCTCTCTCTCTCTCTCTCTCTCTCTCTCCACACACACAAACACACACACATACACACACACACACAGCTTTAGGGAAGGATTATTGTCTCACAAACTTTCCAAATATTACATGAAATTAAAAATGACACACGTTGAAAAATTAATCTAAATTTTGTCTCTGTTTAAGGAGTAAATAATACTTGATTTCATCTCAAAGTCGTATGTTTTGCTTTTAAATTACTGCATAGCAAACCATTCTTAATGATACAAATAGATCACTACTATACTATGTTCATAGATTCTGTCATGAAGGAGGAATTTCGAAATGATGCAATGAGTCAACGTGTCTCTGTTCCATAATGTCTGTAGCCTCAACTTGCAAGATAAAAACAGAGGATGAATTGAAAGGTATCTGCTATAATCATCTAAAGTTTACTTATTTGCAAATGCAATAGAGGAATTCTGGGTTTTGTCTGGGACCTTAGACAGGGATGTTGGCCATAACACCTACATGTAGCTTCTTTTTGCAACTGCTTCCTCATTGCACAGTAGCTGTATTTCAAGAGCAGCATCCTAAGAAAACTAGGTGGAAGATATATTCCATTTTATAACCTTTAATAATCCATCCTCAGAAGCTATACTACTACCCAACGTTAAGGAACTGGAACGTCTCTTTTTTATGAATAACACTTGTATTTATTATACTATATAAGCCTTCTTGTTTTATGCCATGGAAAATGTTTTAATTTTTATTAATTTCTGTAGTTTTGTTTTTGTTTTTTTTTTTTTTTTTTGGTGGTACTGGGGTTCCTGGAAGCCCTTCTACCTCCGGGATACACTCCCAGACACCTATTTTGTATTTTTATTTGGAAACAGGGTCTCTTAAGCCAGCGCATGCGCCTGGCTTCGAACCTGCACGATCCTCCTGTCTCTGCCTCCCAAGCGCGGGGATTACAAGCGTGCGCCACCACGCCTGGCTTAATTTCTGTAGTTTTATTGGTACAATGTAATTACACATCACAGTGAGATTCAAAGTGGTACTGAGACATCTCTTCATGATTCCCTAATGTACATGATTTACATTCACGAATATATCAAAGTAAATCAAAGTAAGCCAAACATGAGAAGAAAGGAGAAGGAGGGAATGGGGTGGGAATTATGGAGGGCTAAATGAGTAATGTGTGCATGTATGCATCTACCATATTATATTTAATTAAGATGTAAGATTACAATGCACCAATTTAAAAAATCACATTGTAAACCAGATGTACTGTACTCATGCTTATAATCCTAATATTTGGGAGGCTGAGACAAGAGAATCACAGATTGGAGGCCAGCTAGAGCAATCTATTTGTTTATATTTATATTTATTTGTTTATTCATTCATTCATTCATTTTTTTTTGGCAGGTCTGGGGATGGAATCAGGGGCATTTGACCTCCAAGCTACACCCACTGCCCCATTCATTCATTTTTTGGTACTGGGGGTGGAACCCAGGGGCTTTCTACTCCCAGGCTACACTCCCAGACCTATTTTATATTTTATTTGGAGACAGGGTCTCACTAAGTTGCTGAGATCCTCACTAAGTAACTGAGGCTGGCTTCGAACCTGCGTGATCCTCCTGTCTCAGCCTCCCAAGCACGGGGATTACAAGTGTGTGCCACCATGCCCGGTGAGCCAGGGTGGTTTAGCAAGATTCTGTCTCAAAGTAAAATGTAAAAAGGACTGGGATATAGCTCAATGGTAGAGTGCCCCTGACTTTGATCTCCAATGCCACACACACACACAAAAAAAAAAAAAAGAAAGAAAAAGAAAAGAAAGAAGGAAGGAAGGAAAGAAGGAAGGAGATGAAAATCATATAGGCCAGAGGACGGGAGGTATTGTTGTGACTGTTTAGGGAAGATGAAATTTGGTAAATACAGATTCAGCACTTAATGTATTTACCAAAATACATTAAAATGGGCCAAAATATTATGAAAAGATAATCAGCATCATCAGTCATCAGGTATTTCAAATGAAAACCACAAGAAAATATTACTATATATTCACTGAAATAGCTAATTAAAAGTAAAACGCATCACCACATCACAGGCTTGAAGACAGCTTCACCAACAGCGAGATCCTCAGAAACTTGATGAGACCTTGTTTCAAAATTAAAAAATAAGCCGGACATGGTGGTGCATGCTTGGAATCCTAGCATTTGGGAGGCTGAGACCGGAGGATCATGGTTCTCAGACAGCCTCAGCTACTTAGTGAGGCCCTTTGCAACTCAGTGAGACACTGTTTCAAAAACAAAAAAAGAATAAAAAATAGGGCTGGGGGTGTAGCTCAAAGTAGAATGCCCCGAGGTTCCATCCCCAGTACTGTAAGTAAATAAATAAATAAATAAATAAATAAATAAATAAATAGGACTGGAGGTGTAGCTCAGAGATAGAATGACCCTAGGTTTAATCCCCCAGTCCACAAAACAAAACAAATTATAAAAATCACACTTTCTGTTATTATTTGGATCAATCATATATTCCTAGTAGAAATGAAAAATCTTAAAACTATCTTGAAAAATAGATTGGCAGCTACTTTCAAATAAAAATAAACATTGTCACCTATAAACTATCTGTCAATTATACCGGAACTTCTCTATCAAAGAAAACTGAAGAGATATTTCCACAAATATTCATATATGAATATTTATAGAAACCTTATCCATATATATTCATTTATGTACATCTGTAGATTGATAGATAATTTATGCATAGCAAATATTTGGAAAAAACAAATTTCAACAGTAGGTGAATAGATAAAAATGTTTGTACATATATACATTTTTATTTAGCAGTAAAAGAAAATGCATTATTAACGCTTATAATATCATAGAAAAACATCAAAAATATCAGCTGTGCAAAAGGATCCAGATGAAAAAGAATACATACACTGTGATTCCTTTTATATTAAATTCTAGAAAACACGAAAATAATTTATAATAGCAAAGGGTAAACCAGAGGTTGCTCTAGGCTAAGGGTGTGTGGTAGGAACATTCTCATTTACCACCTTCCGGAAGTTCAGGTGTTAAGCCTGCAGTTTATGTTCAGTCAACCACACACTCTCCCTCAGGGATTCGAGTCTAAGGGAATGTTGTGGTGTTGGAGAATTCAGACATGCCTATGGTGACATGCTGAATGCATTTCAGCAAAATGATGTGTAGTTAATGTCATACCCTGCCATTTTCTTTTCTTTCCTTTCCTCTATCTCTTCCTCCTTCCCTCTTCTCCTTCCTTCCTTCCTTCCTTCCTTCCTTCCTTCTTTCCTATCTTTCTTTTTATTTTATTTTTTGTGTGTGTGGTACTAGGAATTTAATCCAGGAATGTTCTACTTCCAAGCTATACCCCCAGCCCTACTTTCTTTTGTATTTTAAATAGGATCTCATTAAATTGTGGAGGCTTTCACAAAGTTACTGAGGCTAGCTACCAACATGCAATCTTCGTATCCAAGTACTGGGATCATAGGCTAGGGGCCACCACACCCAGCTTCCCTGGCAATTTCTATAACATGACATTTGTTATGTCTGTGTTGCTCAGGATCCCTTTGCTTTCTACTCATCTCCTGAGCTTTATTCTTAACACTGAATTGATTTTAATAACTATAGTTATTCCTTCAATAAATTTACATTCAGCTTCAGTTACTTGGAGTCAGTTTCTATTGCCTTTAAAAAGAACCCTGACTAGAACAGACTCCTAGGTGCTGCATACAGGAATATTTCTTATAGAAAGAACATTCTTTAGCAGAGAATTCAATAGGAATATGTTCATGCATTCAGTATAACTAATGGTACTATTGTTTTTAATTCTTATTGTATAGCACTACAATCACATTCTAAGAATCATCATATGTCATATTAATTATACAAAATATTTTAATTCATTGCTAGGCTCCTTGATTCATCAGTGCCCCTGTTTTAGATAGGCCCACATAACTTTAAAATTCAGACTCCAACAATTAGCATCCTCTGGAATAAACTCTTTTTCAGTGAAGTCTCTCTTTCTGTCTCTGTTGATTAGCTTCAAGTCACCTTTAATAATGATTCTGCTTTTATTTCTTAACTAGATTCTTGCCAGTGGCTTTTCCTTCTTTCTCTAGCTAATTCAGTAGATCCTGTTTCCCCATCTTTAACTAGTATTGTAGGACCTGGTCCCTTTAACTGCCTTGGTTACCTCATGCCAAGCCTCCATCATATTGAGAACATTGCCTTTTAGTAATTTTATTGATTGTCAGTCAACAGATTTCCCTAACACCATATTCCTGCCAGAACATCCACTGGCTGCCCGCCAATGGACATTTTTGATTACCTGGGCAGCCTGCCTGCTTTCTTATCTTTCTGCCTACTGCCTACTGGCAAATTCCCCCAACAGCACACTTGCCAGTCCAGACACATTATTAAATGCCAGAAACTTCTCAGAACATGTTTCCCATAGCTTGATAAAGTATCAATTCGCTAGGCTTATTGGTTTATCTTCTAAATTCTGATGGGTGATTTAGTAAGATCATAACTTTTGTTTTCATTTATTATAGTTAAAATCCATTATTGGTCTTAAAAATGGCCTGATTAAATTAGATTCACTTTTTATATCGTGTGTCCCTTCCCTTCCCTCACTTCCTTCTTCCTTCCCTCTTACATGTAGTTAGAGAAACTTTCAACCTTATTGATACCATCTGGGAAATTTCTGGAAACATTCTCAATATTTAAATTTATACAAGAAGATATTCTCAGCAGAGTTTTTGCAATGCTGTGAGTTTACTTTTGTATAAAAAGATATACATGTCAAAGGCTGGATTTCAAAACAGAAAAAGATCAGATCTTTCTGTATCCTACATACTTTCATTTGATTTTAATTTTCATCATGCTTTAGGTAAGATTTATTATTTGATAAAATGATAAGAATAATAATATCATTGATTAGTTATTTTTAAGGCCATCTTCTTAATGTATGTTAGTGCAGAACCAAAAACTACTTAAATATGTTATCTTTTTCAAATATAAATGCACTTGGATCTGGAACTCTGCCAGGTTTATAATTGTATCCATGATGTTTACTGCACTAGTATTTTAGAATGTTTTTTTAGAGCATATGCACATTTCATATGCCCTAATAAAAGACAGGAAAGCCAGGCTTGGTGGTACATGCCTGTAACCCTAGTACTTGGGAGACTGAGACAGGAGGATCACAGGTTTGAGGACAGCCTCAGCAAAATAGCAAGTCTCTCAGCAACCTAACAAGCCTTTGTCTCAGAACAAAAAATAACAAGAGCTAGGGGTGCTGCTTAGAGGTAAAATGTCCCTGGGTTAAATTCTCAGCATAATAAAACGATAAGTATGTGTTGAAATAAGTCATGAATATTTATATTTAGGATGGTATGGTTATATAAATAATGTCCCCCAAAAGAACTCATGTATTTGTGTTCAGAGTCAACATAACAGACTGTAATTTCATCAGTGGATAAATTCATTGTAATGGATTTATTAAGTGGTAACCCAGGGAGGTAGGGGTGTGGCTGGAGGAAGAAGGTCCCTGGAGGTGGCCTTGGAAACTATACTTGTGTCTTTGAATCTCCTTGCTTGCTCTCTTGCCTCCTGTCTCCTTGATGTGAAAATAGAGTCCTTGAGCATTCCCCCATCCCTTGTTGGCTTGCAGAGAGGGCTGGCCCCTGTGCTTTCTCTGTCTCTCTCTGTCTCTACCTTTGTCGTCTCTCTATCTCTATCATCTCTATCTCTCCTCTCTCTCCTTCCTGCTGCCAAGTCCTAAGCTCTGCAGATGTAACTGGGCCCCTGACATATATTAAAATTTCTGAAATCTCCAGATCTGTGAGCAAATAAATCTTTTTTCTAAATTGTGTGGTCAGGTCATTTGGGTACTGGCAGTAATAATGCTGAATGAAATATAAGACTAGTATAAATACAAGTTTAGCGGTTTCAGAGACATGTTTTCTGGTATTTTATCTCAAAGGGCACTTAATTCTGTTTATTTGGAATTGCATCCACAAGAAAAATACATTAAAATAATATTGCATATACAGTTATTATTGGCCTTTATTGTAAGTAATTTATATTTTATTTTCATGCCTTAAGGAGAAACAAAAGGATAAAAATACACTCATTCATGCCTGTATGTGTTCAGTATAGAATTCATGTCTGTTAATATGACAGCTGATGATTCCAGGTAAGTTATTTATTTGTATTGTCTCAATATCCCAAACTAGTAATGACCTAAGAAGCAGATTTATTTCAGTATAATTTTACCATGAAAAATTACAGAAGAATGTCTTGAAAACAGCTACGCTTATATTAAAACAAATCAATTGGGCTAAAATTTTTAAACATTGAAATGAAAATTATAAATACTTCCACATTTACCTGTTTATAGGTATTGTCTGCAACCAGTTCATTCTGATTGACCTGCCTTAAGGTAATATTTTATTCTCCAATAACAGATGAGATGATTTTCATTCTCTGTGATTTTATTTTCACTTGCTGTTTACTCAGGGGGCCGGGATGTAGCTCAGTGGCAAAGCGCCTGCTTTGCGGGTCCAGCACTCTGTGTTTGATCCCGGTTCCAAAAAGACAAAAAAAAAAAGAACCCCTATTAAAAAAAAAAAAAAGTTACTCTGACTAAATTGAGTGTTGTCTTTTTTTTCTTTTTCTATTAGTCTGTGACATCGTGGCTGATTATATCCACATGGATAGAAATTCAAATTGATTTTTAAGGATCTTGTTGAACTTGCTTCCAGTAATCATATTTGAGACCTTTTTCTATGTGCCCATGTGGTAAATTTTGGAAAGGGAAATGAGTCTCAATTTTCAAAAAAGATAGTTATATTTATTTTCTACTCATCTTGGGAGCTAGAATATTTTCAGTAAAGAAGTTATTTGCATTTTAAGATAACATGTAACTTTTTTGTGTGTGTGGTAATAGGAATTGAACCTAGGGATATTTTACCTCTGAGCTAAAACTCCATCCTGATTTTATATTATTTTATTATTTTTGAAGCTAAGCTAAGTTGCTAAGGCTAGTCACAAACCTGTGATCTTCCTAGCTCAGCTTCCCAAGTAGTGGGATTACACATGTGCACCACTGTACCTGGCTAACATGTAACTTTTAGTTGATATCCTTAGGACTTGTGAAAAGTATTATTTACAAATACCCTGTTAAGAGAGCTTAAGAGATAACTGGTTATTCTGCATGTCCTAGTTTATATCCCCAAAGAGCCATCTACTGAATTATGTTAATTTAGCTCCTTGAAGAAATCCTTTTGTTTTTATACAGAACTAGGTAAAGCAGTTTATCTGAATATATTTCTGCATTCCCTGATAACTTCATCTTTCTTTAATCTAAGTAGCTTGTGACCTTTATTTTCATCTTTTTTATTTGATTAATTGGGATGGGTCTAAATTTTCCACACACAAAAAATCTAGATGCAGATATGAACTATCGGGTCAGTACTATCTTTTCCTTGTTTAAAGGATTGTCATATACCCTCCAGTAAAATAACAATCAATTCTATATAAACCAAAGACTTGGTTGATTTTGCATATTCTCAGTAGCATCTTTATTTTGGGTATATTTTTGAGAATACCTGCATGCTCTGTGCAGGGTACTAAGTCTTATATGACATTTTTCTCTCATTAAATACTAACAATTTCATTTTGGAGACAAAACATAGGTTTAGATGTCATGTAACTGATATGGAATAGACTATTAAAAGGAAACATATCAAAGTCAATCACTAAGTAAAACATGAGGAGGGAGGGGGAGGGGATGGGTGGAAGATGTGGAAGATGGGGAATGTCTAAATGAGTGTTGTGTGCAGGTATGACTCCACCATTTTGTACCCATTAAAATATGTAAGTACAATTCACCAATAAAAAATAAGTTTAAAATTATTAAATATACAAAAAATAAATAAAATGCTCAACTAGCAATATGATAAAAATAACTTATTAATATTCTAATGTCCTTTCTAAACAGACCTTTAATTTACTGTATTATTATATAAATTAAATACCTGAACTTATATTAAAATTAATTAAAATAAGTCAGATTATTAGATATATGGATGGATAGATATATTTAATTTTCTTTTTCTGTGTATAGTTTTGAAACCAGAGGCATTCTAACTTTGAACTATAACCCTAGAGCTTTTTTTTTTTTGAAACAGGTTCTCACTAAATTGTGGAGGACCTCACCAATTTGCTAAGGCTGGCCACATAACTGTGATCCTCCTGTTTCTGCATCACATGTACATGATTACAAGTGTGTACCACCACACTCAGCCTGCTATAATATGCCAAGACATCCTGCTGCCTCGGCATCTATGTGTTGAAGACGCCACTCCACATAGTTATCGGCAGAAAGCCCCGAGAAAGAGGTATCGTCTCTGGCAAAAAAATATCCCCCACTTTAGATATCCTTCATAACTATTATTCTCTTGGTATTCTTTTAACTCTCTACACGAATTGCTCTGATGATGTGAGATCAGAAATTGAGTCCGTGGAAATAAACGTCCTTGGCTCTGCTCAATAATAATAAAAACTGGCCAGAACTCAGATGCTGTGATAAGCATTCCAGCTGCAGCAATTACAAAGGGTCTCTGACCCTCACTATCACTAACTTAGGTTAAGCTATTAACTCAGGTAAGGTAGTTCAGTTTAAGGAAACTTTGTTTACCCTTGAGATCCTGCCTAGAGACAGAGAAGATAAAATTTTGTGTGTGACTTCGAAGCAATTTAGTTGATAAACAACTTAGTTGCCCAAATACAATAGACTCAAGGAGAAAGATTGGTGACTTTTACGCCCAGTGTAAATATTCCTGAAGACAGAGAGGCTGACCGCATGGTTAATGAATATGACTAAATAAAGGACAGACGTTCTAAATATATATGTATGAAGGAAAGGAAATATTGTGTAAGAGTAAGAAAAGCATTTTTGCATGAAGAAGAGCTTATCATGAGAAAGTCCCAACTGGGAAAGAAAGGAATTAGAAAGTTAGAAGCAGGTTGCAGAGGGTTTGTGACAGAGAAATGGATTATTAAAGATGGTTAGACTTTTAATAGGCTTATTGTCTAAAGAAGAGTGTTCAGCAGTTAAGGACAATTAAAACCAAGAACTTTGTGGTGTTGTTTGTGGTATTTTGTCTGCAAAACTGTGTTGTGAGTATGCTTAAGCTTTCAGATTAAGAAGATAAGATGCCAACACCTGGAAAAACTCTATCACATTCACCTGAATCACCACATCTCCCCACACTTGCTATATGAACTGAGCCCAAAAGATGGAAAGTTCCAGGAAAGTTAAAGAAGATTCCCCGAAAAACCGCCAAGCCTTGGCCATGCTTGTTTATTTTGGGAAGTGGCCCCCTGGGACTGCTTATCTGCAAAGACCTTGGAAAAGAATCAGGAGTCAGAAGTCAATCTCTCTGGAAGATCAACAGCCAGCTGAAGGACTAGTTTTATTACCTTTGTTTACATGTCATTCATTATCATTTCACAGTGATTGCATTCACCCCCCTTTTCTCTTATTATTAACCTTACTGGTGAAGGGTATAAATTTCTTGGAGTTTTTGTAATAAAGTGTCATTGGTTCAAGAAGCCTTTGTCCACCTCAAATTCCTTCCCAAACGTCGTACCCAAAAACTTAGGGAATTCATAGAGGGGAAGGAATTGCTGCAGAGAGGTTTCTGCAGGACATCACCTGCCTTTTGCCCCATCTTTCTGAGGATTTGACCGGGAGCTGACAATAAGGACCCAACTGAGATTAGTCGGCAACAATAATATTTTTCTTTTTCTTTTTTTCTTTTTTTTTTGTGGTAGTGGGGATAGAACGCAGGGGCCTTCTATCTCCCAGACCTATTTTATACACTCCCAGACCTATTTTATATTTTATTTGGAAATGGTCTCACTGAGCTGCTGAGATCCTCACTAAGTATCTGAGGCTGGCTTCAAACCTGCGTGATCCTCCTGTCTCAGCCTCCCAAGTACTGGGATTACAAGCATGTGCCTCCATACCTAGCTTGCTATAATCTTTTTAACCAAAGGCAATGTCTCAAAACTAACAAAAATGCATATTTTCATTTTATTTTACTTTATTTTGTGGTACTGGGGATTGAACCCAGGAACATTCTACATCTGAGCTATACCCCTAGCCCTATTTTTATTAATTAATTTTGAAACAGTGTCTCACTAAGTTTCTGAGGCTGGCCATGAACTTGTAATCTTCCTGTCTCAGCCTCCCAAGTTCTGAGATTATAGGCGTGCTCCACCACACCTGACTATATTTTCATTTTAATCTCTGAACTTGCCCCAGTTAGGAAATGTTGGCAGGATTTATATCCACTATGGTTTTGTATATTTTAACTTTACTATTTCAAAATAAATGTAAGTCATTAACATGGTCATGTTTATACTGCATCTCCTCTATCCAAGGTATGGAAGTCTATTCTTAAATTGAAGTCAACAGCATCTTGAAATACAGGTAAACATTAAAATTTGTGTTCCATCCTCTCCAATTTCAAATGTTAGATATGCATTGGCAGTCCTTTGGCTTAATAAAGTGAAGGAAGTTAATTACCAATGACTTAAAAAAAAAACTAGCCGGGCGTGGTGGCGCACGCTTGTAATCCCCGCGCTTGGGAGGCAGAGACAGGAGGATCACGCAGGTTCGAAGCCAGCCGCGCGCTTTGGCTTAGGAGACCCTGTTTCCAAATAAAAATGTAAAAATAGGTCTGGGAGTGTAGCCTGGAGGTAGAAGGGCTTCCAGGAACCCCAGTACCACCAAAAAAAAAAAAAAAAAAAAAAAACCGAAAGCATGTCGCCTAGTAACCTAGTTATCTTTGGGGGCCAAAATGAATTTTGCTCAAATATATTACATTATGTTTTAAATACATTCTATTATTAATTTCTATTTTGCAAATGTGAAAACTATTTCTCTTTAGAGATTTACCCTTATGGATATGACACCAGGTAAAAATAATATTTTATCATCATTATATATAGTGAGATAAATATATATGTGAGATCTCTCTCTATATATAGTGAGATAAATGTGTGTGTGTGTGATATAAACCATAACAGAACTAACTTCTGAGTTAGAAATGCTTACATTAGAGCTGGGCATGGTGGTGCAGGCTTGTAATCCCCAAACTTGGGGGGCAGAGACAGGAGGATTGAGCCTGTTCGAAGCCAGCCTCGCTGGCTTAAAAGACCATTTCAATATGTGTGTGTGTGTGTGTGTGTGTGTGTGTGTGTGTGTGTGTGTGTGTGTCTGGGAGTGTAGCCTGGGAGTGTAGCCTGGAGGTGGTAGAAGGGTTTCCAGGAACGCCAGTACCACCAAAAATAAAAAATTAAAAAAATTAAAAATGATTACATTAAGAAAAGAAGCAAGTTTTTTCTTTTTGTTATCTACTAAAAATAGTATCCTATATCTGCAAGATCTTTAGGAGAAAGCATCTCTTATATTTATCTTCATTTTTCCTAAATGCAAACCAGAATAACTCCAATATGATTGCTGACTGATTATCTTTTTAAGTCATACTTTTAAAATTTTAGCTTATGTGCAGAAAAATAAAAAGTATAAAATATCTGGAACACAAATTATTTGGGGAATCAAAATATATTTTAAAATTTCTAAAAAACATCTGATTTCTGATGGGCAAAATATATTTTTAACACTCAGTGCTTAGAAATGTTACATACGGCTGAAAAGAAAAAGAAGAGAAGATAATAGGATGGTTTCTCTATCCCATATAAATTCCCATTGCAACTTCTGGAGCTAGCTTACATATAGGGAGTGCTCTATAAATATTTCCTGATGATGATGATGGATTGCACATTTTGTATGCACTAATGTCAGTACATGAGCACATTGCTTGTGTTTCTAGAACCAAAGCAAGCAATAATGTTGACAAATGACCACATTCTCAGCTGCTTTTAAGTAGTGGTAGTTAAGGGGCCCTCATCCATTTATCAAGACTGTAAGTGAAATTCAGCTGCAATGTATTTGTCCAACTTGAGCATTTAAACATAAACACCATTTATCTGGAGTTACTTTTCTCCCCTTTAGATAGGTTTTGAAGTCAGACATTCCTCTCAAACATCTTGGACACATTCAGAAGCACTGGCCTTCATATGAAGAGTGAGGTTTTTATATCCTAAAAATAAAAGTAATCATGTAGAGAATAAAACTCCATATTCCATTTTGTGAAGTTAAACTAACTTGTTGCAGTTATTTGGCTCTCAATTTTTGGAGTCAGAGGAGGCTGTATTGGAATCTTATTCTACCTATTTCTACTTTTATTCCCTTGGACACATAACTAGATCCTGCTAAGTTTTAGTAAATTCAGCCATAATATGTCACTACAAAGAATTCCCATCTCACAGAGCTTTAATGAGAATTAAATGGATATATATATATATATATATATATACACATATAGAAATAATTTAACAAAAAATTATATATGTATATATTCTACTCAAAAACTAGTAAATTACCAATTTTTCTGGTATTTTAATTTTAAAAATTCACACCAGATGCCTAGGGTTTCTGGTATTTGCTCATTCCTTTTCTTACCCAATCTTTTAATTTTTCAAGCACTCTTCTGCAACCATGTAGCTTCTTTAGATTTTAGGAGAAGTGATCATCTCAACATTACCATTTTAAAAGTTTTCTCTTATGGAAATTTTCAAATTAACAGAATATAAAGAAAAATTAAATTAACTGACTATACTCATAAGGAGTTCAACAGTTATCAACATCCTACAAATCTTATTTATTTCCTGAGAACTAAGATCATCTAGGTCAACATGATTTAATTGCTTTATTTTAACTTCACAAATCCTTTGTTCTGGTAAGATAAGACTGTACATTAATAAATAACTTCGTTGTTTGCTTCAGAAAGTTCCTACAAATCAATTTAACAAAGACAATCATCTGTTCATCTGGGTAAACAGTTCTCTTAATAAACAACAATTTACTTCTGAAGATTTGTTATAGGATGCTTGCTACCTCACTGTGCCCACTAGTCATAAATTATTGTATTATGGATTTTTCCCAATCCCAGGCAGTTCCCTGCCTTAAATCCCCCAAGCCTGAGACACTGCTTAGACTCTATCAAGATAGCCTTCGTTCTTACTGAGATAATTTTGAACAAATTTAGTGTAACTCTATTTACGAGTTGTCTGGTGGTACAAGGGTAATTCAATACCTATGTATATAAAATTTGGGTTTGATATGTGTGTAAACATACATTTTGAAGAAATTAAGAACAACAGAAATATATCATGACTATCATGACCTTTCAACTGCAAATATATCAGCAGGCATATTTAACTGATCAGAATTTTCAATAATGTAATTACTATATCATTATCATACTTCAAAATTATTTCTTAAAATCAACTTTACAATCTGATCCATATTCCAATTTCCTCAATTATCTTGAAGATTAATCTCTATTATTTTCTTTCAAATTATAATAAAGTTTATACATTATAATTGTTTACTGGGTTTCTGTCACTTTAAACAGAATCATAAATTTCTTTAATGCCAAAGAACTGTTGGATAAACTAGGTCGCTTGTTTTATAAAATGGCCTATGAAAGAAAATTTGACTTTTCTTTCTCCATAGTATGCTTTTATTTTTAATTTGCGTATCCTTCCATTTATACTGTTAACTTCAGCTTTAAGCTGTAAGCTTTATTATATGAAGCTTTATTTTATTTCAATAAAATCTATTATAGGTGATATTTCTTACTACATTGTAATAGGGGGCATATAATGTAGGCGCATCTAATCATTAGTTATACTAGATTTGATCATAGGGCTCATATGGTATTAACCTTATCCCCCTCATTGAAAATGTCTCCATCATAACTTTAGCTAAAAGTTTGAACATATATTGATGTTTATTGACTACTTCTATTATTAGATTTTACAACTGCAAATTTATAATACTAACATTCCCTCTATATTTATTAGCAGAAAATTATTTTATAAGGAAGAACACCCCTCACTAAATCCCTCACCAAGTATTTGGTTACTCTGATATAGATTTAGCATGGGAAATTTAAGATAAATTTGAATTGTTTTCTTTCACATATCAGTTCTCAAAGTGATAAAATTATGTCTTTGCAGCATCCAGTGGTGATTAATAATTGTTTTTGAGTAATATCATGAACTCATTAATTTTTTTGTGTGGTACTGGGGATGGAACTCAGGGACATTCTACTTCCAAGCTACACTCCCAGCACTATTATTTATTCTTTATTTTGAAACAGGGTCTCACTAAGTTGCAGAGGACCTCACTAAGTAGCTGAGGCTGGCCACGAACTGCATTTCTCCCATCCTCAGCCTCCCAAGTACTGAGATTACAACACGCCTGGCTAACTCATTAATTTTATTTGTATTTAGTGCAAAATTTGCAACCTAAATAAATTGCTCTTTATAAACTAGGAGGATTCCTCTTTTATTTTCTAAATTTGAGTAGAAAATTCTTATAGCAATATTCACAATTCTTAGAAATACATATTACTGAATTGTCATAAAGTGATCATATTCCCAGAATTCCTCTTGTTGCTTAGAATGCTTTGACTGTTCTAGGTCTTTTTATTGATCTGTAAAAATTTTAGGATGGTTTCCTAGTTCTGTGTAAAATGTCAATTGTATTTTGATGGGAATTTAATTGAATCTGTAGGTCACTTTTTGTAATAAGGCCATTTTAGCAATATTAATTCTGTCTATCCAAAATCATGAGAGATTTTCTATTTTCTTATTTGTTCTTCAACTTATTTATTCAGTGTTTTATAATTTTCATCATAGAGGTCTTTTATCTTGTTATGGATTAAGATTGGAATGTCTTCCCGTTAGCGTTAGATATAAAATGTCCCCTAAAAATCTCACTTAATGTTTGGAGCTGATATAATTGAGTCATGAGGGTTGTAATTCTAGAAGTGGATAAATCCATTGCAATGGATTTACCTGGCTGGTACCTGGTAGGCTAGTAGGGTGTGGGTGGAGGTGGGTCCCTGGGGGTTCTGGCCTTGGGGATTATATAAAGGTTCCTCTCACCCCCTTACTTCTGGACTCTAGGATGTGAAGACCTCTGCCTTCGTCTTCAGCCTCCATGCCTTGAGATGCTGGTCCATAGTCTCACAGGGACTGAGCCTGAAACCATAAGAAAACAAATCATTTTGCCTTTAAGTTATCTGATCAGATATTTAGATATGGCTGCAGGAATGCTGATGGATACACCCCACCTCAAAGCTTATGTGTTGGAAGCATGTCCCCAAAGTAGCAAGGTTCAGAATGTGAGCAGGGCTGGAGGAGGTGGTCACTGGGTGATAAGGCCTTGAGGACTATATATGTCCATGGTCCTCTGCTTTCACACTCTCTGCTTCTAGCTTCTTGAACTGAGAGTGACTTTTCTTCTTCATGTACCCTGCTGCCAGACAGTATCTGCCTGAAGCCGGCCACCCATGGGATGAAACCTCTGGAACCTTTGAAGCTAGTGAGCCCAAATAAATCTTTCTTTTCTTAAGTTGTGTTTGCCAGGTATTTTGCTAACAGTGATGAAAAAAGCTGACTAAATCACACCTCTAAGTTAAGCTTATTCGAATATTTTTAAAGTTATTGCAAATGGAATTGGTTACCTGATTTT
Source organism: Muscardinus avellanarius (assembly GCF_963383645.1). NCBI lineage: Eukaryota > Metazoa > Chordata > Mammalia > Rodentia > Gliridae > Muscardinus > Muscardinus avellanarius. The sequence goes on along the minus strand of NC_137792.1, from coordinate 21,178,902 downwards.
GTTTTTATTGAATCTGTCATTTGTTGTAAAGAAAAGCTACTGCCTTTTCTATGTTAATTTTGTATCCAGCTATTTTGCTGAATATCTTTTTTGTGTGGTATCCTGGATTTAACCCAGTGGCATTCTAACTCAAAGGTACACCCACAGCCCTATTTTATTATTTTTAGTTTGGAACAGGGCCCTGCTGGGAGCCTCACTAAGTTGATATGGCTGGCTGTGAACTGTGATCCGCGTATCTCGGGATCTCAAGTGCTAGGATCACGCCTTGCTTTGGCTGAATACTTTTGTGACCATCACTCATAGAAATTTAATTAATATGATTGATCTGTCATGTTTATATTCCACCTTAACCTCCAGAACTTTCTCCTTAACAAAGGTAACCATTATCATTACTTAAAAGCATCCACTAGTTTTCCTTTTTGGAGTCGACATGAATGAAATTGTTAAGAAAATATCCTTCTGGAATGACTGGTTTTGCTCAACATTCTGTTTTGAAATTCTCCCTGATGATGCAAGAAGCAGTTGTTTGTTCATCTCTATTGAATTCATCTATTGCATGAGTATAGTAAGATCTATTAGTCTATTCATTTACCAGTACTATGCTGTCATAAATATTTTGGCTCTACAATATGTCTTGCTATCTTGTAAAATAATTTCTACTGGCTTCTTCCTCACGATTGATTTGGGGCCAGTTGTGGTGATGTACAACTGTTATCTCAGTACTTGGGAGGCTGAGACAGGAGGATTTCAGGTTTGAAGCCAGCCTCAGCAAGTTATCCAGGCTCTTAAAAACTTAAGAAAACTGTGTAGACATATAAAAATAAAATATGGCTTGGGGTGTAGCTCAAAAGTGGAGCATCCCTAGTTTCAATTCTCAGCACTACATAAAAAGACTGGTTTGGGTTTTTTCTTTCATATAAATTTTAAAATTAGTTAGTACACACACACACACACACACACACACACACACACACACGGAAAAACAAATGAAAACCTACTGGAATTTTTATTGTAAATTTAATGAAGCTATAGATGATTAATTTAGGAAGAACTGACATATTTTAAATCCTAGATAATCTAATACATGACCAATTATGGTTTAAATAAGGTCTCACAGTCCAACCCGTACATCCTTCTTTGTTCATAACTATTTTACCAGTATTGGGAAGAGGCTTCAAAATGCATTAATGTATCAGTATTGGGAAAGATTTTCAATTTTCAAAATATATCTTGGGTAGTAAAAAAAAAAAAAAGCAGGAGCTTCAAGGAAAGAGCTGCAGATTTCCAGGCCCCAAGAGTAGTTAGCAAGAGAATAGAAGAAGCCCAAGAGCCTAGGGTTTTTTTACATTTCTAAAAGAAGGGAACTTCCTCAATGGATGTGGGGGAATCCCAGACTCCAGACAAGCAGCTTAACATATTTTGGAGTGTAGCATGGGGGTCTCTGCTGGAGACAGAGCAGCACCCCCTGCCCCAGAGCGGGTGGATCTAGTCATGTCAGAAGACTGGTTATAAGAATACTCTGTGTCCAGGAATCTTCCATGACTTTGTTTCGGGTCATCCCTCTATGTCACTTTGTGGCATAGTGCTTTACTCTAAGTTCTTTCCCTCTTTCTAATGGTGCCATAACAGTTACAACCTGTATTTTTATCTTTGTAATAATAAATTCATTTAAATCTTCAGCAAGAGTCCAGACTAGTGCATATCTATCCTCAGTCTGGACAAGAACCCGTGGTTTATGGGAATAGTTTCTGGGAGCCCAACAGAGGTCCCCAGGAATAGTTCCCCAAACTGTAATTCAAAACTGTAACAACTATTATTATTACTTTTATTTGCAGGGGCATTCTATCTCCAAGTTATATCCCCAGCCCTATTTTTTATTCTTTATTTTGAAACAAGGTCTCATTTGTGGGGGGCTTCACTAAGTAGCTGAGGCTGTCCACGAACCAAGATCCTCCTGTCTCATCCTCCCAAATTCTGGGATTACAAGCATGTGCTACCACTCCTGGCTTGTTCATAACTATTTTATGCATTTGTACATGTTAAAGTGATTTTGCCCAGTTTTCCTTTCTTTATATTTCATTATAAATCAATTTGTATTTATTTTATTTTTTTCCTTTCTTTTGGGCTCAACTATGCTTAAGGGAATAGAGAAAGAAAATATTTACCAAACAGCAATTATTTTGATTTGCCTCAATTTATTTTAATAGATATATTTTATTTATCAGTTAATAGTTTTATCTCTTTATTACTTTGTTAAAAGTCAAGGTATTTTTTAAAATTTCAACCATTATAAAATAACAAGTTCAAAGAGGACTTATTTTTTCTCTCACGTTAGCATGTCTGAACTCAAATATTATTTGTCATTTTTGAAATGTTTTCTGCAATACTGTCATTTCAGTTCTTTGAGAATGTCCTACCTAATTTTCTGGCACATCACAGAACTTTCATTTATAATAAAATGAACTTTGATCTCTCAAACCCTATCTTTGGTGAATATTTCAGTGAGATACGTGATTAAAAGGTCTTGACAATTTGAAATGGACTATGAATTATTGTCAGAATAGGCACAATCAGGCTGAACATTTTCTAACAAAAAATTTTATGTGGAGACTTATTCCTACTCATGAACGAATATCTTAAGCTCCCTTTAAATTTCTCCTTAAAATAATTCATATAAGAGAGCAGTAGGCTCTAGAGCAGTAGAACAAGGGTTTGCACCCTTGGCACAGACATTTAGGGATAAATTTTTTTGTTTGTTTTGAGGTAATCTATTGTATGCCATATGACTTCTAGTACTTTTCTAGGCCTTTGCCAAATAAATGACAGTATCACACTCCTCTGCTGTGATAAATGAAAATGCCTCCAGATATTGCTAAATACTCCCTGGAGGCCAAAATATTTGCTGCTTCAGAATCACTACTTTATAAAGTATAATAGTTATAACTATTTAAAAAAGAATAACCATTTTCTTTTCTTGTTTGTTTTCCAAAATCAATAGTTTTTGATTTGTGAATATTTGAGCAAATATAGTTGAAATCTTTTATTAAATTTTTTGAGATTGTTTCAGTGAAAAAAAATGTTCAAGGCCTTTTGTGCTTATTTCTTTTCTGAAATATTTATTTAAAAAACAAAAACAGTGTCAGTGTGATAAGAAATGTTTATGTAGCTATTAGTTGAGATATTCAACTATTTTATTTCAGTTCCTTGAAGTCCAGCTTCCTCTCAGAAACTATTAAAATTGAACATACCGATAGTAAGAGATTGTCTCCGTGTTCCTGTCAGAGAAGAAATTATAATGTTGAGTGAGAACTAGTAGCTTAGTCTATATGAAGGAAGAGCTTTTGGAGGAATTAAATATAAACTTCTTGTCCCTAATCCAACCCATCTGTGGAGGAAAGCAAAGATAGTTAAAAAATATATTCTCCTGAGAGGGGAAACAATCCTAAAAATCCAAAGAGACAAAACTTTACCCTACCCATGTTTGGTATGGTACTCAAGCAAAAAGACAGATTAGCAGGGGAAAAATAATTTATTAACACTTCTAGCTCACATAACATGAGAGAAACCTCAAATAAAAGTAAATCAGTGCAGTGGCTTAAAACTCTGATTTATCATTAGTTATCTATTACAACTCCCCAAGATCCCCAGTGGATATATGAAACTAAAAATAATACCAAACCCTATAGTATATACTGTGTTTTTTTCTATACTTGCATACCTGTGATATATTTTAATTAACAAATCAGGCACAGTAAGGTATTAATGAAAAGCCAGGCATGGTGGTGCATGCTTGTAATCCCAGCATTCGGGAGGCTGAGACTGGAGGATCATGGTTTGTTGGGCCAGCCTCAGCTACTTAGTGAGGGCCTTTGCAATTCAGTGAGACCCGGTTTCAAAATAAAGAATAAATAATAGGGCTGGGGGTGTAGCCCGGAGGTCGAATGCCCCTGGGTTCCATCCCCAGGCCCGCAAAAAAAAAAGAAGATATTAATGAAAAAAAATTATAACATTATGCTCTAATAAAGGTCATGTGAATATGGTCTCTCAAAAAATCTTGTTACAGTACACTTATTTGTCTTCATCTTAAAATGATGTAAGATGATACAATGGCTACATGATGAGATAAAGTGAGATGGATAATGGAAGCATTGTGATCCAGCATGAGGCTTCTACATAAATGTTAACTGAGTACAAGGACTGCAGATCTGATGACCCAGACTATTACTAAGTGATTAACAGGAAGGTAATGTATATGACATGGATACCCTAAATAAGGGGTATGGTTCTGGAAAGGATGGTGTGAACTTTATTTATTTATTTATTTATTTTTGCGGGTCTGGGAATGGAACCCAGGGGCATTTGACCTCCAAGCTACCCTCCCACCCTATTTTTCATTCTTTATTTTGAAACCAGGTCTCATTAAGTTGCAGAGGGCCTAAGTAGCTGAGGCTGTCTACAAGCCGCGATCCTCCAGTCTCAGCCTCCCAAATGCTGGAATTACAAGTGTGCACCACCATGCCGGCTTGGTTTGAACTTTCTATTAATATTTTCAGAATGCTTTTGACTAGGAGTAACTGAAGACATGGGAGGAGAAATCAGGTATGTGGAGACTCTGTATAGCTTCCTGAACAGAAAACAGTAGATTTTTAAAGATAGGAAAAAGGAAAGCTGTTTTGGGCTTCCAAGAGCAGGAAACTGTGGGAAAGTAAATATATAGAAGGAATCTAATGGAGTAAAGTTTGTTTTCAGACTTCTGGTGACATCCCTGGGCTGATAAGCATGAATAGTACTTTAAAGTAGAGGATAATTTATGATCTGCCTTTAAGCAGAAAAAGAAAACCTTTTTTCTGAATTTTCTGCTTGTTAACTGCCATATGCTCAAAATAATTTTTATGTCAAAGGGACATATCTTGGGGTTACATATTTTGGTTTCCTTCTTCATGCATCTAGAAATAATAGCCCACATGAATCAGGCCAACATTTTATAAATGTTTGATATTCACAAAAAATACAAAACAAATTTTATAAGTTAAAATATAAGATGGAAAATGCTTGCAACTTGGGAGGTTGAGATAGGAGGATCATGGGTTTGAATTCATCCTCAGCAACTTAATGAGATCATCAACAACTTAGATCCTACTTTAAAATTACAAAAATAAAATAAAATAAGCCTGGGAGTGTAGCTCAGAGTCAGAGTACTGGGTATTGAACCCACACACAAAATAAAAATGCCAGCTCTCACCAAATGCTCAAATTAAAAGACAATAGGATTAATAGAAGGAAAATGTGGTAAAATGATGAACTTAGAAATAAGAAAAGATTATAGCATAAATTAACTCTATTCCATTTAACTTTCAAGTCTATTTAGAGAAAATAAAAAGCAGAATAAATAATTCTGTGAATATACATTTTCATTTATCCAATGATAAGCTCTTTTTCTTTCTACTTTCTATATTTAAATTTTCATAACAATCTATGGAGTAGGCAATATGAACCAAGTTGATGCCAATGAGTGATAAGGCCAGGTTTTCATTACAGTGCTTTACTACAAGTGAGTTTCTTGAAAAGTACTAAAAAGTTGAGAAAAAGACAAACACATTATTATGTACAGAGATAGTTGTTCTGACAAGAATAGGTAATATTTCACAGCATGAAAATAAAAGCCAAAATCAAAGAAACAATCACCATTTTATCAGTTAAAATTGAGAAAAATTAAAATTTCAGACAATGAAGAAAAGTGCTCTGCGCATATAGATCAAAATGATCACCTAACATCAACAAAACAAAGAGAATGTGCTCCCAGACATTTTGTGAAATGGGATGGGTATACTACAATGTTTTGTGCAAAACATACTGAAAATCACAGAAGAAAAAGAATAAAAACTAGACTGCATTTAGGCCTTTTAATGTGAAGTGCCAGAAGACAATGAATTCATACTTTTAGACTTCCTAGGGTGAAAATGTGAAGGCTTGAGCATCTTTCTCATCACTAAGTTGTTGCTCATTGATAGACACAACCACGGTGATACTTGAAGAGTTAAAGGCATAGAAAATATATAACCCATGTATCTTTGTTGAAAATATTTTTCAAATACCATTTCCAAATGTAATTAATGATCACATCTAGAATAGTTATTACTTAAATTGGCATTCCTTAATAGGCTGAAGGCTCTGAATGGAATGCATTGCCGAATGTTTGTTTGTTTGTTTGTTTTGCCAGTTGGTTTCTACAGCGCAGAGTGAATTTTTCTCAGTGCTTGCCAGAGTTATCTCCTAATAATAATTAAAAGGTTAACCTACTACTAGAAGAATTTTTTACTGTTTCATTTTGTTTGGATTAATTTTTCATGTATCTCTGATATCAGATTAGTGTGAAAATCTTGCCATTTTTTAGGATGATATAAACTAATCATTCTGGCTGTCCTAACCCAGTAATTAGTAATAATAACTGAACTGTTTGGGGTACTTTATTTAATGAAATTGCACCCAAAATGAGTTTTTACTAAAAAATACTGAATATAAAATTATAATAGTCCCTCTTTTATTAAGGAAAATAATGGTTTTCTGCAACTATTATAGAGCATGAGTTAAGCCACTTTTGTTGTTATTTGATTATTGTTCCAACTGTTTGAAATCTTCAATGCAGAGTTATGAATATCCTTAATTTAACTATATATATATAAAATCCCAATATATTCTGAATATGAGCTTTATAAAAACATAGTAAGAAAAGATGATAAATGCACAAAAATGATGAGCCATTATATCTGGGTAACTGGATTTTAGAAGATGGCTTTTTAATCATTGTTATAGTTTCCTATATTTTCAATTATAAAAAAAACTTTAATAATAAGACCTGGCCATATTGGCACACACCCCTGTGATGCCAACTACTAGGGAAGCTAAGGCAAGAGGATTGCAAGTTTGAGTCCAGCCTGGGCAACTTAAGCCCTGTTTCAAATGAAAAAATAAAAAATAGAGCTGAGGTACATGTAGCTCAGAGGTAGAATACCCCTGGGTACCATCCCCAGTATTGTACAAAATAAAATTAATAATAAAATGCATAATGGATCACAAATAGCATTTATTAAAATTAATAAGACAAATATGTCAATATATATTTTGTCAGGATGGTAAAATTAATCGTATTTTCCATCCTCTGGTATTCTATATTTTCCAACTGTATTTTAATAATCAGTTTCCATCTTCCCCATATCAATTCCAGAACATGACTGCCTTTTTCTATCATACATGGGAAAAATATACAGTCATTTCCAGTAATCCTGGGTGCAGTATGTTTTTTATCCTACTTGCACTGTTTTTGCTCCCTTCTTCTTTCCCATAAAAGTTCTATTGTAAGGTGCTGAGTTTTCCTCATAAAGGCCAATGCAAGACTAATTTCAGAGAACACAATGACTCTCTGGACTTGTCTTTCCATATCTTTATGACAAAAATCAATCCAACCTCCTCATGATGATTGGGGTGATTTTTCCTGTCCACGTGATGACTCTTTCCTTTGCCTGCCAGAAGGGACAGGCATCAGCTATAGTTGAATGCTGCATGAGTTTCTTAGAAACATAATGGGGAATGTATAAGTAAAAGGGAGGAACACTGATAGAAGGGGAGAAGAGAAGGGGAAAAGAGATTATTTATTCACAACATTCTTCTCCTTCTCCTACCCTCCTAACTACTACCATCACTCCAAACAATAAAGCAAAACTATATTTTCCGACAAAGTTTATATAATAAGAATAGTAATAATAATAATATCATCCTTAAGAAATTTTAAATTTCAAGGCCTAAGAAACTTGCACATAAAAACAGTTGATATCTAACCACCTCTTACTTCCAAATTACTGAAGTTCAAGCCTTCGTGGTGGTTCATGCTTGTAATCCCAGTACTTGGGAGGCTGAGACTCAATTTTTCATACTGCAGTTGAATAATGCCATAATATAGATTTTGGTATGGATAATGTTTATTAAATGAACTGTAAGTATAAAGACCTTGAATGGTGTATATTTATGTTTTTATTCATTTTAAGAAAGTTCCCCATTATATTTTTTTAATTAAAAGAAAATTTTCTGTTTATTTTGTCTCTTCTTTAAACGTACTAACTTATCTATTATTCTTTCTCTAGAAGTATTTACATTTTTGTCATCTACGGACTAATACATGTGATATTCTCTAGTGTATGTCAATGTCAAATTTTTTATTCTTAAAAATTATTTGATATTACTGATCTATGCTTTTAATTCAGTTTTAAGGTTTACATTATCTTTCTTTTTATTTACATTTGCTTTGCTCTCTAATTTATTTATTAACATATTACTGTCAATTTTAATGACATCCCAAAACAAAACAAAAATGGAAATAATTCCCCTCTTTTTTTTCTTCCTCTTTTTTCTTTTCCTGACCTTGTTGGCTTATTATCTTTAAGGACCTATAGAGACACAGTAATTTTAGGTTTCCTTCACTCAACTGGATTCCACACAAATGTACCATTTGATTCCCCTTCCAGTTGATGCAAACTATTCTCAGAATTGAACATAAATCTAGTGTAGTGGCACATGCCTGGAATCCCAGTACTTGGGAGGCTGAGACAGGAGAAAGTAACACACACACACACACACACACACACACACACACACACACACACACACCACACAGATTTAATCTTTTGCATTTGGTCTCAGAAATTGCAAATTTATTATGTCCTTTCCACGTTTAGACACTAAGTTATTCAAGGCCAGTGAGAAATATGGGTAATTGGTAGCTTCCAACTGGGGTCCTTGCCATCTTATATTTTTCTCTGTCAGTACTTTCAACACCAGCATTCTGTTGAATATTTGTTTCAGTGAAGAATTAGCTGTGCTTTTTAATCTTTTCTTTATTATAAATTGATTGATTTGGCTGGCTACTTTGGTAAGAAGTCAGAATAAAAATGATATCTCAGTTTTTGAATATTTTTATAGGATGGCATATGTTTTTTCTGAAATTATGTTATGAAGCTGGATGTGATGGCACACACTTGTAATCCCAGTACTTTGGAGACTGAGACAGGAGGACCCAGGTTTACAGCCAGCCTCAGCAACTTATTGAGGCCCTTCACAACTTAGTGAGACCCTGTTTCAAAAAGAATAAAAATAGGACTGGGGGTATAGCTCAGAGGTAGAATGCCCCTGGGTTCAATCCCCAGTGCCATAAATAAATAAATAAATAAATAAAATTATGAAAAATTTCAAACATATAGAAAAGTATAAATTATTTTACGGTGAACTTCCAAATTATCTATAACAACATTCTACTCCTAAAATTTGATACTATATCTTTATTGATCCATTCATTAATCTATTTTATTTTTTATACTTTTTTTTGGTACTGAGGATGGAACCCAGGGGCATTCTACCTCCAAGCTATACCCCCATCCCTATTTTTTATTCTTTATTTTGAAACAGGGTCTCACTGAGTTGCAAAGGGCCTCACTAAGTAACTGAGGCTATCTGCAAACCAGGATCCTCCTGTCTTAGCCTCCCTAATGCTGGGATTACAAGAATGCGCCAACACACCTGGCTAATCTTATTTTATAGTTCATTTCAAATTAGATTTTCAGACATAGTATTTTTCTCTCTAAATGTATTTGCAGGAAGGTTTTGGTTTTTTGTTTTGTTTTGTTTTGTTTTGGTACCAGGAATGAAACTCAGGAGCTTCTACCTCCAAGCTTTATCCATATCCCGTTTTCTTTCTCTTTCTTTTTTTTTTAAATTTTGAAATAGGGTCTTACTAAACTGCTGAGTGCTTTCCTATGTAGTTTCTGAGGCCAATCTTGAATCTGGGATTCTATTGTCTCAGACTCCTAAGTACTGGGATTATAGGTGGGCACCACCACACTGAGCTACAAAAATTTTTAACTATGGTAAAATTTGTCATATTTTCTCTTTTGATATAATTTTCATATACAATATATTAATCTTAAAAATTTTGTTGCTCAATTTTTAGGGAGGCATACACCTGAGTAACCCAATCTTGTGAAGACATTAAATATATTACTCAATGAAGTTCCCTTATTTTCCTCCCTGGCCCCTACCCTTTTAGAGGCAAACAAGTATCTGATAAACTAGTATATACTAGTTTTTATAAGCCTTCTTTTATGAATCACAATGATTTTGAGATTGATTGTGTTATTGTGTATATCAGGAATTTGTTAATTTTTACTGCTAGGTAGTATTCTCTTATTTCAGTACCTACCAAGACTTGTTTCTCCTACTGATGGCTATATGAGCTGGATACATTTTGGTTTTGGAATACAACTAGTGAGAATGTTTTTATAGGTCTTATTGTGAACATGCATTTTAATTTCTCCTAATTAAGACCTGAGAAAATAATTTCTGCCACATGACAGATATACTATTAATTTTAAAGCAAACTACCAGAAACAGGGTTTTTCTTTTTTTGAAAAGTTTGAAATTGTTTTTAATTAGTGCATTGTAGTCATGCATCTTAATGGAGTACAAGATGGTAGAGGCATACTTGCACACATCAATCATTTAGCCCTTACCCAATTCCCACACTATTCCTTCCCCACTCCCTCCTTCTCATGTTTGTCTTAGTGATTGACTTGAATCTACTTGAAGTTTGAATTTACTTCATGTACATTTGGGAATTTCTTTCTTCTCTCTCCCCTCCCATCACCATCAAGTCACCTTATGTGTTAATCTATAGTTTCTCCTAGAATTCCTCCTATGTCCCTTTTTCTTCCTGGCTTCTGCATATAGGGAGACCATCTGAGTTTTTACTTTTTGTGACTGACTAATCTCACTTAGCATAATGTTCTCCAGTTCCATCCGTTTGCCCGCAAATGGTGTGATTTTGTTCTTCTTTATGGCTGAGTAAAATTCCATTGCGTGCAGATCTCATAGTTTTGTAATCCATTCATCTGTTGATGGATATCTTGGCTAGTTCCATAGTTTTATAATTGTGAATTGTACAGTTTGGTAGTTTGGTTTACATTCTTTTGGGTAGATACCCAGAAGTTGTATTGATAGATGGTATGGTAGATGCCTTTCCATTCTTCTGAGGATTCTCCATACTGTTTTCCAAGTGGTTGCACTAATTTGCAATCCCACCAACAATGTCTTAGAGTTCCCACTTCTCCACATCCTCGCCAGCATATGTTGTTGTATGTGTTTTTAATGATTGCCATTCTAATTGGAGTTAGGTGGAATCTCAGGGTAGTTTTGATTTGCATCTCTCTGATTGCTAATGATGTTGGGCATTTCTTTGTACATTTTTTGGCCATTTGAATTTATTCTTTTTTGAAGTATCTAGTTCATGTGTCCATTTTTGATTGGGTTGTTTTCTTAGCAGTGAGTTTATTGAATTCTCTATATATTCTAGGTATTAGTTCTCTATTGGTAGCTTCTTTAACAAAACAAATTATATTAGCAAAATTGGTTAACCATATGCAGAAAAATGAAAATAAACCCAACTTTCTCACCTTGCACAAGAGTCAAGTGAAGATGGATCAAAGAGTTGAACTTCTGCAGTTCCTTAAAGAGGGCATAGGTCCAACACTCCAACACATAGACCCAGGTAAAAACTTTCTCAGCAAGACCCCAAATGCATAAGAAATTAAAAGGAGGATAAATACATGGGATTGCATTAAACTGATGAGCTTCTGTACAACAAAATAAACAGGGTTTCTCTGACTTACTGAGACTGGCCCTAAACTTGTGATCCTCCTACCTGAGCTTCTTAAGCATTAAGATATAAGCATTCAGCACAATTCCCAATTAACAGCCCTATACTTTTATGTAAAATTCACCTATGTTTTTTTTTTTTTTGGTAAAACTGGTGTTCCTGGAAGCCCTTCAACCTCAGGGCTACACTCCCAGACCTATTTTATATTTTTATTTGGAAACAGGGTCTCTTAAGCCAGCAAGGCTGGCTTCGAACCAGCGTAATCTTCCTGACTCTGCTTCCCAAGCGCGGTGATTACAAGCGTGCACCACCACGCCTCGCTGTCCTATAGTTTTTAGGTGAAAAGAAGTTTTGCTTTTAGACCTCGAATTCATTATGATCAAAATTGTATCTTTCATCTTCTATACTGCCTTCAGTGATATGTGATTGCTATAGTAGCACTACAAATAGCCCAAGGCCATCAGTATTAAGAATTCCTGGCAGGAACTTTCAAAAAAATTCTTTTAGGCTTTCTCAACATAATTCTATAATACCCTCTTTCAACCAGAACCCAATTTTACTGTATTGGATATACATGGTCTTAACATGTTGATTGGAGCCTTTGATTGTTTAAGTCTTAAATGATATTTTATTCTATTTTTCATTATCATCAATTAATTTGAGGAAAAATGAGAGATGTACATGGACATTTCTATTATTCTTTCCCCAAGATTTTATGGGGAAATATGTTAAAAAAATATCAACAAGTGATACAATTTTTAAGTTATGAACTAACATTGCAAAAAGGCCCATAAATTCTTTAATGAAATTTTATCATTATATGCTAGTAGTAAAAATGGAACCATCTGCAATCTATTTTTTATCACTATATTAATGAGTTTTGGATGATTTTGTTTTATTTTAATCTCTAAATGAAATTTCACCCCAAGCAGGGTTTAATTATAAAAAATTACAATAAGGAGATTTTTCATGTAGTTGGTAGATTGGCTTTGTGGTTTTTAACATTTTTTCAATCAGAAACAATAAGTTTCTAAACTGTGACATAACAAAAGCTACTAACAATTCTAACGTACTGAGAATACAATTGAAGTTACTTGGTAGTCTGGAAAAAAACTAAATAAAAGTGCATTATTATATTAAATTTTCATTTTTCAAGTTAGAGATTAGTCTATGTCTAAAAGTTAATGTTCTATTACTAAATATTCTGTTATCTAAGCAGTGTTCTACTATTAAAGGCCACTGGTTGTCAGTACTTAAATTGAAAATGCACTAATATCCAACCAATTTTTATAAATATACCCTAAGAAAAACTCTAATGGATGTTTAAAGACAATATCCTGATTTTAAAAAAGTCGTCAGTAGATAAGCTTCCTTGAATCCTCATGGTGGGTCAAGTTGTCCCATTTGCCACTCCCAGGAACAAGCCTGCACATGCAGGTCTTTGTGAATCTTATGGCCAAATAGTTCCTTAATCCACACAAACTGTGGAAATATACATATACCAACTGAAAAACAGAAATCAAAGGTTATTCATCTAGAGCTTGCTATAGTAACCCATAATCATTTGCAATTTTTGTCCAGAATTAAAGGCAGGCAGAAGAACGGGAATGTTCTATAGTGGGATTAGGGGAAGGTTTTAGGTATGCTTTCCATAATTGGAGGCTTTCCATATGGGGGAGTTGAAGGTAGGCTTACCTAGCACGTGTAGTTAGTTACCCAAGTCCCCAGAATTTCAGATATTTACAAGTTACTAAGATGTCATGGTGAGTTAAAGTGAATGTCTGTTCAGAACATGGTTTTAGGATTCTTAGAATTAGTGAGTAATTTCCATTTTTATAAGGCTTATTATATGACTTCCTGAATCGTTATTAGAAATAATGGCCTGGCATCTTAAAGTATGACTAGTAGATAATAGGCTAGCTTCCTAGGTTGTTTTCTGTAGATAATTAGTTCATTTCCTAGGCTGGTTATAGAAGATTGTTGATCAGAATTACATTTTTGTAAATGGTCTGGCCATCATCCAGTTGGATATTTTGACTCTCAACACTAAAGAATGAAAACTTTACATAGAAAACCAGTATGAATGGAACATTGCTGTCATATGCAGTTAATACATAACTTTGAACAGACAGTACAAGCAGGCCTTATCCCCAAGACAACATTGCTTATGTTAGAGTATGAGAACTTAGATAGCAGAGAATAGTTGATGAAAAAAGTTTTCTAGCCAGACAATGATCTATTTCAACCTGTTATCTAATTTTTGCAATCAGATTATATCATCCCAACCTGAGATACTCTCTCCACTATTTTGAACAGTTCAACAACAATCTCTGTAAAGAGATACAATATTTGTATATAGTCCATTGGATCTTGGGTTCTAGGGAACACCAGAATTATCAGAGAATAATATATTAAGTAGAAGGGCTACTATGAAATATTTTTCAATGGATTGACAATAAAGCTTCAGGAAAGTTTCTTGTTTGTTCCACTTGCTGTTCCCTTAGACAACAACATATATAACCTATAAAATGTATGCAGGGGATAACCTTATGTTCCTAAAAGGAATAAATCTGAAAATTTCTTCTGCATCATGGATAAAACAATGACCTTTTCTAAAAAGAATTCTGGTACGTTATTTTGGATACACTTTTTTGAAGATGGTATGGGGATAGTGTTATTAAAATAAGTACTTGCATTTTTGTAGTACTAAAGATTTAACGCAGGGAATTCTATCTCTGAGCTACACCATCAACACGTTTTATATTTTATTTTGAAACAAAGTCTGGCTAGGTTGCTGAGAGTCTTCCTAAGTTACTGAGGTTTATCTCAAAACTGCAATCCTTCTGTCTCAGCTTTCCAAGTACTGGGATTTTAGGCTTATGCCACCAGGAATGGCTAACTACTTGTATCTGAGTCAGAAAAAAAAGAAAAAAGAAAAAAGAGGAAAGTTAAGTTTTGTATTTACCATCACAATTCTCCAACAAAGTTCTGTTCTAATAATCTAAACCTATTTGTCCCAACTATAGACTGCCTTACAGCAAGGGAATAGAAAGTTTGAAAACAAACTCTGATTTTCTTTCCTCTTCAGAGCTCTTAATGGTCATGTTTTGTCACTTGGATCAGCAACTGTAAATATTTGCATGGATCCAGAAACACTGCTGAGGACTTAGTATCATACAGATAAATCTGTTTCAGCAAAATATAATAACCTAGACCAGCTATAATTAACCCTTAGAAGTCCATAACAAAAAATTCTTCATTTTAAAAAACTCAATTATTTGATTCCACTCTGGTCTCCATTAATACTAAATTTCAGTTTTCTATCTTAGTGATCTTTCAGGACAGGACTTTATGCCACCACTATATTATATTATAAATTATTATATTTTTAATTTACTTAGTTTTCTAAACACCTTCTGAATCATTCTTGAATGGGACAAGAGTTTTATGAAATGGTTTTCAACATTATTTTCTATATAGGCAATTTCTCATCTCCTGTCTCTTTTGAACTATTATTATTTTACTAGACATGGCTTTCTGTTAACTTATCTCTTTCTTTGTATACTTAACATAATTTTCTGATCTGAATTAAGTAATATGACTTATTTTACATCTAAAATATCTTTGTTCTCTTTTTTATCCTTGGTAGATTGTTTGGGTGAGTATAGTCTTGAATAACAGTCCCTTAGATTTTTGTTTCATTTTTTTTCTAGTTTTTTTTTATTTTTATTAAGAGGTTAATTACTGTCCCATAGGAAAATTTCTCTGTTTAGCTTGAAAGAATTGATAATATTTTCCATGAGCCATATTCATTTCCTTTTTCTAATTGCTTCAGCTATTACTTCCAGAGCAATATTAATTAACAGTACTGACCATGGATACCCTCTTACTTGTACATAACTCAGAGTAAAATGCATTTAGGTTTCCTTATTAATCATAAATCCACCTTTTTTCTCATACATATTCTTTCCTGTTTCACTAAAAGCGTATTTTACAATCCCAGTATGTATGTGGGAGGGGCAGGGGGTGCTGGGGATTGAACCCAGGGGCATTCTGCCTCTGTGCTATACCCCCAATCTTGTTTTATTTTTCAGTTTGAAACAAAATCTCATGAAGTTGCTGAGGGCCTCACTAAGTCTGAGGCTCTCACCAAGTTTCTGAGGCTGGTGGAGAACCTGTGATCCTATCTCAGCTTTTGTGATCCTATTTAATATGAATAGTTTTTATATCTATGTAATGACTCCAATTTGTGTTCTTTTCTATGAGAACTCTTTTTTTTATAATTTGGATCTTAAATATTTTCTTCTACAAACCAATAGGGTTTTATGACATTCAAGTATCTCATGTATTAAAAGAAAATAAATTTTCTTGCTCTCATAATGCTCTTTATCTTTCTTAAACAAGTTAGATAAACTTGCAGCCTCTGCTTCCAGTATCCATCTACATTTAATTAACAACATTCTAATTTCTACTCACAATACAGTCATTATTCTTGTCAAGGACATCACAGACTTTTCTGTTGATAAATCCAGTGTGCTTTTGAGACCTTATTTTGTTTTTAAAATAAGTGGTTAACATTCCAAAATGTTAACAGTTTTTTTTAACACAATGTTAGCATTTTTGTTAACTCAAGCTTAACAAAAATGTTAACATCAAAAAGGCTAAAACTCTAAAACTCTAAAAACTCTTCCACTGGTATTTATCATATATTATTGTGTTTTATTTCTATATTTAGGATTATTATTTTTTGTGGGTGGAATTTATCCTGCCCATTTCCCAAATATTAAAGTTCTTTAAGTTTCAGTTCTAGACTACTTCCTTTGCTTGTTAGACTGTGCTCTGTGGGCAATTCTACTACTCCTAGGACTGTAGTGGTCATATAATACACAGCTATCATATAAGCTGATGTTTTCTAAATATTTGCTTTTGTACCAAAACTTTATCTTCAGGTGCAAGAAACCAACTGCCTTATAGATATTTCCATTTGAGTTTCCCACAAGAGCCACAAACTGATGATAGGGTTATTTTGCCACCATAACTGTTCCTCACAATGCATGTCTACATTACTTAATAGAAAATTCATTTGGCACAAATGATAAAATTTCATTTTATTAACTTCCTAACTTATAGTAAATTACCTAAACTGCTTATTATGCATTTTTAAGACTATGAAATTTTTTCCCAGTTTTTGCTGCCTAGTAGAAGTCAATATCCCTATCATAAGTTGACTTCTCATACCCCAACTGAGTTCTTTAACCTTTTGTGAAAACTTTCCTCATGCCTGGATTGGGTTGTTACATTGTTTTCTTAAGTACCACAGACTTTTAAATATAAGAGCAATATATCAAAATTTGATCTCCTATTTGTATTTTCCAATAGATTAGAAAATCTGTAGATAACAGAGTCTTTTTAAAGTTATTATAAAACTAGCAACTAGCAAGATAACCGGCATATCATACTCAGCAAACATAGATTAGATTAATTAAACAAAGTGTCTCAGATGATTAATTGAATGTTGTAGATACCAGCCATAGCTAACAATTACCTCACAATTCAAATGAAGCAGAATGTATTATATTTCCTTAAAATAGTTCCATGAAAAATAATAACCAGAGATGAGGAAAAATTTTTAACATTACTGGAAAACTTATTGGTCAAATTATCTCTAAGTCTTTTGGTTTAATCATAAATCTATAGGGTGTTCATAATTTGTTTATATAATTAAGGCACATTTAAAATTGGTGCACTCTTTGCTGGACATGATGGCACACTCTTGTAATCCTCGCGCTTGGGAGGCAGAGACAGGAGGATCGTGCAGGTTTGAAGCCAGCCTCACTGGCTTAAGATACCCTGTTTCCAAATAAAAATATAAAAATAGGTCAGGGAGTGTATCCCAGAGGTAGTAGGGTTTCCAGGAACCCCAGTACCAACAACAAAAACAAAAAATTGGTGCACTCTTCTGTGTGTGTGTGGTACTGGGAATTGAACCCAGGGGCATTCTACCTCTCAGCAATACCCCAACACATTTTCATTTTGAAACAGGGTCTCACTAAGATACTGAGGACCTCACTAAGTTGCTGGGGCTAGCCATGAACCTGTGATCCTCCTGTCTCAGCCTCTCAAGTACTGGAATTGCATGTTCCACCATGCCTGGCTGGTTCAGTCTTTGGAAGAGCTACTACTGAGAATTAAAGAAATCACATACTCATCTCATATTTTAGGAAATTGAAATGTTGAATTTTATCATACGTAAAATAAGATGTGAAAATTTTATATTTTCTCTAGGAGTCATTCATAGTAATCAATAACTACTGATGTTTTAATTAAGATTGAAATATGATTTATTAATTTATATTTTATAGTATAAATATGTATGCTAAGTTACACTGATATTCTAATTTTTACCTCTGCCTATATCTATGCACTTCAACATGCACTTTGTGGTGTCCTCCCTCTTTACTTGCTTTGGCCCCTGGAATCCTAGTATATGTAATGTTTGCACAGATTCGAAATGAGTTTTCACTTTTGGTTATGCATTCTCCTATGTCTCTGTCATTACCATGAAAATATTTCTGACCTAGTCTACTGAAGGATGAGAGACATTTGGCCAGAGCCAACGCACCCCAACCAGATAAGACAAAGCACACCTAAATCAGTGGCCAGCTCACCCTCTGAACACATGAACTAACCCAGTCAAATAGGCAGAAATTCTTAGCTAACATTTAGCTGAGCAAATTAACATTAAATGCTTATAATTGTATTCCACCAGTGTTTTGTAGTTGTTTAACATGTAGTGAAAGATAATTGACATATCATAGTTTTATTTCTGTCTTTGGAGCTCATTTGAGTAGTTTCTGAAAGATTGAAAAGTTATTCTTAAAAGTGGCAAACTTGAAATTGATTCCTTTAAAAAATGGAACAAAGTGATAAAATTACCCTGACTCTGTCAGTAAACCATAAAAAATAGAAATTCAAGGGGTATTTAATACTACAGAGTTTCTCTTTGAACATATTGAGCATCTTTTCTTTACTAGTATAACTCTAAATCTGGTGTCAGGTGGCAGAGACAGGAGGCTATCTTTACCAATCCTGTGCAGTTTGGCTATGATCATGTACTAGAATTTTAATAAATAAGTATATGAGAGAAGTGATGTGTTTTTTACAGGCCAAAGTAGTTTAAGAGTAGGTATAAGCTTTATATGCTCATCATATTTCCTTCATATCCAGCTGAATATGAATAAATTTTAGTAGTGGGCTTTATTACAAAAAAGAAATCCAGATCTACAGTGCACCTTTGGGGGAAAATCACTAAGCAGAGAAAGTCACTAAGACAGTGAAAGTCACTAGTTCTGAACTGTGACATAAGTAAGATATACAAACCTTTGATCTATTTGTGTATTGTGGCAGCTAATATTAATTATTCTAAGTAATATAAAGTTACAATCTCAAAACCATTAAATATGTGCAGGTGAGTGTTCTAGGTGCAATATTGTATTTACTATCTATTCTTGCATAAGAAATTTATTCCAAAACTTAATGAATTCAATTAATACAATTAATTATTTCAATTTTGGTAGGTGAAGAATTATGGAGTGGTTTAGGTGTATGGTTCTCAGTCAGGAATTCTCATGAGATTGCTTTCATGAAGTTGGGTGGGGTTGAAGTTACATGAAGCTGGAATATCCACTTCCACGCTTACTCATATGATTATTGGCAGACATCATCTGGGTTTCTTCATAGGGTTCTATGAGTATACTCACAATAAAGCAAATGTTTCCTCCACAGAAAAATTATTTTAAAAAGATGACACCAGTCTTTTATAATCCAATCCCAGAAGTGATACACTATGGGCACAGAGAGAAACCCTTATACAACATGGCATGAATACCAAGAGAAGGGTATCTCTGGTGTCTGAGAGTATAGTTACCACAAATAGTGAGATGATTTGGATAGGGCATGCCTCCTAAGTTATTTGATTTCAAATTTTAGAACACAATATAAATCAGAAAATTAAGTCTACTTGAAGGAACCACTGTATAAAAGCACTGTGTGTATCAGGAGAAAGGTGAGTATAAGATATTTCAGTGAAAGGGAACATGATCTGCTTTTGGAATATGTGTTATTTTCAGGTTACATAAAGAGAAAAAAAGAAACTGTCCTTTCTATCTTTAATTTGAAATGATGAGATCTTTTTCAGTTAGTGTTGAGGGGCAGGTGGCATAATTGTCTATTTCAAGCTATAGTACTTAGTTGCTATCATTATATGCACATTACAATAATGTAAAAATGTGACTTGCATACAAATATCATCATAATAATCTTTAAGTCATTTGCCTACTCTTAACAGGACCCCAAAGAAAGCCATCTGGATAAAATGTTAATTCTCACTAATTGTTACCTAAATAACACACACATATGCATACACACACACACACACAGACACACACAATGTGGTCATACCTTAATTTTTGTGAATATAGGTCTCCATTTTTGTCATATATCCCATTTTTGCAAAGAAAATGTGGGAGTTGTAAGAACATAACTACAAAAATAATTCTTATGTAGGTGGCTCACCAATTGAGAAAAAAGGAGGTGGGTTGAGTACTAAAGCATTTTAAAGGAAAACTCTATATGTAGTATAGTTTCTGTAACTTGGAGAAAATAGAGCTGCATTTCTAAGATATTAGGGTAATGGTACCAGGTAATGATATCAATAATTGATAAATGTCGAGGGAAGAATTCAGAATCTGAAAAAGGCAAGAAAATTGTATGATAGATTTTGTTCTTTTTGAAATGTTATAATTCCCTTGTATATAAATGGATCCCACATGTTTGTTATTACTGATTTGTGTTTTTTTGTATGATCTTGAACACACTTAGCATGCAAACATGTCTACGTTTATCTTTCATTCGTGACAACTGCTTTGTTTTGTAGAGTGATTATAAATTTCTGTATTGGAAAAATACATGAAGAAGATTAAAAAATATATGTTCGCCAAACAGAGTTGTGCTAACATAGAAAAGACAATGAAGAGGTCCAGATTACATGAATATTGTGAGTTATATCATGTGTTTTTGTTTTTGTTTTGTTTTCTGTTTTTTATTTAGCATTATTAATAACTACTACAAGCTTAATTAATGGCATGTTGCCTATCAATAATTACAAAAGAGTCATTCAATATAAAAGAAAATTTTAGGTATTTAAAATATAACTTTTATACAAGTTAGAATAAATTATTTTATGAATAAATATGTAGCATTAATTTATACTTTTAACATATAACATTCTACTTTCATTACAATTTGTTGGCCATTACTATAGACAATGGGGTGACTGAGTAGATTTTTACCTGGACCTGCTGCTTCTATTATTGATTATGCTATATTTGGAAATCTGTGACTCAAATCAATTGTGAAATGAGAATAATGATGACTACTCCAAAAGACTTTTATATGGATTAAAGGAACAATACAATTTCCGAAACTCTGGAACCTGAAATGCTTTACACAATTACTGGATAGTATCACTAATCTTAATCCTTTAATAAAATCTAATCTCTCTCTTCTCATTCTTTAACATCATTCCTTTGTACCAGTGTTTTTGCTGCCACTGCTCCTGCTGTCAAAGTACTGGCCTAGAAAGAGTTCCTTCATATAGACTCTTATTATATATTGGTGTTTCTATTTTTGTTTGTTTGTTTTTGTTTTGCGATACTGAGGATGGAACCCAGGGCCATTCTACCTCTGAGCTACACTCCCAGCCCTATTTTTCATTATTTATTTTGAAACTGAGTCTCACTGTGTTGCAGGGGGCTTACTAAGTAGCTGAGGCTATCTGCGATCTGTGAGCCTCCTGTGATCTCAGCCTCCTAAATGCTGGGATTACAAGCATGCTCCACCCTGCTAGGCTGTTGTTGTTTCTTACAGGCAAGGAACTATCAGTGGGTTTTGCTTATAATTTCTCAAATAAAATGCCTTATCTCAAGTCACTGTCCTACCTGGAATGCTCTCAAGAAAAATAAAACCACAACTTAATTTGCTAAATTATTCTGTGCACTACCTCACTAAATATTCGGAATAGTAATAATCATTTCATTAACAATATACAGAAATATATATTTTGTTTAATAAATATCAACCAAGTAAATGGTATAGATATAATTATGGTGCTAGGGGTTGAACCCAGTGGCATTGTACTTCTGAGCTACACCCCCAGCCCAATATTTTATTCTTTATTTTAAAACAGGATCTCACTAAGTTGCAGAGGGCTTCACTAAGTAGCTGAGGCTGAATGCAAACCCAGATCTTACTGTCTCGGCTTCTCAAGTACTGGGATTACATGAAAATATCAGAGAATGAGATACACTGTCCCATCCTTGTTTGATTTTCATGAATGTCTCCCACAGTAGTCTGTAAATGCATATTTTTTTTCTTCTTGCGTCCCAAATAACTAGCATGAAATTGATACAGTATTTAATAGCTGTTAATGAATGCCTTCTAAATTTATGAATAAAATATGATAATAAATATGAGTGATGACTAATACACCCAACATAGGAAAAAATTTACATGTACTTATGTACTTTTAACATTTCTCTCATACACACACACACATGTACACACACACCCCTTTCTTCTCATTTTCTGAATTTGATTTTAAATTTTTTCAACTTTATTTAGACAGCTTTTACAGAACATTGAAATCTCTCATTTTAAATGTTCAACTCAATGATTTTTAATGTATCTATATTTTTGTGAATCTATCACTGTAATCCAGTTTTACGCAAGGCACTTCTACCATGTTATCACACATTAAATTCTCATGGTCCCATCTTCAGTCAGTCCCAACTCCCACTCCCTTTGCCAGGCAATTATTTATCTGATTTAATATTGATAATGTTTCCCTAAAATTTCATGTCAAGTTAAAATACAATATGTAAGTCTTTGTGACTGGTTTTTTTCACTTAGTATCAAGGACTTCAAGTTTCATTCATGCTATATCCCATATCAGGACATTTTTCTCTTTTTTTCTTGCTCAATAGTATTGTATCACATAGATGTACCTTATCCATTCACTTTATCTTTGCACACTACTCTTTTTGTGAATTTAGCCTTTCTTTGTGTTCTGAAATATTTAGGAGAATTACTAAATATTCCTGGGCTTGACTGCCCTCTATTTTCATAAAAGAACTTTTTATAAGCTGCTTAGGAGGCTTTCTGATTTTCTTACTTAGCATTTAATTGTTAATTTGTCACAATAATTCTTTTTAGCCTTTTCTCCAAGTATCAATTATGTCTGATATCAATCTATCTTATTCAACTGTTTTTATAGTTATGATATCCCTCTTTTTGGCAAATGTTTGATGCATCATTACATACACAAATTCAGTTTCTTTCATTAGAAAACCACCACAATTTAGTACAGTACAAATTTTGTTTTGTTCAGTTTTGTTTTCTAACAGTTTCACTATTACTTTGTTCTAGGATATATGTATATTCTACCTACCATTAGTGCTGGAATGTTATTGCCAGTTGAACAAGTGAACACCACACCTTATTGTTGGCTTTGCTTGACCATTCCTATCCCAGTTATCAAAGGTGAGGCTCTCCAAGAAACAAACTCTAATGTGGAAATTTGTGTGTAGAAAGAGGACTCACAAGGAGTACTATTGACATCAACACCTGTTAGAAGGAAGAGAAGGAAGAAGGAATTGACAGAGTGGAGACTGTCCTATAATGCAGTCCTAACAAAAGCCTCATACAATTGAATAGAGAATTCTAAACCTGAAATGGACCTATAGAATTATCCAGAATTGGAGAAAAGGAAGCAGACCTTTATTCCCTTCTATTGATCAATAAGAATGACTTTGAGCAAGTTGATTCCTTCACCTGAGGCAATTCTTGAAGAGGGCTGGTATATTAGGGCTGTCTATCAACACCACTCCTAGCAGATGGGGGAATAAATCTGTCAATCCTGAAGGGAAATCTAGGTGGTATATCACAGCATCCACTATGTAGAGCCAGAAGGATTTTCTGACTGATGATATTAGGTGTGTGAGGCAAATTGAGGCATCAAGGAGGACTCCAAGGATTTCATACTGTAGAAGGATGGAATTGTTGTTAATGTAGATGGCAAAGGCTGTAAGTGAAGCTGTTTTGAGGAGGGATTTTAGGATTTTAGTTTAGGTCATGTTGTGTATGAGATGTCGATTAAACATCTAAGTAGATATGTCAAGTTGACAGTTGGATATATAAGTCTGTCAAAGACTCAAGGTGATTTTATTAATAACTGCCAGTATTTTTTGACTGCACTTTCCAAGTTGTTGTGTTGTTATTTTGGTTTTGTCTTCGGGTGACCTTTGAAAATATTTTCAATCAACTTTCTTAGGACAAATATCTGGTTGTTCTATTTACAGAAATCTTGGAAAACTAAGACTTTCTTTTTGTTTCTACACTTGAATGGCATTTTAAATATATATCAAGCCCACAGAATGATAAACTGTCCTTGCATAATGGTATCTCTTCTCATGCATATTTATGACTCTTTCTAGACTATTTCTCTTCTTTTCCACTACACTATATTCTTATAGAAGCCACAAATTATTGTTTCTTGGCTCATCCTTGAACATAATCAATAGAAAAGTCTACCTATGATCACAAAAGACATAATAAATTGATTGGATTTAGCTCTTTCTCAATCACTTTGAAATTGAAGTACTTATTTATTTTCTTAGGATAGGCCATACACAGATATTTTTACAGTATAATAGTATTCTTGGTTAACATTGTTTTCCCAACTATACAGATTTACTTTGAATGCTTAATATCTAATCTATTGTTAACATATTTTCTCTTAATAATTGTTATTATAGGAGGTCTTATACTTTTTTCTGTGAGAATATTTTTATTTATTTTGGTTTTAGATACTACTTTTGTTAGATTACTTAGAGTAAGATTAGTAAAACATTCAGTCATACAATTATCTTAATATCATCTTAATTTTTCAACATATTTATTAAAGTTGAAAAAGTTTATTGAATGGATTTCATATATGAAAGAAGAGTATGCCCCAAAAATATCACAGAAAGTTATTTATAATAAAATAGGCAATCAGAATTAGTACATTGGCAGAAACACTGATGTATTTTATACATAATTTCATATGTTTTAAAATTTATTCTGAGCTGGGCGTAGTGGCACATGCTTGTAATTCCAGCATTTGGGAGGCTGAGACAGGAGGATCGTGGTTCGCAGACAGCCTCAGCTACTTAGTGAGCCCCTCTGCAGCTCAGTGAGACCCTGTTTCAAAATAAAGAATAAAATATAGGGCTTGGGATGTAGATTGGAGGTAAAATGCCCGTGGGTTCCATCCCCATTACCTCAAAAAATATTCTGGAAAACATATTTAGCTTAGGTTCAGACTATTTTTACTTTTGCTCTATAATACTAGGAAATACTTTTATATCATAGATATGTCTCCTTGCATATTTCTACTGTGAGTTTAGCAAAATAACAAAACCCCACAAATTTAAGATTTTAAAGAATAAAGGCAATAATTGTAGTGTATTTCTAACATCTTAAATCCTATAGTCCTCAAATTTGGAAGATAAACTCAGTCTTTATAAAGGAATTGCCTATTCAAAGTCCAAGTGGTAAAATAGACTAGAACCCTGGTACCTTGAGCATAACTCTTCAGATATGTTCAATATTTCTCATGAAAAAAGTTAAGGGCTTCAATTTGATATTTATTTTGCATTGTGGGTATTGATTTCCTAGGAAGAAATGAAATGTGCTGTTGTGGTCCTGTGTACTTTATTGACCAAATAAACTTAAATTGATTAAGAAGACTTGTGTACTACTCTTTATATGACTAAAAATTTGTTTTCATAAAGTTTCTTCATTGGTGCCTGATTGCAACTACATATATTAATAAACAGAAATACTATTATATAAACAGTTATCACGGATTAATCTGGTTTATAGGCTTGTCTTGGCACAAATAATATCTCCAGTCAATTTTATAGTAATTCATGAGGAGCTTTGTAACAATGCTCACATTCATATGAGTACAGCCATAACAATAGAATGCAATTCCTCAGATCTCTTAACATTTTTATTTATTTATTTTTTGTATTGGTGCACTATAGTCTCACATAATTATGTGGATCATGTTGACAGTGGCAGTGATTTAAACAGTACTTGGTGCCCCGCCTTGCTACCCCTTTTCTCTCCCTCCCAATACTGAGTATACAGGTTAACAATGTCATATTCACATGTATACACATATTCAAATGAAACTTTTTCATTAATTAACCTCAGCCTTCTTCCTCCTCTACCCCTCCTATCTCCTTTCTGGTTTCCCCTCCATTATCTAGAGTCCATCTGGTATCCTTAATACTTCCTACTTTGGGCATATTATTAGAGAAAACATATGTCTGTTCTCATTCTGTGCTTGGCTGATCTCACTTACCATAATGTTCTCCAGTTCTTTCCATCTTCTTATGAATGACATGATTTTGATATTCTTTATAGCTGAGTAGAATTCCATTGTGGGTATTTCCCATAATTTTGCAATCCATTCATCTGTTGATGGAGACCTAGGTTGGTTCCATATTTTGACTATTTCGAATTGTGCTGCTATGAACATGGGTATGCATATGTTAATGTAGTTTTCTGATTTCAAAACCTTTGGATAGATACCCAGGAATAGTATAGCCAGATCATATGGTGGATCCATTCTTAGTTTTCTAAGGAATCTCCACACTGATCTTCATAGGGACTGAACTAGTTTGCACTCCCACCAACAGTGTAAAAGAGTTTCTCTTTCCCCACATCCTTGCCAGCATTTGTTGTTATATGACTTTTTATGCTTGCCACTCTAATTGGGGTTAGATGAAATCTCAGCATAGTTTTGATTTACATCTCCCTCATGGCTAATGACATTGAACTTTTTTTGTGTGTGTGGGTCTGGGGATGGAACCCAGGGGCATTTGACCTTTGAGCTACACCCCCTGCCCTAGTTTTTTATTCTCTATTTTGAAACAGGGTCTCACTAAGTTGCAGAGGGCCTCACTAAGGAGTAGCTGAGGCTGTCCGCAAACCACGATCCTCCGGTCTCAGCCTCCCGAATGCTGGGATTACAAGCATGCACCACCACACCCAGCTAAACATTTTTTCATATATCTATTGGCTATTTGTTTCTCTTCTTCTGTGAAGGGTCTATTCAATTCAGTTGCCCACTTCCTGATTGGGTAATTTGTTTTGCTAGTGTAGAGTCTTTTGAGCTCTTTGTATATTCTGGATATTAGCCCCCTATCAGAATGGTGGATCTTCTCCCATTCTGTAGGCTTCTTCTTTAGGTTCTTGATGGTTTCCTTTGATGAGAAGAAACTCTTTAGTTTGATGCCATCCCACTTGTTAATTCTTGTTTTAATTTCTGCGCTTTGGAGGTCTTGTTCAGAAAGTTCCTGCCTGTGCCTATATGTTGGAATGTTGAGCCTATGCCCTCTGCTAGTATCTTCATAGTCTCTGGTCTTATTTCCAGGTATTTGATCTATGTCGAGTTAATTCCTCTGTATGGGAGAGGTAAAGAAATAGTTCCATCTTTCTACAAATAGATAGCCAGTTCTTTCAGCACCATTTTTTTGCTGTCTTTTCTCCAACGTATGAATTTGACCCCTTTGTGAAAGATTAATTGACTATAAGTATGTGGGTTTGTTTCTGTACCTTCTATTCTGTTCCATTGGTCTGTGTGCCTGTCATTGTACCAATGTGATGATGTTTTAACTACTATTGCTCTGTAGTATAATTTGAAGTCAGGGATTGTGATGCCTCCTGCATGGTTCTCATTGCTGAGAATTGCTTTGGCTATTTTTGTCTTTTCTTTCTCCATATAAAATTCATGACTGATTTGTCTAGGACTATGGAGAATGTTGTTGGTATTTTGATAGGAATTGCATTGAATCTGTAGATCACTTTTGGCAGAATGGTCATTTTGATTATATTTATTAGCCTATCCATGAGCAAGGGAGATCTTTCCATCTTCCAAGGTTTTCTTCAATTTCTTTCTTTAATGCTTTATAATTTTCATTGTAGAGGTCTTTTATGTCTTTGGTTATGTTTATTCCTAGGTATTTTATTGGTTTTGAGGTTATTGTGAATGTAATTGTTTTTTCTGTTGCTTTCTTTGTGGATTCATTGTTGGCATATAGAAAAGCAACTATTTCTTTAGGTTGATTTTGTATCCCACTACATTGCTGAATTGGTTAATCAGCTTCAGTAGTCTTTTGGTTGAGTTATTTTGCTCTTCTAGATATAGGATTATGTCGTCTGCAAACAAGAATAATTTTAATTCCTATTATCATATTTGAATTCCTTTGATAGCCTTCACTTGTCCTATTGCTATAGCAAGAGTCTTGCGTACTATATTGAAAAGAAGTGTTGATAGTGGGAATCCTTGTCTTCTTTCTGATTTTAGAGGGAATTCTCGCAGATTTTCCCATTAAATATGATGTTGGCTTTGGGTTTATTGTATATTTCCTTAATGATGTTGAGATACATCCCTTCTATTCCAATCTTCTGCAGTATTTTTATCATACATAGGTGTTAGATATTGTCAAATGCTTTCTCAGTATTTATTGATATGATCATGTGTTTTTTGTTCTTAGTTCTAGTTATGTGGTGAATAACATGTATTGATTTGCATATACTGATACAGCCTTGCTTTTCTGGGATGAAACCAACTTGGTCATGGTATGCAATTCTCTTGATATAGTTTTGAATGCATATGGCTAATATTTTGCTTAGAATTTTAGCATCTATGTTTATCAAATATGTTGTTCTGTAATTTTCTTTTCTTGAGGTATCTTTATTTGGTTTTGGTATTAGTATGATACTGGCCTCATAGAAGGAGTTTGGGAGAATTCCATCTCTTTCAATTTCCTGGAACAAGTTGGAAAGTATTGGGATTAGTTCTTCTCTGAAAGATTTGTAGAATTCATCTGGAAACCTGTCTGGGCCTGGGGTTTTCATTGATGGCAGAATTTTTATTGCTGTTTCTATTTAGTTGCTTGCTGTTGGTGAGTTTAGGCATGCTATGTCCTCTTGGTAAAATTTAGGTATGCTATTATTTATTCATTTATTTATATCCTCTTGGTTCAATTTAGGTTATTTAGGTAGGTGCTTAGAAATCTATTAATTTCTTCCATATTTTCCAGTCTCTTGGAGCATAAATTTTCAACATAGTTTCTGATAATCTTTGAATTTCCCCATTTTCTGTGGTGATATCTCCTTTTTAATTTCTGATTTTAATAATTTGAGTTGATTCTCTCTTTCTTTTGGTTAGATTGGCGAGGTATTTGTCAGTCTATTAATCGTTTCAACGAACAAGCTTTTTGCTTTATTGATCTTTTGTAATTTTTTTCTTTATTTCATTTATTTCTGCTCTGATTTTAATTATATCCTGCCTTCTGCTAGGTTTGGGATTTGATTGTTGTTATTTTTCTAGGTCCTTGAAATGTGTCAATAGATTGTTTACTTGACGATTCTCTGTTCTTCTTATGTGGGCACTGAATGCTAGAAACATTCCTCTTAACACTGACTTCAAAGTGTCCCATAGATTTTGGTATTTTGTGTCTTTATTTTCATTTAATTCCAGGAATGTCTTTATGTCTTCCCTTATTTCTGATCTTACCCACTCTTCATTCAATAGTGTTCATTCAATCTCCACATATTTAAATAGTTTGCTTTGTCATCCTGTTGTTAATTTCTACTTTCATTCTATTGTGATTGGAAAATGTACAGGGAATTATATTACATCTTTTGAATTTTCTGGTGCTTGTTTTGCGACCCAGGATGTGATCAATTTTGGAAAAAGTTTTATAGGCAGTTGAAAAGAATATGCACTCTGCTGTTCCTGGTTGAAATATCCTGCATATGTCTATCAGGTCCATGTGGTTTATAGTTTTCTTTAGTTCTTATGATTCTTTACTCATCTTTTGTCTTGAAGATTGATCTAGTGGTGTGGTTGATGTGTTGAAGTCTCCCAATATTATTGTATTTGGGTCTATTTGAGATTTGATGTCCTGAAGGGTTTGTTTTACAAATGTAAGTGCACCCACATTTGGGGCATAACCATTTACTATCATTATATCTTATTGCTCAATTGTTCCTTGTAATAGAAAAAAGTGCCCTGCTTTGTCTCTTCTGAAGTGTTTTAAACATAAATTTTGTTTTATTGAATATCAGCATTGCTACCCTGCTCATTTTTGGTCTCCATTAGCATGATACATCTTTTTCCATCATTTCACTTTTAGCGTGACTTTCTTGCAAGTGGCATATATTTGGATTATTATTGTTAATCTACATTGCCAGTCTGTCTTTTAATTGGTGAGTTATATCCTCTGAGATTCATTTTTATTGTTGAGATATGATTTTTGTTTCCTGTCATTTTGTGCTCTATATCCTATTTGATATGTTATTTCTTCTTTGCTTAATTGCCCCATTTATTGAATTCATCTCTGATTCTGAAATATGCTTCTTTTCTCTTCTTTATGATTTATTTCTTTAAGTATTTTCTCTATTGCTGGCCTAATAGTCATGAATTTTCTGAGATTTTGCTTATCTTAAAATACTTTTATTTCTCCATCAATTTTTATTAATAATTTCACTGTATTTAGCAGTTTTGTTCGGAAGTTGTTTCCTTCCATGGTCTGGATTACATCATACCAGTTTCTCCTGGCATTCATGACTTGGTTTATAAAGTCTAGAGTGATTATATTGATTTGCCCCTGAATGTCACCCGCTCTTTTGTTCTCAATGCTTTTAAGATGTTTTCTTTAACCTAGATGTTGGTCATTTTGATTATTACATGGCTTGGGGAGGTCCTCCTTTGACTTTGTCTTAACAGTGTTCTGTCTTTCTCCTATATGTATATGTCCAAATCTCTTCCCATGTTTTAAAAATTCTCTTAAATTATTTCTCTGAAGAGATTATGGGGGACTTCTGGGAAGATGGCGATGGAGAAAAGCGAGTTCAGCGGATGGCTACAGACCAACGCACACAACAGCCCACCAGGCTCCACAGAGGAGCGGCGGACAGTGAGGTGAGGTGAGCTGCTGTGGAACAGCCGGGCAGGATTTGGCAGATTTTTCGGCACAGGGAGCATCTAAAGCTCCCAGTGACTGGGCTCAGCACACCCTGCAGGGACCCAAAGCAGAGGTCAAAACCGTAGAAGAAATACGACAGCCTCACGGCCGAGGGCGTGACAGCGGCGCCATATTGCCACCGGCGGCAGCAGCAGCAAATTCACCGAGTCCACTACAGCTCCATCAGCGCACTCAACAACAGTGAGTCAAATTGCGGCCCTAGAGGAGAAATCCCAGTACTGACTCCCAGGGACTTGACCCAGTGGGGGAGTGGCGGTGGCAGAGATATCACACCATAGGAGAACGTGCAACCTGGCACCCCCCCATGGTCTAAAGCAGCCTTGATTGACTCCCTGGGTCTGAGACTCTGAGATACAACCCAGTAAAGGAGTAATGAGGACTGAGATACCACAGACTCAAGATCCAGAGCACCTTAAGTGAAGTCGTAGTAACCCAAGGGAAGAACCCAGAGAAGGCACAAACTTTCTAAATCATGGGAAAGAGGAATAACAATGGAGCAATGAATGCTCACAACCCCACAACATCAGAACCTGATAAAACAGAAATTCAGAGATTTCTAGAAGATCAAATCAGGAAAATAACTGTAGAAATAATAGAGGTGTTTCAAAAAGAATTCAGAGAGAGCCAAAAAGAGATAAAGGATGCAATTAATGAAGTAAAGGCCTCAATTCAAAGTTTGTATACCCTTCGATTGCCTGTGCCATTGAAATCATATCCAAGAAATCACTGCCAATTTCAATGTTGTGAGGTTTTATGACCCAGATTTTCTTCTAAAAGTTTATAGTCTTAAGATTTATATTTAGGTCTTTTATCTATTTTGAGTTAATATTTGTATATGGGATTAGGTAAGGGTCCAATTTTATTCTTTTTCATGTAAGTATTATTTTTCAACAATATTTAGTTAAAAGATTATTATTTCCACCACCAAATGTTCGTGGAAACCTTGTCAAAAATAACTTGACAATGTATGGAAGAATTTATCTCTAGGCTTTTATTTAACTCCAATGGTTTATATATCTGCCTTTATAACAGTACTACACTGATTCAATTATTGTAGCTTTATATGGTTTGAATTCAGAAAACATACATCTTCTAGCTTTGTTCTTTTTCGGGATCGTTTTGGGTATCTAGAGTCCATATTCCATATTAGGATAGATTTTTTTCTGAAAAATAAATAAGTAAATGTATGATAGTTTCACCTAAAAAAAAAAAGAAAAAATATTCTCTGGTAAGAAAGAAAGGAAAAAGAAATACTGAAATGTTATCTTTAAGTCATCAAAAGCTTGGTATCAGACAAATGAAACTGTTATGTGAGATTACCATTGTTAATTTTGGATAAATTGCTATAAAACTAGATGTCAAACACTAAGCCAAGCATGGGAAGGAGGGATGGGGAGGGAACGGGGTGGGGATCGGGTGGGGGCTGACTGGGCGATGTGTGCATGTATGTCTACCAAAAAAAATTTTTATCCCAATATGATGTATGAATATAGTGCACCAATAAAAAATAAAAAATATTTACAGATAAAAAAGAGGTTATGGATACCCTTGGCCTGTGTCTCTATCCCTTCTTTAATGACTTTTATCCATAAATTAGGGTGTTTTATATTGACCTGTAGTTGTTGGATGTTTAGGCTCTGTTGTTGTAATGTCTTCTATATACTGTTGACTGTGCTTTCTGTTTTTAATGAACTGTCTTCCAACAGTGATATTCGGTTTTCCATTTTATCTAACCTTCCAGGATTTCTTTCTATTGCTGTTTTCATTTCATTTATTGACTCTTTCATTTAATTCCAGTCCTCTTCATGATTCTTTCTTAATGTCTCCATTTTCTCTTTCATTTTGTGTTCAATTACTGTGAGGCCTTTTATCATATTGAAGATCAGGTTTGGGAATTTTCCTTCTTGCATTTCTTGTAGGTCAGTATTCGCTGTTTCTCTTTCTCATATTTTCAGAATTCTCAGGTTTGTGTTTCTTTTGTCTTGGCATCTTCTTTCTATTTATGTGTAAATCTGTGGATAACCTGTCTGATCCAATCTTGGCAGTAGGGATCTAGAGGTGTCAGCAGGTTCATGCATGGGTAAGTATTGTTTTTTTCAATGGTGAGGGTTAGGTGAGGCGGGAGGATCTGGGGTGATGGGTACAGGAGTTGGGTAAAGTAGAGGATATGATTAATTTTAGTAAGAATTTAAGTATACCAAGCCAGTGTCTGGTTGAGAATGAGAGATGGTGATATAGTAGGATTCATGTAGTTAGTATAGAGTATTTAGGTATGGAGATATTAAATAGTTTGAGTATAAAACAAGTAGATACAGTAAGGGAAAAAGTTTTGAGAGAAGTGAGTAGGGAGGATAGAGGGAGGAAGCTTGTAAAAAGAATGGGGGAAGGAGCAAAATATGCATAAAATAACAAAACAGTCAACAAAAACTTACAATTATAAGCATAAATCAAAGACAAAAAAAAAACCAAAACAGAAAAGAAAACTAGCTAGGAATATCAAGAAAGAAAAAAAATTAGTACTGCTAATAAACATCTATAGAGCCTGTATAATGTCTATTCACTGTTATAGATTCTGGAGTATTTTCCAATATTTCTCATTTGCTCTGTAACCTATTGTTAGCTTTTGGACCCAGTTTATGAGTGTGTGTGCCCGTCTCTTGCCTCGGAATGCTTTATGCTCAGGTGTCAAGGTGGTGGGTATCACTGTGAGTTCTGTATAAGTAAAGGGTTCTACATTTTCCCACCCTGGGCTCTGTGCTCTCAGGCCTTGGACTCTGCTCCTGCAGCTCTGGTCTTCACATTCTCCAGCACTGGGCTCCATCCTCCTCTGGCCCTGGGATCCATGCTCACTGTCCTGAGATTTGTGATCTCCGGCCCTGGGCTCTGTACTCTCTGGACCTGGGCTCTCCACCGTCTTGACCTGAGCCTGCACCTTCCTACCTGTCCAGTGAAACTGTGCAGGTACTGTGTCCTGGGCACTATGGGCCTTTTCTGTGTCTGTAGGTTCTAATTTGACCACCTCAGGGCTGGGCCACCAGATCTTATCCTGCTGGGGTCCCCGCAGCTGCTCTGGGCAGTCATCCACTGAGGAACATGGTTAACTTACTGTCCTGTAGGCCCGGTCTCTGGAGGGCACAGACCACTACTATGGGAGCTGCTTTTGGTAAGTGCATGGGGTTTTGGATCTTTTTCTCCATCGCTGAAGCATGATGCTGGGTGCTTAAGATTTGGAACTTTGCCACTGCTTTCTGCACTTCAAGTCCTTGGTTTACTTGGTGAATTTCTTGGGACTGCAGAGCCAGCAGTCCTGGTTCAGATTGGAGCCCCAAGATGGCACCAGCCACCACACCAGGTAAGTTGCGTGCTTGGGCTCTTTGCTATGGATCTTGCGTTCTGAGTATTGAATTTTCTTCTACTGTGGTTCTGGTTTTCTGTGTTTTCCTTCGTAAATATCTTCGTTGTATTGTTTTTCCTGTCAAGGAGCTGCAGTTGAATTTTGTTTGTTACAGCTACTGAGATTACGGCATCCCACAGTTGCCATTTTCTTCTTCCCCCAAGTCTCTCAACTTTTGCTGACTATATTCTAAGGTATAGAAGCCAAAGAAAGTCATAAAATATGCTATGGTTAAGTTATAAAAATTAAACTTGTTGTTAGATACTTCTAAAAATGTAAAATATATGTTGAATTAAAATATGTTTATCCCATCTAAAACATGGACAACTCAAAATCTGTTTTATTTCTCTTCCATATTTCTCATCTTCAGATTCATTTATTATTAGTTTAGTACATTTGTCTATATAATAATGACTTGAGATCTATTATATTTCTCATCTTTAGATTAATTTAATATTAACCTAGTCATTTTTTCTATGTATTATTATAAGACACTTGGGTAAAATTATTTTATTTTTTTGTTGAGTGCTTTTATATACTTTTATTGGTGTATTGTAGTCTCTCTCACATCATGATGTAGTTTGAAATGATAGTGCCATATATATACATAGCACTTGATAAGTGTTTCCCCAGCTTCCTTTCCTCTTCCTTCCTTCCCCATAATTTATTTTGTGTTGGTAAAAATTCTGTCAAGGCCAGGCATGGTGGCACACACTTGTAATAAGAGTACTTGAGAAGGTGAGACAGGAGGATTGCAGGTTCATAGCCAGTCTCAGCTACTTAGTGAGTCTTTCTGCAACTTAACGCCTGTATCAAAAACAAAAGAAAAAAATAGTGTTGGGGGGTGTAGATTGGAAATAGAATGCCCCAGGGTTCAATCCCCAGTTCCACAAAAAATTCAATCAATAAATTTGCTATTTTGAGCTATAAACAAAATGAATCCAGTGTGAATGTACTTTGAAAGGGAGGTAATATTAGCTAATAGAGACAAAGATGAACACCCTATGGTTTTTAGGCTCTAATGGAGCAATAGAAAAACCTTATGGAAAATTATTTTTTATGCACACATGATTGTTGCCTCTTACTTTATTTCCTAAGTCTATATTAAGAATAGAAGTAGGATTGTAGCATGGAAGCAGCAAATTAAAATATCTATCCCCCAAAAAGAGACTAAATATGATAGTCATGGTAAATTTGATTTCTGTCATAAACATCAGAATTCATGTTGTAAAACAAATCAGAGCACATAAAATAATCCTTCTTAACTACTCTACATTGCAAGGACTGCTACCAAATTGTATGCTTCAGGTAATGTTCATTTCATTGAGCTATACAAATGATCAATGAACTATAATTAATATTTGTAGAACACTCAAGCTTCAAGCAGAATACATATTTTTTTTCAATATACATATATTAAGACAGGTGAAATCCTGTGCCAGAAAGCTAACCTGAAATGTAAAATATTTGATATTATATAAAATATGTTCTTTCTCATGATGGAATCAAACCATAGATCCATAATAGAAAGAAAACAGGAAGATTGACGAACATTAACACATTTAATAATGGACTTTATAATGATGCATAGGTTAAAGAAGTCTCAAAAGATAATATATCAAACTGGATCATATGAAAATGAAAGATATCAGAATTTGTGGGACACAGCTCAAATAGTGCTGGAGAGTGAAACCTTTAACACTAAATGCTTACAAGAGAGTAAAAGTCTTGAATCAACAATCCAAGCATCTGCCTCAAATATAGATGGTCTCCAAAAAAAACATGTAAGATTTTTTCAGTAGATTTGCTAAGTAATAGTAACTATATATTTGTCTAATTTATCACAATTTGCCTATATTCATTTAAAAGACTTTACATTGAACAACCCCTAAAAGTTCATATTCAGGCATTTAAAATATATGGCTCTGGGAAAGAGTGGGGATTGAGAGGAAACACACCAAGTGCTATATACATGTATATCATTATCACACTGAACTATATTATGACGTAAGACTACAATGTAACAATAAAAGTATATAAAAAGTAAAATAAATAGTTCTTATTAAAACTGTTTTTCATCATTATAAGAACACAAATTTAGTTGCCACACATTCAGAAAGTATACAAGACAAATTTGATTGTGATATTTTAAATGTGAATATTTCTGATTGCTTGTGTCATAGCAACACATACAAATATTATATAAATAATAACTTCTAGATATAATGTATTATTTTATTCTCAATACCAAGCAGTATAAATATGTTAAATGACTGCACACTTAATATTTTTCTAGTTTTTTATATATAATCAGGATTGAATAATATTATCTTATGTGTTTTTAAAGTAGTAAGATAATCATACATTTGTCCTCTATTTAAACTGCATTTATGTTTGTACATATAAATATAATAGTTAATAGTTTTTCTGATTTATTATATGTTTAACTCATCTAAAAGATTATGTGATTTATTAAGTAGCTCTTCATTGTGAGTTAAAAGTCCGTCATTCTTGTTTCCCTTAACTTATTTCTTGCAGTCTGCTTCATAATTTGTTATTAGAAACCTAAGTATTAATCACAAATTTTTTTATCATTGTAGATGATGATCTTTATCATTATAACATTTCCTCCTTTTTCTTATTTAAGAATTCCATGTTTCCTAGAATTGACATGATAGCACAACTAAGTTTGTATACTTACTTTTAACTTATTTTAGATATACTTGTTTGATACACAATATTACTATTATCTGGCCCTTTATTTCTACTACTACAAATTAGTCTATTTCTATTTATTGATGTATAAACACTTGGTATTTTTTCTTTCATCATTTTTATACTGTTTTATACTCAGTGCTTCCTGCTTCCTTTGCTTTCTCTCTTCTGATGAGGGAATTGTATGAGTATGGACTTCTTTGTTCTAGTGTTTAGCTTTATAACCTTAGATGACAGATGATAAATTTTGAAGGAGAGAAAGAATCTCTCCTCTGTAGGTTGACAAGAGGTTAAAGTCCTTCCATGAAGAGAGATTAATGTGTGCCCTTGCACAGAATGTGAATGTTGTTCTAGAGAGAGTAAGTATAGCTTTAATGAAACACTAGTCCTCTTTTTGTTACCATCCTGGAGAGTGGGGTTACTTAAAAGAACAGTGCTGTAACGGATTTCATATAGTTCAGGCATTTAAAATTTTCATGATTTTGAAATACCCTAAGATACCAAATGCCCCACTTTACATTTTTGTATTAAATCAATTCAATTTCAAATACATTTATTTTATTTTATGTACTTAAAAAAATTTATTGGTGCATTATAGTCATACATCTTAATTGAGGCATACATGCACACACCACTCATTTAGCTCTTCCTCAATTCCCACTTCATTCCCTCCTCCTCCCTCCTCATGTTTGGCTTAGTGATTGACTTTGATATGTTTGTGAATGTAATTTTCTCTTCCATTTTTAAAACTCTGATAAAGCTTTGCTTTTTATTTTTTACATTTTAGAGTGGAGAGGAGTTATAGAGTAAAAGTATGACTGTCATAGTGTTTGTAAAGTTACTTATCAGAAATTTTCCAAAGAATGATGATAAAAATTATACTAATTATATTTAACGTATAATATATTTTATTTTGCAATGAACATTGACCCATATTATTATGTAAAGTAATTCAGCCCTCATGAGTTAAATAATAATTATATCACATATGAATATGAGTTGTATAATGCCACCATATATTTACATGGTAAAAAAAACTGAGTATCAGGAGGCTGAATAAGCTGCCCAGTGTCTCATATCCTTTGATTAGTAGACCCAGGAATTGAATTCATAATTCATGATACATGACTCCTCCGTATACACACTTAACCAGTACACTGCACATTCTTAGACAGGAGTCATTTGAACAATACTTATCTGAGACACTAAGATCAAGTAAGTACATTCATTTTACTTTAGATCTTCCCAGTTATTATACATAACTCAGAGAAGATAAATGAAACTCAATCAGTATAAAAATAGGAAATGCAGAGAAAAGGCAGACTGATTTTATTTGAG
This sequence comes from Muscardinus avellanarius, assembly GCF_963383645.1. NCBI lineage: Eukaryota > Metazoa > Chordata > Mammalia > Rodentia > Gliridae > Muscardinus > Muscardinus avellanarius. The sequence goes on along the minus strand of NC_137792.1, from coordinate 21,140,591 downwards.
CACTTGGGATTCAAGGAATGACAGAATTGGATCTCTTAGGGATTTTTTTTTTTTCAGCTTCTATCTACATATACCAGTCTGCATACAGAAAAATGTTCTCAACCAGGAAATGGCCACAGGTACAGAAAATAAAACATCAATCATTGGGAAAACATGAGAATAAATCTAATCTCGTTGCCCAGGGGACTGGGAGGGCAGTGGTTCTCAACTAGGGGTGATTTTGTCCCCTATGAAATGTTTTGCAGTGCCCAGAGACATTTGTGAATGTCATTTTATGGATGTCACTCTGGTGAAGAGGATTTCTACTGGCATCTAGTGAGTTTATTGCTCAATATCCTAAAATAGAGAGGGTAGCCACCCCCATTACAAATAATTATCTGATATCAAATATCACATGGCAGGGCTGAGAAACTGTTCTAAATAGTCCAAGCAGGGATCAGCAAACTTTGATTTTCTGGACTAAATATAGCCCATCATCTATTTTGTTAAAATAATGTTTCATAGGAACTTTGCTTACATATAATATGTGAAACAGAGGGGGTTATTGTGGACAGTGTGTGTGTATGACATTTTACCTCAAAGGTAAATCTAAGCCTTATTTTATTTTTATTTTTTTATTTTGAAACTAAGTTATGAAGTGCCTAGCTAAGTTGCTGAGGCTGGCCACTAACCTGCAATTCTCCTATTTCAATAGGCCTCCCAATTACAAGTGCACAGCATCAAAACATGGTCTCACTAAGCTTCTGAGGGTCCCACTAAGCTGTTTGGGCTGTCTTCGAATTTGCAATACTCCAGTCTCAACCTCCCAAGTACTGGGATTATGGGACTGCACTTCTATGCCCAGCAGTGAACAGTTTTAATAAAGATTTTTTTGTTCAAAATAAGCCAGATGTGTGGTATAGGCCTATAATTCTAGTAATTGTGAGACTGAGACAGAAGGATCTTAGGTTTGAGGACAGTCTCAGAAAGTAGTGAAACTCTAATCAACCTAGTGAAACCCTGTTTCAAAATAAAAACAAAATAGGGCTGGGTTGTAACTTGGAGATAGAATGGCCCCAGGTTCAATCATTGGTGCCACTAAAAAAAATTAAATTAGCAAAAGCTAAAAAGTTTTCTTCTTTTAATTTTTCTACATTAATATACCTCATATCTGGTGGTATTGTTTTCCTGATCAGGTGACTGAAGAAAATATACTGTAATATAGGGCTTTGAGTGTTGTACTTTTTTTTTTTTTTTTTTTTTTTTTTTTTTTTACTAAACTCTTCCTCTTTGCTTTTACAGATGGGCTATAAAAAGTATGCAGGGATAGCAACAGATCATCTCTATAAGTAAGTATTTTCAAAGAAACTATTCTGTTGGCAGGGAAAATGAAATTACATATTACAGTTATTATTTTCTTTGGCATTATTACTTCCTTGAAATGTTTTCATTGTAATTTTTGCATAGCATACTTTAATACTTAATAAATGTGGGAATGGGTGACACATTGCAAATTCCCCCATAGAGGACATTTGCATAGTTTATAATTATTTTCTCCTCAAGATACATATTAATTACAAAGGAGAAAATAGAAACTTTACTGTGGAGAAACAAAACCACTTGATCAAGTAATCAAAGTTAATATCATCTGGAATACAGCATATTCCCTGGGCATGGTGGTGCACACCTGTAATCCTAGTACTGGGGAACTTGAGACAGGAGGATTGCAGGTTTGAGTACAGCCTCAGCAACTTAGCAAGACCCTGTTTCAAAACAAAAATAAAAAGGGCTAGAGGTGTAACAAAGTAAAATTTCCCTGGGTTCAATCTCCAGTACCACAAAAAGAAAAAAGAAGAAAGAAAAGAAAAGAAAAAAGAAAAAGAGAGCATATTCACATCTCAAATCTCTAAACATAATGCATTGAGATGTGCCTTCATTTTGTGATGTTCTTGGCTAAAAAAAAGTGCATAAACAGAAGTTATCATAAAGAAATGACACAAAATGGAACTGAAGTATAATATGCAAAATAACTGTCCAGTACTATTCAAAGTATCAATATAACATTTCCCCAAGTTGGAAGACATGACAACCAAATGCAATGAGGGATCCTAAATTGGATCTTGTAAGCTAGGAACATTAATGTAATAATTGGTGAGGTTTGAATTAGTTTAGTAGTTTAGTTAGAAGTATTCTATCAGTAATAATATCCTGGCAGTACTATGGGAATATGAGATGATGTTGAATAAAGGTAAAGGAACTCTGTATACCATTTTTACAACCATTTTGGTTATACTCCTTGCTTTTATACCTTACAAAATCTAGCACAAATTAGCTGTTCTATAAAAGCTTGGATTAGTAGGTATGTATGTATTAGTTTAATCTCAAGTCATGTTTGTCGCTACTATCTTTTAAGTATTTACTTTCTAATATTATATCATACTTTCATCTAAAGTGAAACCAGTTATTACTTTCTCTTTTTGTATACAAACCTGGAAAAATCCAAATGGCAAATTCTATCCACATTCATTTTTTTCAGACAGAAATGATATCCCACATTATTTACTAGTAGTCATGATGTTGACAGTTATCTCAGACAATAAGAAAATCATTGATTGTACAGGTAGCACTAGTAAAGCTTTAAGGGCTTAATATTGAGTGCTAACATGTAATTCCATTAGTTTTATAATTGTGTTATTTATTTGTATTGAAATCCTTTACATATAGCATTTACACAAGTCACTTGAAATTCAATTTAATATTTACTCTTTCCAAATGTTCCTCATCTAAAATGTACTTATAGTATAAGCACAATATATATGTAATTCCATAAGCCCCATAAGAAAATTACCTCCTATATGCATCCCATGTTTAGTAATAGTTTGCATTTATAGTCTTGATCAATACCATGATTCCTTTGAAAATATTTTGTGATGCTACTTGAAATATTTGAAGCCTCTGACATAAAGTGACTGGGGTTTTTTTCATCATCATTTAAATTAAAAAATCTAAATCTTAAATCTACTTGTTATTTGGAAGCAGCCAGAGATATAGACATATAGATATTTTAGCATTTTATTGATATTAGTAACACAATATGTAAAGGTGAATTAAATTTAAATTTATTGTTGTCAAGATCAGAAAAAATATTGGTATCATCTCCAACTTTTAAATAGCTAAACTGATTATTTTAAAATGTTAATAAAACTACAATACTATATGTGAGTCAACCCCAACTCCAGAATTTCTATAAAATAAATGGAAATCTAGTAAAAAAAAATAGCCAAACTAGAGCTCAGCATGGTCCCACCTGTAATTACAGATTTTGATTTATATATATTTATATATATTTATATATTTAAAGCATTTAATTAGGTATCCACATATTTCGGTTTCTGGTATTCTTATTAAATGGATCCTTTAGTAATGAAACATCCCTTCATATCTCTAGTTAGACACATTTCTTCAAGACCTATTTTTTTCCTAGCATTATTCTAACCACTTAAGCTTTCTTTTATCTGCTATATATATATATTTTTTTTTCAGGTCAAGATATGATTTTTAACTATTTTTTTATTGGTGCATTGTAGTCATACATCTTAATGGAGTACAAGATGGTAGAGGCATACATGGACACATCACTCCTTTAACCCTTCCCCAATTCCCATCCCATTCCTCCCCCTCCATCCTTCTCATGTTTGGCTTAGTGATTGACTTTGATATGTTTGTGAATGTACATGTCATGTATATTAGGGAATTTTAGTCTGACTTGGAATATAAATTGTGTTTCATGTAAACATCCTATAAAAGACTTGCTTCCCCCACCCCAGTTTGACAATCTCTACTGTTTTTATTTTGTGGCAATGGGGGTTAAACCCAGTTGGGTTTCTCAACTGAGCTACACATGTAGCCCTTTTTTATTATTTTTATTTTGAAACAGGGTCTCCTTAAGTTGCTGAGGGCCTCATTAAGTTGGTAAGTCTGACCTTGAACTTATGATCCTTCTGTCTCAGCCTTCCAAGTCCTGGAATTACAGGTGTGTGGCACCACACATGGCTTAACATCATTATTAATGCAGCATTTTTCTTTTTGTTTCTCTACCCTCCTTTTTGTGCCTATTTTAAGATTATTAAACTTTTTTATTATTCAAATTAATTTCTCTATTAGAATTTTTTTGTGTGTGGTGGTACTGGGGTTCCTGGAAGCCCTTCTACCTCCGGGCTACACTTCCAGACCTATTTTTACATTTTTATTTGGAAACAGGGTCTCCTAAGCCAGCACACGCGGCTGGCTTCGAAACTGCGCGATCCTCCTGTCTCTGCCTCCCAAGCGCGGGGATTACAAGCGTGCGCCACCACGCCCAGCTCTATTAGAATTTTACCTGAGGTATTTTTAAAATGCTACAAATTATGTGAATCTTTCCCATCAAATGATGTGGTTTATTACCCAATCCAGGATTTTGGGCAAGTGTCAAAAATTGTATACATAATCAATATAGCTAACTAAGTAGTTGTGATAAATCACTTGGCGGAAATTCTAAGTTACTGTCATTATTAAATACTACCAGTGGAGGGCGCCAACGAGTCCTACTCTCTGGGCTCTTGCATTCCAAAGTTCTCAGTTTCCATCTTGTATCATATTTCTGTGCCTGAAGAACTTCCAGTAGCAACTCACATTACACTCTGTTCAGGAACAAATCGCCTCAGTTCAATTTATGTGAAAGTTGTTTCATTTCCAGTCTAAAAGGCCCATCTTACTGAATTCTTTTTACAGTTTTTTCTTTTAGCATTATAAGGATTCTGTACCATTTTCTCCTGTTCTACATCTTCATAGATTCTACCCAGAAGGCAACTATCTCAAAGCCCATGACAAATCTTACCTCTAAATGCTACATGGCTTCTCACAAAGATTAGTCATCATTTAAATCATTGTTGAGATTTCTGGGAAGATGGCAGCTGAGGAAAGCAGCAATGCCAGTCCTGCTAACACCCTTTCTCCATTGCCTTAAAAATGGCATTCTACAAAAGCCAGAAAATGCCAAAACTAGAAAAATAAGACAATAAGTACAAGGCAATCAGAGAACAGAAACGAAACCTGTCCGCCTTGTGACCGCTGCCTATGGAGCTGGTCTTAGACCTGAGTCCATGATGATTGTCCTAAAGCCTCTATTTGAAGGGGGAATCTTAGAGTCCCCAGCCTTCAGATATGACCTGTCCTGTGGTTTAGGGGTGGCCTGGTTCCTTTGATCTACTCTAACAGATCTATATACTGAGTGTTTGGAGCTGGGGATTGTGAATCAACCTAGAGTTTATGGCTGGCCTGGTGCTGAGACCAGTGTTGATCATGGTTTTACAGTGGCTAGTCTGGTGCCTAGGATCCCGAGTGCTGGCCTGTGACTATAGCCACTGGAACTGGCCTGTAGTCTAGAGTTATAGGAAATGGTCTAGAGTCTATTTCTGCTGGTGCTAGCCTAGAGGCTGGACCTGCCATTACTAACATTGAGAATAGGTCTACGTGGGTTGGTCTGTGTTCTGGGACCATGGGAACTGGCTTGGGACCTGAGTCCATAGGCCTGGTACTTGGGCCTGTGTCCACAGAAGCCATTACAACACTAACATCTGTCAGTACAGGCCTGGAACCTGAATCTTTTGGAGCAGGAGATTAGCCTGAATGGTCAGGCAGTAGGGAATGGCCTGAAAGAAGGCAGTACTGAGACCTCTATCTGTTGTTGTCTTCCTAGTGTTTAAGTCACAGATGCTGACCTGGCTCTGAGGTGGGCCAGAGGTCTGGGTCCAAGGGACTAGTGAGGACACAGTCAGGATAGGACTGATAGGATAGGTCTGATGATTAGGGCTGCCAGGGTTGGCCTGTGCTGGGAATGTTCTGGAGACTGAGGCTATCAGGGCCTGATGGGAGCTAAAGGAGATGTAGAGCTTGAAGACATAGTTGGCCCACCTGTGAGGCAGTCTCAATCTCCACACTGCCTCAGGCCTGGAGCTCAGGGCTGAGGAATCTGGCCTTTTGTTAGAGCAGAGGAGGAAGCTCTATCCATGGGTATCAGTCTGGAGTCTCTGGTGAAGAATTCTTCCTGGCACTGGGTTTTACTGGGTTAATATGTTGTTGGGATCTGGGGCAAAGTCCTATGCTCCTTTCCTTCTTTTCACCTCAAATGAAGGATATCTCTACCCTGTGCTGACTAGGGATTGTAGGGACATGCTGTGAATAATGTAAAATTTTCTTTCCTGCTCACTTCAATGTGCTTTTCGTTTGTTTGCTTATTTGTTTTTTGAGCTATAATCAGGTGCTGTAATCCCTTACCAAATTCCCTTGGCTCTTACAAAGGTGTTTTTGCATATGATTATTTGTTTGAATTTACGTTTCTGTAGAAGGATGAGCTCAAGAGCATCTTATTCTTCTATTTTATTGACATTAGTTACCGCTGAATTGATTATTTAAAATTTTATGGATGCATTATAATCATACATGGTAATGAGATTCATAGTCATATATGTACATAACATTATTTGGTCTGTTTCTTTCCCCATTAGAAGGAATCACAGGCCAGGTTCTTGGCTGAATAGCCAATTGATTTTTATGTATTGATATATATCCTACAAATTGTATAAGTTCACTTCGTAGTTTCATTTACTTTTTTGTATATCCTTTCAAGATGCTCTATGCACATGATGATTCATGAAAAACATGTCATCTTTTCTAATCTGTTTACATTTTAAATTTTTTACCTTATTAAAGTAGCTGGGACCTCCATTTCAATATTGAGTGTAAGTGGTAAGAATCAATATCCTTAGCTTATTTCCAAACCAGTGTTTTAATTTTAAATATTATGCCATCTATAGATTTTTCTTTGATTCACTTAAGATGAAAGGCATCCTTTTATTGCCCGTTTGTTAAATTTCATTCACTTAGGCATATGTTAATTACCTTTCAAGATATCAATTATGACATCACTTAAATATTCACTTGGAATATTCTTCATATACTTAAATAACACAAAATATTAACTTTGTTAAATGTCTAAAATATCACTTATAATAGGGATAGCATTTTCTCATATATATTCATTATGTCTACCATCTATGACCATTACTCTAAATTCACATATATAAAATAGAAAAACAAGTGTTATTGTTAAAATTAAATCATATAAAGTTTAGGAAAGTTTTTTTTGTGTGCGTGTGGTACTAGGGTTCCTGGAAGCCCTTCTACCTCTGGGCTATACTCCCAGACCTATTTTTAATTTTTGGAAACAGGGTCTCTTAAGCCAGCGCGGCTGGCTTCAAACCTGCACAATCCTCCTGTCTCCGCCTCCCAAGCACGGGGATTACAAGCGTGTGCCACCATGCCCAGCTAGGAAAGTATTTTATAAATGATAAGGAACTATGATTATTATTGTTTATATTCAGAAAATCAATTTAAGTTGATCTGATATTTCGGATTATATTTAAAATTAGTTTAATTATAATTCTCAGTACTTAGCAAGATACTAGTAATTTGGGAATAAGCACAATTTCTTCTTAGTGACTGAAAAATGATGGGGAAAATATTATTGAGTTATTATCAGTAGAAATAAACAGGGCTTGCAATAGGAAGAGATCAAGGCACAGAAAAGCCAATATTTCATATCTAAAAGTGATATCTAAGCTCAGAAACAAAGCATTATTTTCTTTAGAAGCTTCAACAATGATATATTTTATTCTCTCTAAATTTTACCTGTCTCTAATATTTAGCAATTATTTCCTGGGCATTCACCCTAGATTGTTACTAAGCAATAACTAGAAGCTTGTATATTCTCATGTTACCATTTGCTATACAGAATTTCTTGCATGACTCTTTGCCAAAATATCATTTTCCATTCTAAAAATTAAATATCTTATGTAGGACTTAGTGTAATTTTTACTATGTAACATATATTTAGGAAAAGAATTAAATTTGTTGGGTAATTGACTTACAGAAATTGTTTAATTTGTAATCAATTTTTCAGTAAGGAAACATGTATACACACACACCAAAAAAAACAAACAAAAAACAAACTAAACGAGATCTATAAAAGCAAAACAGCTATATCGCCACTATGACATATGGTTCATCTGAATTGATTCAGCTCATTTCCCTGGAAGAGATGCCTGCTGGGAACTGGGTCTTTTCTGCTTATTTTGAATGCACGGAAAAAACAATTGTGAACACTGGCACAGCGTTTTGTTATCTTATTTTTGGTTTTATTTTCTATTTTATAAAGTTTTTAGTTTTCAGATCAATGAAATCATCCATACTTGCTGGTTTAGTGGTAATGATACCTGTTTTCACAGTAAATCTTGGATTGAGGCTTAATGAGTTCTTGAGCAAATAATTAAATTTCTGCAAACCTCATCTAACATTGTTGGCATGAGAGTAATTATAATTATGAGAGTAATTATTTTCCCTAAACATAAGAAAATTTAAAAATATATGCAAATATAAGCCTGGCGTGGTGGTGCGTGCTTGTAATTCCAGCATTTGGGAGGCTGAGACGAGGATATTGGTTTTGCAGACAACCTCAGCTACATAGGAGGTCCGTTGAAACTCAGTGAGACCCTGTTTTAAATAATTTTAAAAAAGACTAAAAATAGGGCTGTGGGTGTAGCTCGGAGGTACAGGAGGTACAGTGCCCTTTGGTTCTATCCCCAGTACCACAAAAAAAAAAAAATATATATATATATATATACAAATATAAGACAGTATCAAAATATATGTAATTATTTCTTATAAATCTAAAAAAATATAAAAATCTTTCAAAACAATTTTTTGTTAAATCAGCACCGAGCATACTACAATAAAGTTTTCTTCTTAGAGCTGGGTAATACTTTTTTGCCTTTCCTCCACTTTTATCATCATTATCCTCCTCCTCTTCCTCCTCCTCCTCCTCCTCCTCCTCATCATCATCATCATCATAATTATTATTATTATTATTGTGGTACTGGAGACTGAACCCAACAGCATTCTACCTACAAGTTACACCCACACACTATTTTAATTTAATGTTTTGTTTTAATTTAATGTTTTGTTTTGTTTTTAATTTAATGTTTTGTCTGAAAGCTTCACTAGTTGGCTGAGCATGACTTTGAACTTGGGATTTTCTTGTCTCAGCATCCTAAGTACTAGAATTATAGGCATGCACAACCATGCCCAGCTCTTTTATTATTTCTAACATTATTTTTTCTATGTCATTCCCAAGTCTTATATAGTCCTTGCTATCATACTGATAGGAGATTTCTCACACTCCCTCTGAATTTGTGTGTGTGTGTGTGTGTGTGTGTGTGTGTGTGTGTGTGTGTGTGTGAATTGGGATTTTAAGGTTAAGTACATACTTTATTTTCTATTTATTATTTTTTGGTGGTACTGGGGTTCCTGGAAGCCCTTCTACCTCTGGGCTACACTCCCAGACTTATTTTATATTTTTATTTGGAAACAGGGTCTCTTAAGCCAGCGAGACTGGCTTCGAACCAGCGCGATCCTCCTGTCTCCACCTCCCAAGCATGGGGATTACAAGCATGCGCCACTATGCCTGGCCTTAAGTACATACTTTAAAAGGTTATTTTTTTATAGATTTTCTTATCATGCTTTCCTTCCATCACAGGTCAAGACCTCTTTACAATAAAATTCTCTAATATCCAAAATCAACTTAAGACATTTAATACATTAAATTTATTTTGATATATTCAGATTTTTATATATTTTTCTTCTATTTATTGCTAACCATCTAAAATATAACAGACATTTAGTCAGGCGTGGTGGCGCACGCTTGTTATCCCCGCGCTTGGGAGGCTGAGACAGGAGGATCGCACAGGTTGGAAGCCAGCCTCAGCTACTTTGTGAGGCTCTCAGAAACCTAGTGAGACCCTGTTTCCAAATAAAAACATAAAATAGGTCTGGGAGTATAGCCCGGAGGTAGAAGGCCTCTGGGTTCTACCCCCAGTACCACCAAAAAATAAAAATAAAAAAATAACAGACATTCATATTTATGTTTTATGCTATGTATATCATTAAATCACTCATAATTAATATTCTGATATCTTATGTTAAGAATTGTTTGGCTGTGCATAGTGGCGCAGGCTTGTAATCCCAGCATTTAGGAGGCTGAGACAGGAGTATCGCAGTTCAAGGCAGCCTCAGCTACTTAGTGAGGCCCTTTGCAAGTCAGTAAGACCCTGATAAAGAATAAAAAAGAATAAATATAAAATTATTTTATAAGAGTAAATTAAGAATAAATATAAAGTTTTATTTATAAAATATAGATAAAAATAAAGAATACAGAATAAAAAATAGGGCTGGGGGTGTAGCTCAGAGGTAGAATGCCCCTGTGTTCCATCCCCAGTACCGCAAAAAATAAAAAATAAAAAAAGAATTATTTGAAACAAAAAAGAGTAGATAATATTTTTTCTATAGTTAACTATGTTAACTATTTGCTCTCCCTCTATTTAATACATTGTATTGTAATCATGCATCTTGATGAAGCTCAGGGTGATAGAGGCATAGATGCACATAGTACTTGTAATCCATTTTGTAATCCATTTATCTGTTGATAGACATATTAGCTGGCTCCATAATTTGGCAATTATGAATTGTACGATTATAAACATATATGTGCACATATTACTATGTTTGTCTGGTTTCCAATTTTTTTGGATAGATAGTGAAGAGTGGTAGAGCTGGGACATATGGTAGGTTCATTCGTATTCTTCTGAGGACCCTCCACACTGTTTTAGAAAGTGGTTGAGCTAATTTTCAATCCCACCATCAGAGTATCAGAGTTCCTACTTCTCCACATCTTTGTCAGTATTTATTAATGTTTTGTTTTTAATGATTGCCATCCTAATTGGGGTTAGGTGAAATTTCAAGGTAGTTTTGATTTGCATCCCTTAGATAATTATGCTGAACATTTTTTCATATATTTATTGGCCATTTGTATTTTCTTTTGTGAAGTGTCTATTTAGGTTTCTTGCTCATTTTTTGATTGGGCTATTTGTTTTTTGATGATGAGTTTCTTGGGTTCTTTGTATATTCTAGATATTAGTACTGTCAGATGAGTAGTTGACAAAGATCTTCTCTCATTCTTTTGGCTCTCTCTTGAGGTTGTTGATAAATTTTTTGCTGCATAGAAGCTCTTCAGTTTAATGCAATCCAATGTGTTAATCCTTGTTTTAATTTCTTATGTCTTTGGGGTCTTTTTGAAGAAGTTTTTATCGATGCCTATATGTTGAAGTGTTGGTCCTATGCCATCTTGAAGTAACTGCAAAGTCTCTGGTCTAATTCCCGAGTATTTGGTCCATATTGAATTTACTCTTGTGCAGGGTGAGAAAGGTTGATTTATTTCATTTTTTTTTTCATATAGATAGCCAGTTTGCCAACACCATTTGTTGAAGATGCTATTTTTTTTTTTTTTTGCAGTACTAGGGATGAAACCCAGGGGCATTCTACCTCCAAGCTACAGCCCCAGACTTATTTTTTATTATTTTGAAAGAGGATCTCACTTAGTTGCAAAGAGCCTCATTAAGTAGCTGAGGCTGTCAGTGAACCACAATCCCCCTGTCTCAGCCTCCCAAATTCTGGGCTTACAAGCGTGCACCACCACGCTTGGCTCAAAATGTTTACCAGTGAATATTTTTGGCCCCAGTGTCAAGAATCTATTGGCTATAACTGTGTGGATTTATTTCTGAATCATCTATTCTGCTCCATTGGTTTTTGTATCTGCTTTTGTGCCAATACCATGCTGTTTTTATTACCATGCATTTGTAGTATAGTTCGAAGTCAGGTATTGTGATGCCTCTTGTATGGTTCTTATTGCTGAGAACTATTTTGGCTATTTTGTGTGTTTTGTTGTTCCAAATGAATTTAGGAAATGATTTTTCTGTATCTATGATGAATTACCATTTTTTTTTTCAGTACTGGGGATGTAACCTAGGGGCATTCTACCTCCAAGCTATAACCCAGCCCTAAGTTTTATTCTTTAATTTTTTGAAACAGAGTCTCATTGAGTTGCAAAGGGCCTTGCTAAGTAGCTGAGGCTTTCTGCGAACTGAGATACACCAGTCTCTGCCTCCCGAATGTTGGGATTACAAGCATGTATCATGACGCCTGGCCACCATGGTATTTTAATAGAGATTGCACTGAATCTGTAGATCACTTTTGGAAGAATGGCCATTATATATATATTGCCCATTTAAGAACATGGGGGATTCTTCGACCTTCTAAGATCTTCAATTTCTTTCTTTGGTGCTTTATAATTTTCATTGTAGAGGCATTTTTTTTCTTGGTTAGGTTTATTTCTAAGTATTTCATTGTTATTAAGGTAATTGTGAATGGAAATATTTTTCTGGATTTCTTTTTCAGTGAAATGGTTGATATATAGGAAAACTTCTAATTGTTTTTATATTGATTTCATATTCAGTCACTTTGCTGAACTAATTAATAAGTTCTAAAGGTCTTTTGGTTGAGTTTATTTGGTCTTCTAAATATAATATGTCATCTGCAAAAAGAGATCATTTCATTTCTTCTGTATTCCTTATTTTGCCTTACTGCCCTGGTTAAAGTCTCATTTACTCTATTGAAAAGAAGTGGCGATAGTGGGCATTTTTCTTGTTCTTGATTTTAAAGAGAATTCTATTGTAGTTTGTTCCTATTCAATATAATGTTGGCTGTGGTTTATTACATATTGTATTTATGATATTGAGGTAAGTCCTCTCTGTTCTAGTTCTTTGCAGTATTTTTAACATGAATCAATACTGGGTTTTGTCCAATGCTTTTGCAGTCCATTAGGATTGTCCTGTGATTTTTGTCCTTTTGTTCTGTTTATGTGGTGAACTACATGAATTGTTTTTCATATATTTAACCAGCCTTGCATTCCTGAGATGAACCTAACTTGGTCGTGGTATGTGTAATTTTCTTGAATTTTTTGTTTTTGTTTTTGCTTTTATTTATTTATTTATTTATTTATTTATTTTATTTATTTATTTTGCTGTACGGGGGATGGAACTCAGGGACATTTTACCTCCTAGCTACACCCCCAGCCCTATTTTTTATTCTTTATTTTGAAACCAGGTCTCACTGAGTTGCAAGGGGCCTCACTAAATAGTTGAGGCTGGCCACGAACCACGATCCTCCAGTCTCAGCCGCCCAAATGCTGGGATTACAAGCATGCACCACCATGCCCGGCTTGCTTTTTATTAATGTACTTTAATTATACATCTTAATGAGATACAGATGGTAGAAGCCTACGTGGTCTTGAATGCACATTGCTAGTATTTTGTTTCAACGTTTTACATCTAAGTTCATCATTTATATTGGTCTGTAGTTTATTTGAGCTATCTTTATTTGGTTTGGGTATTAATGTAATGCTGGTTTCATGTAATATATTTAAGAGAATTCTAATTTTTTGTATTTCATGAAATAGATTGAAAAGTATTTGGAATTAAATATTCTATAAAGATTTTATAAAATTCATCTGGGAAACCATTTGTCCTGGGCTTTTCTTTGATGGTAGGCTCTTTATTGTTGTTTCAATCTCTTTGATTTAATATAAATTTTCTATATCTTTTCTTTGAATTTATCAAGGTTGTATGTGTCTAGAAATGTGTCAGTTTCTTCTAGGTTTTCATTTTGTTAAAGTATATTTTTCAAAATAGTTTCTGATGATTCTCAGAATTTCCATATTTTCTGTGGTAATATCACTTTTTCATCTCTTATTTTAGTAATTTGGGTTATATTTTCTTTCTTTTATTTAGGTTGGCTAATGGTTTACCTATTTTGTTTATTTTTTGAAGACCTAGCTTTTGATTTTGTTGATTATTTTTTTTTTGCTGTACTCTGTTTCTGCTCTGATTTTAATGATATTCTGTCTTCTACTGTCTTTGGGATTAGACTGTTCCTGCTTTTCAAAGGATTTGAGGTGTGTCATTAGGTTATTTGGTGATTTTCTGTTCCTTTTATGTGAGCACTCAGTGCTATGAATTTTCCTCTTACTATTGACTTCAAAGTACCTCAGTGTTTTTGTTATGTTGTATATTTATTTTTATTTGTTTCTAGGAATTTTTTATTTCTCCCCTTATTTCTTTTTTGACTCAAATTTTATTCAGCAATGTGGTTTCAGTATCCATTTCTTATGAAATTTCTCCAAATATTCTTCTTGTTAATTTCTAATATTCCATTATAGTCTGAAAGGATGCAGGGAATTGTGCCATTTTTTAAACTTTGCTAGTGCTTGCTTTGTGGCTGTAGATATGGCTTATTTTGGAGAAAGTTCCGTGAACATCTGAAAAGAATGTGTATTCAGCTGTAGTTGGTTGTAATATTCTGCATACGTCTAACAGGTCCATTTATTTCTGGTGTTCTTTAGGTCTGAGGTATCTTTGCTGACTTTTTGTCTGGTAGATTAGTCTAGTGGTATGAGAGGAGTGTTGAAGTCTCCCAGTATTATTATTAGGATCTATGTGAGACTTAGTGTCACAATGTTTGTTATATGAAAGTAGTTGCACCTATGTTTGTAGCATAAATGATGATTATCGTTATAATCTATTGTTGAATTTTTCATTATAATCTTTTATTGAATTGTACCAGTAAAAGGAACAATCTTTGTGTAGTCTGATAAGATTAGGCTGGAAGTCTACTTTTGTCTGCTATTAGAATTGCTACCTCTTCTTGTCTTTGAGTTCCTTTAGCATGGATTACCTATTCCAAGCTTTTATCTTTAGTTTGTAAATACCTTTACCTGTAAGGTATATTTTTTGCAGACAGCATATAGATGGGTTATTATCTTTATTCCATTTTGCCACTTTATGCCTTTTATTTAGGGAGTTGAGGCCACTGATATTCAGTAAAATAATAAGAGATTATTTTTAATTTCTAACATTTTAAGTCATAATTTCTGTTTCAGGTAGTGTTTGTTCTTCTGTTTTCTATGGTTCTAGAATTTATTTTTTATTTCTTTGAGTATTTTCTCTAGTGCTAATTTGGAAGACATGAATTCTTTCAGCTTATGTTTGTCATGGAAGATTTTTATATCTCCACCAGATTTGAAAGATAACTGTTGAGTACAGTAGTTTTGGTTGGAAGTTATTTTATTTTAGGCTTTGAGTCCTCCTGGTTTTGTACCATTACCATCCTTTTAGTTTGTAATAGATTAAAATTTTAATATCTATTAGAAAAGGTACCTAGAAATCTTAATTTCCAAACTTCTTTTTGTGATGCTGGGGATGGAAACCCGGGGCATTCTATTTCAGAGCTATACCCCCAGCCCTATTTCTTATTCTTTATTTTGAAACAGGGTCTCATTAAGTTTCAGAGGGCCTCACTAAATAGCTGAGGCTGTCTATGAACTGGATCTTCCTGTCTCAGCCTCCCAAGTACTAGGATTACAAGTGTGTGCCACCACACCCGGCTTCTTAATTTCCAAACTTCTGTTATATTCTGTTTTGTTTTTTAAATTATTTCTCAGGCATTTGAGAATCATTTTGGTTAATGAAAAAGTAATCTGCTGTGAAAATTCTTCAACATTTGAAAATAAATATTTGTGGAGCAAGCTGGGAAGCAGGGGTAAGAAAAGGCAGTGAGTTACCACATTTTTGGAAAAAAAATTATGTACTAGACCTCTTTCCATAATAAAAATATGAAGTTTAAATTATACAAATATTCCCCAAATACGTGAACTTTCTAATTATTATGCTGGTTAAGATCAGATTAAGTATAATATTACCATTTCTTAAATCATTTTGAATGTGTCATTGTAATGTTCTTTTAAGAATAAGAACAAATATAACCTATGTTACTATTTTTGGCAATTGAAATGTGTGTCATAATTATTTAAGCATTTAGAAACCAATGCCTGAAGACTGATGGGCATGTAAGAGTCCCTTTTCATATTTAGCAAGGAAACTCAGAGATTTATTAAAATATAACTAAACCAGTGAGTAATATCACCCTTTGAAGTTCACTTAAGTGCCCTTCTGTCATTAAAATATTCATTCACTCAATTACTAATCAGGGAATAAGACAATATTAAGGGTAGAAAAAGACAAATGATAAGTCAAAAGATTATTCTGCTTAAGAATATTTTAAGCTGGGCACAGCAATGCCTGTCTGTAATCCCAATACTCAGGAGGCTAACAGGAATAAGTTCAAAGCTAACCTGGGTAATTTAGCAAGACTATGTCTCAAAATAAAAATGAGATAGAGATATAGCTCAGTGGCAGAGTTCCCCTGGGTTCAATACTCAGTACCATACCAAGAGGAATACTTTAAATTGAATAATATCTGTATAAATAACTTTAATGGGTATTAGAATGTGATAAGTGACTAAATGAAGTCATTGGATATAATGGAACAACACTAGGGGAAGAATAAGTTAATGCCATATACAGAAATCCCATATGACTTCTTAGTCGACTCAGCATCTTAGTTACATCTTAACAGATGGTTTAGATTTGGAGTTCATTAGACAACATCATTGGAAGAGTTGAGACAATGCCACTAAGGTGTAGGTATTCAGTATATGTTCAAGGAAAACTTGGTAATTATTTTGGCTAGAATATGTAGTATGTGAGAAAAAAACAATGAAAGATAATTTTGGAAAGGTAATTGGAGGATAGATGGCAGAATGTTTTAATACTGGTTATTAGATCATGGGTTTCAGTTTTTCATAATTTGTAACAAATCAAGTATTTTGAAGCATCTGTAGGAGTGGTGCTGTGCTTCAGAAAGATTGCAAAACAGTTTATCTTCCTAGATTAGGAATTAGGCTGGGTACTCATAGTTCCAGTGAGAGTCTAAAATTCTAAAATTTGAAATCACTAGGTTAATAAAGGTCTACATAGTGTTTTGTTAATCAGTGGTCAGAGCCATTTCAATCTCGTACTATAATGTTTGATGTCAAATTAATATATCTTTTTCTTTAAAGAAATATGCTAATATTCTATCAAATGAGTTAACTAAAGTACATAATTCTTGCCTTCTAGACTATTAGAATAATAGATGTGATATAAAATATTTAAAAGACTTCTAGTAAATTATAATTTTAAAAGATCATGTCATTTGAACATAAATTTGATTTAAATATATTTTATATGTTATTTTTCCTGAATATAATTACACTTCAGTGTGCCTTCAGGATATCCTTGCTATCCCCAGATTAAAGAATTTATTTTAGTGTTTTGCTAATTCAATATTCCACATGAGATTATTAGATTTATCTAATTTTTAAATAAAATTTATACTTTCAAAATAAACTTAATTTTATTTATTATGTGTAATATTTATTGAATTATTGAATATACAGTTTATATTCATTTTGACAAACACTAAAAATGTAAATGAAATCAACTCAATAATTAAAGTGAGTGCTCATGCATAAAAAGAAATGACTACAAAAATAGCAAAATCTAGTTTTAACTGCTGGTAAGGTATTAGTTAAAACCAAATTAGTTCTTAGTGACGTGTAATCATGTTATTCTGAAATAGCAATGTATGATTTTTATTAAAAGCCAAGAGTCTATAACATCTTAATTATAAATTTTGTTAAGAAATTAACAAAAAATTTCATATGAAAACCTGTACTTAAGAATTAGAAACTGACAGCAATCAGGCTTAGTAATACTTATCAATACTTAAGATATAATGAGCTTTTCATAGTTTAGAGTTCATTCACTTTATATGTGTGAAGTTGTGCATTGTATACTTGCCCATTGGTGTCTCCTCAGTTGGGATGTTAACATATGGAAATACATGAGAATCATGTGGGACTTGATGATTGATTGGATATAATAAGTAAGTGGTACTGAGGTTGACTCTCAAATTTTGGCTTGCAAAGCAGAACAACCTGATAGCTGCCAATCACAGAAATGGTAGAGAAAATAACAGAACTAAGGGATTTTTAAAAACCTCAGTTTGACCTTTGACATGAAATTCTGAAATACCTTTCATACAACTAGGTAGAGATGGCAAGAGTGCCATTGAATATTGAGATATGGAATTCAAAAGAGAGGTCTGGGGCAGGGACATGTGTTTTGGGAGTTATCAATATTTAAATTATGTTTCTGAGCAGGCATACATCTGATACTGAGACAGGAGGATTGCAGGTTCAATATCAGCCTCTGAAGCTCAGTAAAACCCTATTTCAAAAAGAAAAATAGATCTGGGAATATGGCTTGGAAGTAAAATACCCCTGGGTTAATCCTTAGGGTTTATCTATAATCCCTAGGGTTTATATATAACTTAATTAATTAGTTAATTAAATTTCTAGTTGAACACATGGAAAAGAACTAGGCTTCTCCTCAAGAATACTGTGAAGAGTAAGAAAAAGTTGCTTCCCACAATTGAGCCATGTCATATTTAGTAAAGGAGGTTGATCATGAAAATGAGACCTAAGAAGGACAGCTAATACATAGTGAAATTTAGAAAACCTGCCACAGAAACTAAAGGAGCAAAATAATTAAATGTGCTTCTGGGATTAAAATGAAGATTGACTAATGATAATGGTTATTAACATTACTGAGAGGTTATTATTTTTCTTGGTTCTAAGTGCTTTACTTGACTTGATTCAGTAATCTTCAGAAACACTCAATGGATTATCTGACATCAACTTTCTTGATATATAAAACTCTATTGGTAGAAAACTATCTGTCAATCTGCTGCCTTGCCTTGCTCCAGAAGGTTGATTCTCTGCTACTGACCTGATCTCTGGAAATCACAATGTTATTCTTCTAAAATAATATGGCATATTGAACCAAGGGGCATGAGAGTAAGGGTACCTTGGCAAAATTGATTCTGTATTACAGACAACTGTCTGAAGAAACTAAATAGTTGTCATGTTATTTGTATGAAGAAAGTGGGTTTACACTTGGAAATCATTAATTTCTTGGTATTCTAGATATATCCAAGAACACCCTCAGAATAGGTAATTTGTTATAATTAACAGAACCCATAAAAGCTATTATATACAAAATTGCAGTTTCCACAGCAAATGGAAACAAAGTCAGCAAAAGTACAATTCACATAGAGGGAAATTTAAGAGAAATCAAACAGGTACTTCCAGTGATCCTTTTCCTGTGGAATTACAAAGATAGTTCTTAATGCCTCCAGCATCAGTGTGTAACACAGCACATGCCTTAGTCATGTAAGCATGGAGAGTTTTTGCATCATTGACCTTTGCTAATCAATTCTGGCTCCTACATAGGTCAAAATGATACAGGATGCTACAAATCACCAAGCATGCAATAACCGATGTTCACCATAAATCACACTGTTGGTATGAATTGTTTGGTGTGATGCAAAGCACAAATAAATAAAGACATTCTTATCTGGCAGGGTATTCCAAGGGCTCAGGAGGTAACATGCTAGGATCCATACAAGCGCCAGTCCTAAAATGACTAGGATGTATGAGTTTTGGGCAATCCAGGCTTCTGAGTTAGCCTATTACTACACAGAATATATATTTTTTTGTTTGCACACATATTTTTTCATCTTATATATATTTTTTTCTGCGGTACTGGGAAAGAACCCAGGGTCATTCTACCTCCAAGGTATACCCCAACCCTATTTTTTAGTCTTTACTTTTTGAAACAGGGTCTCACTGAGTTGTAAAGGGCCTCACTAAGTAGTAGCTGAGGCTGTTCTCAAACCACGATCCTCCTGTCTCAACCTCCCAAATGCTGGGATTACAAGTGTTTGCCATCATGCCTGGCTTGGTTTTATATAATTTTAATAATTTTTAAATAAGAAAACATTTTATATATTTAAAATTTTCTGTTTTATTAGACAGATGTGTTCTACTTTTGAGCCATACTCCCAGAATTATTATATTTTTTTTATTTTGAAACAGGGTCTTTCTAAATTTCTGAGGCTGGCCTTGAACCTGTAATCTTCCTCACTCTCTCAAGTACTGGGATTAGAGGTATGAACCACCACACCCAGTACTTTTTGTTTTGTATAACTAAATTGATTTGAAATGACAGGAAAACTTTTAAATGTTTAGAGTAACAATATTCTCCTTGTTAATTTAATGAGAAAATAGAATTTTATCATATGCAGCAAAATTAAGAGAAAACAAAATAATATTTGTATGAGTTAAAATGTTACTGTAACCAGAGAAATATAAGACAGTGAATAATATGAAAAATCTTTACTCACTTCTATTCCAGTAATTCAAAACACACCAAATGAATATTTTTCTAGGGAATGAAGCTTAGAAAATGTTTCAGAATTGAGAAGGAACATGAATACAGCCATGATAAGCACAAAAATAATAAAGTCAAAAACATTAGCAAAAACATGGCAGCAAAAATTAAGCCTAAATAGTTGATTAATTGGATATGTGGGTTATTTGCTCTTTATAACTATCCAGTTTCCAATTTTCTCATCCCTCTTTTTAAAACAATCCCAAAATTTAACTCGGGTTAAAGTAGACCTAATACTTCCTTATAGTTCAGGGAGGGAAATGTGACTTCATCGATCAATCCTGCATCCTCCTAACCAACGTTCTTGGTATAGGAGTGAATCTGTAACTCGTGTTAGATCAATGTGAGGTCTTTTCTGAAAATGATGGGAAGACAAGGTGTTTTCCTTCTACATTTGGTAAAGTTGCACAGGAAAAACCTGGGGCAATTGTTCTAAAAGTTACTTCACAACAAATCCCAGGGGGAACTTTTCAAACACCAGTTGCCCAAGTCACTACCTACATCAAGTAAAACAGAATCTGACTTATAATATCTATGATGTAGCTGTGCTTACAGACTCTCTAGAGAAATGCAATTGACACACAGTGGTAAAAATCCATGGTTCAGAGAATAGTGAATCTCAGACTTGAGGATACAAAAGAATTAAGTGCAAGGCTTATTAAAATACAAATAGGGTTAAATGTGTGATGTGTGCATGTATGTCCCTACCATCCTATACCTCTTAATGATGTATGATAACAATGCACCAATAAATTAAAAAGAAATTCAAATAGATGGGGCCAATCATACTTTTTTCCTGTTTTTCTTTTTTTGGTTATATATTTTGTGATGAGAATTTGTATCTCTTTAAGTGCTCATGTATTGCTGATTTTGAGATAAAACTTTGAGAATCACTCTTCTCGCTCAGTGAATAAACATCTAAATTGGTCCCTGAGAAGGGTGTCTCAAAAAGATATAATGCACCTGGGTTCAGTCTCCAGCACCAAAAAGTTAAGAAAGCAATAAAGTTTTTTTTTTTTTTTTTAAATAGAAATCTGCAGTAACTGACCTTTTCCAGGGAGGACTGTTTGGGTGGAGCCCATGAGAATTTGCATTCATTCTTTTTATTTTATTTTTCTGAGTTCTTGGAAAGGATGACTTTATTGAGGAAAAAGATCGTGATACAAACTTTGTCTCTTTTAGCATTTAATTCACCCGTATACCAGGAATTTTGACCAATTCTGGTGACCAGGTTGTTGAGCAACTAAACTGCACACAGTTCAAAATTGAAGAAATATGTGATAAAAATTAAACTTATGCCTATAACTCAGCTTAAGTATTAATCATAATTCATTCAAAGGAGGGGAAATATGAAAACATCGTAGTTTCAGATTTTTTGGTGCATTGTGATTTCATGTCATATTGGGATACAGTGTCAGAAAATGCATAAAGATGTAATAGTTGAAATAATGCTATGACCGTATATAAAACTACCAATCCCAATCTCAAAGTCAGGCGCAAGCAGATTGAGGGAAGTTGAAAGGATCCGATGGGGAGACTGCCATTAAAAATAAACAATTAAAAAAGAAATGATAGTAGCCTAGCATTAGTGTAAGATAAGAAAAGCGACATTTGCAATTCCTTCCTACATTTTTCCATTTTGCATCTTTCTATATTGTCCTATCTCTTACAATATTAATGTAGTTGTTATTTTTGTTTTAAATTTTAGTCTTCATTATTAATGATATGACTACTTTACATTTGATATGTATATTAATAGAACATTCTTACTATCTACATTGTAAATTTACTCATAAATTTTGTATCTTTCAGTGTTTTTATTCTTAGTCATTAATGTCTCCTATTTTACTTTGGATAACACCCTTTATAAATTTCTTATAGGATAGTTGTAGCAATATATTCTCATAATTTTTGGGGGGGGGTCTGGGAATCTCTATCTTTCCATCATTTATAAAGGATAGCTTAGCTAGGTACAGTATTTTTGGTTGACAGCTTTTTCCTTCATTATTGTGAAATTGTCATGCAGCTCTTTACTTGCCTCAGATTTCTACTGAGAAGTCTACTGTCAGGTATATTTGGAAATTTTTATGTGTTATTAGTCTCTTTTCTAGTATATCCTTGAGGATCTTCTCTTTATTTTTTACAGTGGAAGTCTTGTTTATAATACATCTTGATTGTGTTAAATCTCACTGGTTACCATTTACCTACCTGTTCTGGGTATATGTACTTTTCTGAAGATTTGAGGAGTTTTCTGTTATTAATTCTTTGAATAAGTTTTCTAACTATTCAGAATAACAACATCACCAATATTTTTCTTTAAAAAATGTCCCAGTGATGCAGTATGCTTTCATTCATTTTCATTTATTTTCTTTCTACCCTCCAACTATATAGTTTCAAATATCTTTGAACTCAATAATTCTCTTTTCTGTTGGTGTCTTTTACTATTGATGCATTATATAATATTATCACATTTAATATGAGCATAATTTTAGCTCAAGAATTTGATTTTTAAAAAATTATTTCATCACTCTCCAGTTTCTATTAAAATATTAAATCTTTTGGGAAGGTTTACTTGAAGCTCTTTGAGTTTCCCTAAAATGACTGTTTTAAATTAATACTGGTTACTATCATGTTGTTTGGGGGCATCTTATTTTGAATGCTAAATAAATTCATGCTATCCTGAAAGCTCTTGATTCTTGGTGGAAAATGTCATCTGGCCACTGAATGATTAGGTATTTATTACATTCTCCTAGCTGGGCTTTGTTTTAGCCTGATTTTCCAAAAGTTTTAGGCAGATTGCTTATTTTCTCTGAGTTTTTAGACACTTCTGTTGCTTTAGCACTAGATGATGTCTTAAGTTCAGGTTTGCTGTAAATCTACTGCTGTCTGTTATAGTTTCAGAATTTAAGAGTGATCCAAGCACACGTTTACCTTCAAATATGCAGCTGATATGTTATGCAGTATAAACTAGAGGATTATCTAAAATGGATAATTAATTCCACAAGCTTCTTTCTCAAATAACTTAAGCCTCTCTCTCAAACACCTCAACCACTCTCTCTCAAACATCTCAACCACATTAAATAGCCTGTGGCCAGTTACTTCAGTATTCTTCTTTGCTTTAGGCATAATCTATGGAAGAATCAGTTCTAAGACCTTAAATCATGCCTGTGACCACCAAAAACACAAATTTATTTCATACTCTGAGCCTAATGCCTTATCAGGACCAGCACAGAAATGGGGTAGAATCAAGGCCCAAACTGCTATGCATTGCTGAGTTCTGAGGTCAACTAGTGACCTATGACCACTATAGCCATACACAGATGATGCTGACAATAAGTATTAGGTTTCACCAGCCAAGAACTGTACCCCAAGGCATACATAGCCTTGTGCTAAATACTTTCTCCCACCCTCAGTGAATGGATTCTTGTTCCACACTGTACTGCCCTAGATTGGAGTAGTGTTGATGAATGTTGTCCCTTGGCCACCAAGGCTGACAATAAGCTGGGGTATGCCTCAATCTCAGAGCCATAAGGACCTGCACAGTCTCAGAAATCCACTAGGCTTCATGCCTCATCTGGCAAAGATACAGTCTTTAATATAAGTCCATCATACCTATGTGCAAATCTCTGTCTGGTGCTGGAGTAGTCTAGAGATCTGTCTGTGATCACTGGCCTGGCAATAGATCTGCTCCCCAAAATTGTGGGAGGGTGGTGAAATCACTTACTTAGTTTTATCCTTTTCCTCCTCCTCTTTCTACTCCTCTACTTCTTTCTCTTCCTCCTCCTCTTTCTTGTTTCTCTCTTTATTTTCCCATCTCTCTCTCTCTCCTCTCATTTTCTCTTTTTTGTAGTACTGAAGACTGAACACAGGAACTTGCACATGCTAGATAGCTGCTCTACCATTAAGCTACATCTCCAACTGCTTTATTTTACTTTGAAACAGGTTCTTACTAAGCTACCCAGGCTAGTCTTGAACTTGTGATATTCCTGCCTTCAGCTCCCTAATATAATTTTTTTCTTATTTTAATTCTAATAAAACCAGGCGCTATGGTTTCTCACCTGACTTCCTTAGCACTTGAGAAGGTCATTTGGTGATGTTCTATTTGGTGTTTCTGTGCAGAGTTCACTGGAGGATCTTACTCAACTGCCATCTTACTCTGCCTCTTTCTATATTTAAATTAAATTAAATAATTGATTCAAATGAAAGAACCCAAAGGGAAGCAGAATTTTAAATGAAAGTTAACATACATATATATGTATATATATTCAAATTTAAATTCTCATTATATTAATAAAAGGATCATATAATTAAAAACATAAAAGACTCAAAAATGATTTGCAAGTAGCTGTTACAGAGGAAACGTAAGATTTCAATTTTTAAATAAAATTAATGGAAATGCATTAATTAACACTTTGTAGAACTATTTAAAATTGTGTAGAAAGAGCAATGCATCTACCTGGTAAGGATGGCTCTTTCTGAATCATATAATTCCTAGAAGACAGTGAATATTAATCATGCATATGAGATTTTATAAGATTAATTTAAAGGAAATAAGTTTGCAAGAAATACTATATTTGAATATTAAAAGATTTAAAACAAAGATATAAGAAATGGAAACTTCAAGCAGGTAAGCTATATTTAATATAAACATTCTAGCTGGGCATGGTGGAGCACGCTTATAATCCCAGCATTTGGGAGGTAGAAACTGGAGGATCACCATTCATGGACAGCCTCAGCTACTTAGTGAGGCCCTCCACAACTTAGTGAGACACTGTTTCAAAATAAAGAATAAAAAATTGGGCAGGGGTTGTAGCTCGGAGGTCAAATGCCTCTGGGTTCCATCCCAGACCTGCAAAGAAAAAAATTCTGGAAAAGGTCATGGTGAAATATGCATTTCTAAATATAATTTATATTAAGAAAAATATTTTCAGATACTAATATTAGATGTTAGCAGCATTCATGTAACCATTCACAAATGTGTGCCCATATATGAAAAATATTTACAAACAAATAAGCTCACCCAAGTTTCCTTCATATAATCAAGGGATGGAAGTCCTCATGACTGGGTCTAGTGGCTAACTCTCCAGTTCATCTGAAAGTCAACATCTTTTAGCTTACCTACAGCACCAATTATAAATATATTCAAGCAAAAATTTCATTGACAGCATATATTTTCTGATATGAATGAAAGCATCAGATATACAAAACCATGCTTTTCAGTCAGAAAATTCAAGGGTTCAGATTTTACCTGCCAGATGTTGGTCAAAGGCCATTCCTCAACCTTGGAAAAGTATAGCCTTTGAGCAGCCCTGAAAATCTGGGTTAGAGCCCTTTTGAATGCAGTTTGTGGATTCTTATTTTTATTTTACCATGTTTTATCTTATTAGGAAAATATGGTTATTAAATAAATAGGTTATTAGGAAAATATGATTTTTAAATTTAGGGAGTAGACAAAATATTTGTATTATTTTAATAAGTATCAGCTTTCTTTCATTATTTTCAAAAACATATACATAATTCTTTACATCTATGTAATAGTTACCTTTGATTATTTTCTCATATTTTTAGTCTGCTTAAGTTGATGTGAACTACTTGGTAAATATTTAAGTGTTTGGTGTGAGGTTTTTGCAACTCAAGTGAGAAATTAGTCCATAATTCATTATAAATCGCATGAGAATATACAGAATAGGCATTTATATTGGTTAAAAATTTGTTGAGAGCTGGGCATTATTGTGTCTGTCTATAATCCCACTGAGACAGAAGAATAACAGGTTTTAGGACAGTCTTGGCAAATAGGAGACTGAGCAACCTAGCAAGATCCCTTTTCAAAAGCAAAAATAAAAAGGGCTGGGGATATAGCTCAGAGGTAAGAATGTTCCTACTAGGTTCAATCCTTAGTACCTAAAAAATGCAGAAATCAAACTTAGAAATTATTTTATGTATTTATTTATTTATTTATTATTTATTTTTTGTGGATCTGGGGATGGAACCCAGAGGCATTTGACCTTCTAGCTACACACCCTGCCCTATTTTTTATTCTTTATTTTTGCAACTAAGTTGTGGAGGGCCTTAGTAACTGAGGCTGTCCACAAAACACGATCCTCCTGTCTCAGCCTCCCAAATGCTGGAATTACAAGTGTATGTCACCATGTCCAACTAGAAATTATTTTTAAAAAGTTGAAAAGAGGTGACATGTTTATCTTTATGATTCAGGTAAAATAAGAGGGCACTTCTAAGAAATAGTCATAGAATTTTGTATCACAAATAAAAGGATGAAAGCAGCCATGATAATATATGAAATTACAAACAGAAAAGAGATAAACTTGTTAATATTAATAAAAGCTATCAACAAAGTTTTACCAGATAGTTTAAATTTGATGTATGTTGACTACAATCTAGTTGCTAAATTTTTATTTCTATATTAGTATACCTAAATATAATCCCTGGTATCTTAATTGGAACTGACAATTCCTCCCATGTTAGGGGTCAAACTAGAATTGCTAATGCTTGGTGATGACATTTTGAAAAGAATTTCTTTGAACTAACTCTCTGTCCTTTGAATACTGCATGGTGAATGGGTACTTTAGTTAATAGAACTTAAGAAAGAGAGCTAAATACAAGGAATTGAACCAGTGTCATCTCATTTCAGATCTACTGCATAGGAAAGTTATTGAAATGTCTTAATATGAAAGAAGAAAATGACAATATAAGTTTCTACAGGCCTGGGGACCTATAGGGAACAGAGCTCAGATTGGAAATCAAAGGTACTAGCTTCTAAAATTTCTACTGTTCAACAGGAGAAACAGGAGGTTTCATTAAACAGATAGATCCTTCTTGAGGGTGAATTTAATGCCATGGCAGTATGTAGCCACTACTGTTTTATGGTTATTTCAGACTTATCTCCTTCTCAGGAAAGATATCAAATGCACCCATTCGGCTACCAGTTAAAGGTATTATGAGTGCCACTGCTCTGCTGCAGAATTAGCCCTGAAAACCTGCACGGAGATGCATGTTGAAATTAATACTTCCTCTCATATCAAGTTTGGCAAGAGACTCCAAAGGTTAAAAACATGAATGCCAAGAACTCCAAATACTAAAATGAGATGCCAGATGCTGCTTCACAGGCCTTGAACCGAAATCATTTCTATGGACATTGACTATAACTCAACTTATAGAAAAGAGTCAAAGTGGTAAAAGAGAATCGACTTATTTTAAGAGAGTTGTCATCATGGTAGCCATTTTCTCCACATTGGTGGTAGCAGTAGGAAAATGATATCCTGTTATCATTTGTATCTTTTTTGTTTGGTTCTTTATTTGTTTTGATAGTTAGGATTGAACCTAGAGCTATACCTCTGAACTATATCCCCAGACCTCTTTTTTTAATTTTTGCTTTTTCACACTTTATTTTTAAGTTTTTATTGGTGCATTGTAGCCATACTTCTTAATGGGGTAAAAGATAGTAGAGGCATACAAGCACACATCACTCATTTAGGCCTTCCCTAATTTCCACCTCATTTCCTCCCTCTCCCTCCTTCTTGTGTTTGGTTTAGTGATTGACTTTGATATGTTGATGAATGTACATCCTGTACCTTAGGGAATTTCCCTCTGCTCCCTTCCCTTATCCCTCAGTTAGGTTGCATTATGTGCTCCTCTACTGTTTCTTCTTGTCTAGAGTTCATTCTATGACTTATTTTCTTCTTAGCTTCTGCATATTGGAAGAGAGCATCTGATTTTTTTACTGTTTGTGACTGACTAATTTTACTTAGCATAATGTTCTCCAGTTCCAACCATTTCCCCACAAATGATAAAGTTTGTTCTTCTTTTGCTGTATTGCTGACAGTCTTTTTTAAGTGGCTGAGGCTTTTCTCAAACCTGTGATACTCCTGTCCCAAATACTGGGATTACAGACATGTGCCACCACACCCAGCTATAGTTTGTTTTTAAAACTTCCCCCACATTTCAAGCACTGTAGGCAGCCATATTGGAGGTGGAACTTGATTGCTGGGAAAGGATACACACACTATTTGTGTGTGTCCTGAGCCCAACCAGCTGAAGCATCTAACTCTGGCCCTTTTGTTTTATGTTCCCTGCTATGATTCCCTAATCACTCCAGACGTGGCTCCTGCTTGGACCCTGCATAAAGCAGACTATGTGGACTTAAATCTCCAGATGGGTGAGCAAATTAAACCTTTCTTCCTCTAAATCTTGCGCATCAGATATTTGGCTCACAGCAGCCAGAATGATGACTGAAACAACTGTCAGCTAGTATCAAACCAGATTAAATGGGTTTAAATTTTCCCTACTCAATGCCATATTCAGTAATATTGATTGATACTGACTTCCAGTACCACCAAAAAAAAAATTGGAAGCACACATGTTTATAGTATAAATGAAACATCTCTTCTGACCATGCTACCTTGCTTTGTTGCAGAAGGAATGTTACTTGCTACTTCCATAATTTAAAGGGTTTTTTTTTTTGTCATTTTGGAACTGGAGATCGAACCCAGAGCACCACTGAGCTACATCCTGGCCCTGCTAATTCTATAACTTATAGAAAAAGACCAAGATGGAGTCTTATGGAAGGAGCATGGACATAAGACCACAGCAGAAGGTTGAATTCAGAAATCAAGGTGACTTTCTGGGAATTCAAGTAAGAAATCCTCTACATACAATTAGAAATTTCCATGTTGTTTTATTAGGTAAAGTATACCCCCCCTGGGCCACCACTGACTCATTGGGTTTTGGTGGGGGCTTCAAAACAACTTCAGGTTCAGTGATTCCTTTGAAGTTCTCAGTAGAACTCAAAAATGGCTATATTAATATTTATAGTAAATTAATGTGCAAGAACAAATTGAAAGTCAGCCAATGGAAATGAAGCAAAAGGAGGGGTCCTGGAGAATGAGAATCAATCTCTCAGGCTTTCTCTTCCAATGGATTCACATGCACTGTGATTAAATTAAACACACAGATATGTGACCATATCTGCATTGTGTTGCCTAAAAGATAAACTCATCCAAGCATCAGTACTATAAACTAATGGGATAGCCACATGACTGACTTTATCTTAAGACATTCCAGTCTACCTTCAAGAAAAACTGATGTAGCGTGGCCTTAGGCCCAGTCATATAAAATCAATCAGATTTCCTATAAATCTCATTGGTAGCCTATATTATCTAGTGTGACCAAGTAAGTAATATAAAGAGATTTTGATATGAAAGAAATTCAAATAGCTCAAGGATTACCTTCCAGTGGGGGCTAATCACCACCTCAACATTTGAAAGATACAAGTCTAAGCAACCCTAGCCTGCTCACCTAGAGCCTGATAGAGAACAATTTGTACTAATTATTAGAATAAATATATTTTATTACTGTCTAATAGAGCCTTGCATTAATTCTTAATTTGTCTTTTTAAATTGTATGAAACCTCTCAGCAAACATTTTAATTTGAAGGGTGCTAGTTTCTTCAAAACCTATTTAAGTTGAAAATAGTCTTTTTCTTTTTTTTTTTGCAGGTCTTGGGATGGAACCCAGGGGCATTCGACCTCTGAGCTACACCCCCTGCCCTATTTTTTATTCTTTATTTTGAAACCGGGTCTCACTGAGTTGCAGAGGGCCTCACTAAGTAGCTGAGGCTGTCCGCGAACCGCGATCCTCCGGTATCAGCCTCCCGAATGCTGGGATTACAAGCGTGTGCCACCACGCCCGGCTTGAAAATAGTCATTCTGTATATAATCCCCACATAGAAAATCACCCTAAATTGCATTCCAAATAGTAGTTGAGTTGCAGCCTAATCTTTCATATATCTGGGATGAGAATACCTTGATTTCACCAATTTATCTTCTATCATCCTGGGGTAAATTCTTTGATAAGTGTCAATAAATAACCCATATAGGCCAACCCTATACAGAACACTTTAAAGGGGTAACTTTCTGAATACTATCTGTTATGACTAGCTAATGAAAGCATGAATTAATTGTCTACTTAAATTGTTTTGAAAAGAAAACACTTTTAAGCTTATGAAGTACGAGTTTATTTATTGCTTGTTCAAATTGAAGACAGTAAGCTGGGTGTGGTGGTGCACACTTTTAATCCCAGCATTTGGGAGGCTGAGACAGGAGGATCATTGTTCACAGACAGCCTCAGCTACTTCCTGAGGCCCTTTGTAACTCCATGAGACCCTGTTTCAAAATTAAGAATACAAAATAGGGCTGGGGGTGTAGCTTGGAGGTAGAATGCCCCTGGATTCCATCTCCAGTACCAAAAAAATATTTAGAAAAAAAAAGAAAACAGTAAAAAAAATTGTATAAACAATTGCATGAGATTAATCAAAATAAGTTTTTCTTTAAAGAAAATGTTACCAATATATCTAAGAAACTGAAAACTGTCTAGTACTATTGTACCTCCTTATATTTAAATAAAGAAAATTAATTTTTGTAAAAAAATATAGGGTTTTCTTCATAAATGAGACAAAAACATATATTAAGCCCTTGATAACACTTGAAAAGATAATAAACTACTTGAAAGTGGAAAATGCCAACAGAAAACATGGATATATAAATTTTTGCAAATAACTCATTAATGGGATTTTCTCTTTATACAGCACAATTCCAAATATTCTAATTTCATAGAAAATCACCCAAATTGCTTTCCAAGCTTACCCTTTGTCTCATTTCAGGGGAGAGCCTGTGTATGCCTCACCAGCCAATGGTCCATCTTTCTGGAGACAGTTCTTGGAGTATTGATGATAGATAACCCTGCATAGGACAATCAGAGGTATTTTCCTAAGATTTGTGGGATAAAAAATCTGTTTCCAACTGCATTTGGCAATGTTGGGCAAAGTAGGCCTAGATCAGTATCACACTTACTGCACATTACACTAGATATGGTAGCTGAAAACATTTTGCTCAGGTGTTATATCACATTAAATTATTGAGAATCTCTGACTATAAAGCCTTGTTTTAAAATTATCTAATGAGGATTCCAGATTCAGTAAAATATGAAAGACCATATAAAAGGTTAGGGGTGATTATGGTCACACTTTGGCAGGCACTGGAATCCATAGAGAGATTGTTAAATCCAGATTGGCTGGCTCTACTCCATTTAAAAATTTTGATTATACAAATTAGGGCAGGGGAAGCTGAGAACTTGTATTTCTAATGATCATGCTACT
The DNA here is from genome assembly GCF_963383645.1 of Muscardinus avellanarius. Lineage (NCBI taxonomy): Eukaryota > Metazoa > Chordata > Mammalia > Rodentia > Gliridae > Muscardinus > Muscardinus avellanarius. Next base: position 21,109,226 of record NC_137792.1, on the reverse strand, counting down.
GCTTCAGATCAGATACTACCATAAGAGTCCAGCTTCTTTTGTAAGGATAAATTAGAGAATTCCAGGAGAATTTACTGCATTTGACAAGGAAAAGACATTAAAAAAATTTTTGTTCAATTTTTAAAATAAAATTCCCTGATAAGTAATATCTTATAGTTTGCCTGTGTGGGCACCTGAGAAATTGCATTTCTAAGAAGGTAACATGTTTTACCACTGGTCCTGCTGAAGATAATATTTTCCATGTCTTCTTTAGCCTACCCTTTGTTATTTCAATACTTTTACATGAGTCTGAACTTTGCTGTTAATTAACAAGGATTTCTAACTCACTTTATTATCAGAATGTGTACTAAAGTTTTATATTTGTCATCTCATCTCAGCCTCACTGCTTGTTAAGAATATCAAATTATGTCTCATCTATGAACAAAGAAAATGACCATCAGAATAAAATAAATTTCTGGAGTCTTCAAGGACAATAAAAAATGGAACTAAGATTGGATACAAGAAGAGCTAAATTCTAAGCCTTGTTCTCTTAAAGTAGAATTTGTGAGAGATCTCAATATAGAAATATCATCCTATATGTTCTAGGAAGGTAAACCTCTCTAACAGGAAGAATGTGAGGCTGTGGCACTGTGCATTCACTACTGATTTGTGCTTGTATCAGATTCACCTCTTTTCCTATCAGTAAAGATATAATATTCATCTATAGTGCCTATAATTGAGAGTGTTGTGAGTATAAGTGTTGTGAGTCAGCTATATAGTGGAAAAACCTATGTGGTAAAAGATGTTGTAAGCAACATTTTATCTTATATGAGTGTTCAGCCAGAGGATACAAAGGCAAAATCTATAAATGGCCAAAGTGTTCCCCCTATTCTAAAGTGAAATGATAGAAGTCCTTGCATAGGCACCAAACACACAGTGGTTCTTCAGTCATTGGACAAACCTCAACTGAGTGTTGTAATATTGGATATGGTCAAAGAAAGAAGACCTCTTTTGAGGAAATTGCAAGCCTTTGCTCTCCTTTCATAGTGTTACAGCTGTAATGGTGCTGTGGGATCTTTTCCTTGATTCAACTAAACTTTGTTGAATTGGGAAATCAACACTAACAGGCAGCACAGTTGCAGCCTCACACAGGTATTTTTTAAAAAGTCAGTAGAAAATAGAAAGGAAAGAGAAGAAATGAAGCATGCGTGGCAGATACACTGGAGAGCCTGAAAATGGAGCTCTGCTTCCCTCCCTCACCCTAGCCCTTAAATGCAGATTTTCTTACTAGTATGTTCTTATCAGCATTACCCAGGAAATTGGCTAGTAGTTTATTTTATTTTTATTTTTTTGTAGCCAGGTGGTGCTTTCTTATCTCTGGATAGTTCACTTATTAAGTGCAAAGGTTAATGATCTTTTTTTTTTAACCTCTGCAGTATAGATGGCCCATCAACTATGAGTACTTCAAAGTAACACAGAATTTACATTTCTTATATCCATTCTGGGTCACAAAGAACAAGAGATAAGTAGAGGTGCTGATTGCCTTTATGTATTTTTAAGGCTAAAGTCTTTAATTGCCTCTATGGTACTCCTTAGTCTCTACATGCTTTAAGGGACAAAGGCTCCAATTGCCTTTACATTCTTTCTATGAGTTAATTATTAGGACAAAGGGCAGAGTGGGGGAGAGGGAGCTCTGAAGCAGGCAAAGTTGCCACCTCTCCCCACCTGAGTGCCTGCGCAGTACCCAGACTCTGCAAGTTTACAATTTTATTGAAAAGTAATACTGAAGCAACTTTCCAGTACCAGCACAATGGCAGAGGGAGAAAGATCCTCATTTCCTTTCCTGAAACCAAGTGATAGGAGCATAGAAATTTCCCACCTAAGACCAACTGTACTGAAACTGAATGATTTTGCCTTTATTGATATAGAAAACTACGTTTTTATTTATTTTTATTATTTATTTTTATTTAGTGATGCACACCTATATTACCAGTACTTGGAAGGCTGAGGCAGGAGGATCACAAGTTTGATGACAGCAACATACTAAGACTCCCAGCAACTTAATAGAACCTGTTATAATAAGTAGAAGCTGGGAGTATAGCCTGAATGTCCCTGAATTCAATCCCCAGTAAAAATAAAGAGAGGTGATGGTTGTTTCTTCTTTAGTCTATTTTACAAAGTCTATATGATACAATTATGACTTGTATTTTAAAGCTGGTAAAATTGGGCATGACTGTATGCATGCAGAAGCTATTGTAAGAAGCAAGTTTAATTGTTTGGGATTTGTTTAAAAAAGAGAGCTGTTCTTCTGAATATTACTGAACAATGTCCACTTAAACATGCTAATACCTGTGAATCAAAAGAGATATATGGCAATTGTACTAAAACTATATGAAACTCAATCCCATTTCTCAGTGAAGGAGTAAAGGAAATGCCATGGATCCACCATTAGTATTCCATTGTGCCCATGTATGTTAAAGTCCCTTCTTGTCTAATCAGTACATGATGCACTCTTTGTTCTCTCTCTACAGTTCATCAGAAGAGCAATTTCATTGGCAGGCACAGGTAAGCACATCCTCTTTGATATTTACTTCTATGCCTATTTCCCCTGATCAATTTTCTTTGGAACTTAAGAAAAGACTTATAAAATTAACTGGAAAAAACATAACAGTAGAAATTAAGTGAAGTTGTTATTATAACTCAGAATTATGATTTTAAAACTGTGAATCCTTATTCTTTTTGTGTAATTGCAATATATCTTCAAAATCTGTCATCTTTTTTTTGTTCCAGAAGGTTGATTCGTTGCAAATGTCCTGTGCTATGGAAAAAAAATTTTTTGTCAATTGGAATGGTTGTTATAGAAGTAGCATGGGCTCAAGAATTACCAAGACATTTTTATTTCATGTAGTAAGATGATTCTTGGGACATTTAGGTAAGAAGTCTTTCATATATAATTAGTAATATCAGCATTATTAGATTTGTGTTAAGCAATGTCCACATGGGGCCCCATGTATTCATAGTCACGTTAGGGAATCTCAAGTCTAGCCTTAGATGCTCAGATTCCTAGATATTTTCAACAAAACTTGAAACGGACTTTGTACTAATGCATACATATGTTACAGTGTGTGAACACTAATTTAAATCAGCCAATGTTAAAAGAAGACTCCAGGAGAAACCAGGATTAAACTTAGAGCTGACTGGGGGTGGTGGAACATACTTGTAATCCCAGTACTTGGGAATCTGAGATAGAAAGATCACAGGTTTGTGGTTAGCCTCAGCTACTTAGTGAGTTCCTCTGCAAATTAATGAGACTCTGTTTCAAAATGAAGAATAAAAAAATTAGGGCTGTGAGTATAGCTTGGTGATAGAATACTCCTTGGTTCAATGCCCAGTATTGCAAAGAAACAAACAAAAAAACTCAGAGCTGTCTTTTTCTAGTGACATAAGAGCATTCATGCTTATTTCTCTCTGCTAGATGCCAGATCTCATGTGCAAAGTATTGTCAGCCAGTATAATGGCTTGGATTTAGAATATCCCCCTAGCTCTCATGGAAATAAGGAAACAATGTTGGAAGTGAGGCTTGGTTGCTAAGGAGGGGTTCCTAGGGGTCTGGCCTTGTGGATTATATAGTCTTCCTCTTCCTGCTCTTTCTTTGCTTCTAGCCTTCAGGATGTGAGAGCAGAGTTTTGCACACACTTTTTCTCTACTTCCTGCTGTCATGGTATGAGCTTCGTAGACTTGAGCCTCTTATATGGACTGAATCCCAAAATCTCAAAAAATGCTTTGAGCAAATAAATCTTCCTTTCTCTAAGTTGTGTGGTCAGTTGTTTGGGATTATATCAGTGAGAATGTTGAACAAGATAGCCAGGTAAGCTCCCTAGTACTTAGTACTCTAGGCATGAGATATCTACATGATTGACTTTAGCTTAGGATTCTCCAGTCTACTTATGAGGCAAATTGACATAGTTTTACCCTATCCCTTGCCATATAAAACCACATGTTCTCCCCAAATATCATTACTTTAATGAACCATCTTGGTGAATATAAATCCTCAGATATGCAAAGGCATTCATATAAACAGAAATATGACAGTTTCTGTGGTTACTTGCTATAATCTAGTGAAATGCCAGTTGTCAATCTTGGAAGGTTTCAGGTTTGTAGCAACCCTGACTTGTGATAGTACTACCCTTTACTCCACAGTTTACAAATCAATAGTTATTAACATAATTTTTTATTGTTTTATAATATTGTCATGCATCAATATATTTTTCGAGTTAATTCAAATTAAACTTCTGAGAAAACCTTTAAATTTGTACAGTCATAATTTTGTCATCCCTAATTTAAGAAAGTGTCAATACATGCTACATATAACACATTTTTTTGTGTGTGTATGCGTGGTACTGGGACTTGAACCCAGGGGTGTTATACCTCTGAACTATTCTCCTAACTCTATTTTATTTATTTATTATCTTGAAACAGGGTCTCACTAAGTTGCTGAGAGGACTGCTAAAATTATAAGGCTGGCCTTGAACCTGCAACCCTCCTACATTAGCTCCCCAAGTACTAGGATTACAGATGTGTGCCACTGCACCTGGTTATATAAAGTAAATGTTATGTAAGAAGTACCAGAATAAGCATTTGTATGAATTAAACTTATAAATACCAGCACATATAAGCAAATAAAATCTGCTAATAATATTAATATAATTATATATTTCAGGAGAAAAAATGGAATTGCTCTATAGAAATTCAGTATTTTCTTCACAAATGAGAACAAAAGATGGAGACCTTGATAATCCTTGAAATTATAAACAGAAAATAGTCCAACTAGAAAATACCAACATAAAACATGAGAACAAAAATTCTTTCCTAACAATATTTGAATGTACATTATTTAGTCATCACACTGTTTTAGAATAGTTTCACCAAAATTTTATTGCAAGTACTTATTTGGAGCTGACAATTCCTCCCATGCCAAAGGAAAGTACACCTGAGTTCCATCATTCAGTTGTTCCTTTCAGGAGTGAGTGTGTAGAGCTGGAGTGAGATGCTTTGCAAGTGGAGGGTCTTTTCCTGAGATGACTGGAAAGATAAGCTCTTTTCCTGCTGTATGGTAATGATGAGTAACATGGAGAAAATGTAAGTGATCTCATGGACAATTACTCCTCAGAATTTTCCAGATTATATTTTTGACGAGGTCTTGAAAAAAAAATGGGCCAAGGATTTTCCTCCTCACTCTTTGGTAGGCATCATGATCCATGGAGAATTTGCCAAGTCCAAATTGGTAAGTCTCACTCCACCTATAAATTTGAATTATATAGGTTTTAATAGGGGAGTCTAAGAAATTTCCTCTCTATAAAGTGCACAGTTGATGCTGATCAGGAGGTGCCCTAAGGGTTTTAATACTCTACTATAAGGAAGAAACCAAATGTGACAATAAGAAGGCTGCTCAGGTGGTGAAGAGGTAGAACAAGAAAAAGTGATGACTTAGTTTGTCATTCAAAAGATGGAATTCTAGTCAGGCATAGTGGCACATGCTTGTAATCTCAGTTCTTGCAAGGCTGAAATAGGAGGATTGAAGATTCACAGCCAGCATCAGCAACTTAGTGAGAACCTGTTTCAAATTTTACAAAAATAAAACAGGGTTGGGGTGTAGCTCAGAGATAAAATCTCCCTAGGTTCAATCTCAAGCACCAAAAAAAGGATGAAATTCTAAGGTCCTTTATAGGTCCTTTACAAGTCCTTTATAGGTCCTCTATATAGGTAGGCATTTGGAAGTTGCATACTGAACATGATTCCAGGTAATAGTATTGCCTATACTTGAGAATGACATTCAATAATCTTTAGCCAGGAGTGGTAACACACACTTATAGTTCCAGCACTTGGGAAGCTGAGACAGGAGGATCACAGGTTCAAGACCAGCTTCCTCAAATTAGCAAGCCTTCCTCAAATTAGTGAGACTATTTCAAAACAAAAAATAAAAAATGGCCTGGGGTATACCTCAGAGGTAGAATGCCTCTGTGTTGAGTCCCCAGTATGAGTACCACAAAAGGAAAAGGAGGAGGAGGAGGAGGAGGAGGAGGAGGAGGAGGAGGAGGAGGAGGAGGAGGAGGAGGAAACAAACAAAAAAACTTCTCTAGTCTACCCTGTATCATTTAACACTTAAAAGTGAATGAGATCTTGGGTTAACATAATTAACAATGAAAGCTAGTGAGGCTGAGTACCAATATTTATGCTGAGACTTTATATTTGTCATCTCATTTCCAACTGATTGCATTGGGAAGTTATTGAAATATCTCTTCTCTGAAAAAAATAATGATCAGAATAAAATAATTTTCCAGAGATTTGAGAGTCAACTGGTGCTAGAACTCAGATTAAAACACAAAGTATGATTTGAAGGTTTCAAGCCACATAAATATGCCAACTACATGAAATTCTTGGGTAAATGAAACTCTTCTTGAGTGGGAATTCTGGGACACAGCAGTATGGAGCCACTACTGCCCGGTGGTTGTATCATATGTGTCTCCTCAGCACTCAGAAAGCAATATGCATATACAATTTTCATAGTTAATATGTGTTGCAAATGCTGGTGTTGTAGCTCAGAAATACCTCTGAAAACCTATGTCGTTCTGCATATTCAAAGCAACATTTCTTCTCACATGTTAGTTCAGCCAGAGACTTCAAAGGGCAAATCCATAAATGCCAGAACCCACATATTCTAAAGTGAGATACTGAATGAGCTTGCAGAGGCCCTAGGTCCAAATTATTTAGGTAGGCATTGGCCATAGCTCAAGGAAACAGTGTAAAAGAGTTGAGAGACAGAGTTGCCATAATGTTAAACCTTTTATGCACATTTCTGGCAGGAGGAGAAAGATCTCTGTGCCTGAAGCAAATTAAACAGATGAAATGAGTATAGAAACTTCCATATTCAGAAGCAGCTTCATTAATATTCTCTGATTTTGGCTTCCTTGACATTTTAAATTCTATATATTTAAAATTTACAACCCATACTATCTTAATATAATTGAAATATCTCTTCTAAATGTGCTGCTGTTTTTTGTTCTTAAATGTGGTTTCCTTAAAACTGCCCTCTTCTGTGGAAATAAATATTTTGTACTTGAGAATGTCATGCTCTGCTGTAGAAAGAGCATGGGCTCAAGAACCAGAGAAAATTTATTTCAGGATGCAAGACAATTCTCTCTTCTACAAATAGTTATACCCATATTATTAGAATTATGTAAAAGTGTATCCAGGTGGAAAACCATTCATTCATATGTAAGTTTAGTTACATCAAAACCACCACAGGTTCCCAGATACTTTAGATCCTACAAACAAACTTTTGTAAAAATGATACAGTATATTGCAGAAAGAACATCAAATTTAGCCCATGGAAAAGGAACATAAGGAGGAGTCAAGGAAAAAAACAGATTTGAGCTTGCAGCCCTCTTCTTGCAGTGGATTCATACATGCTGGGCTTATTCTCCCAGCACAGATGTGTGACCACATGTGCAAAGTGTTGCAAAACAGGCCAGCTCACCTAATCCTTGGATGTGTAAGTATGGAATGTCCATATAACTGACTTCAGCTTAAGACACTCTAATTGTCAAATGGACACAGGTTGATCATAGACCCATTCAACACAAACATAGTTCATAAATTCATTGTATTCATGAAATTTATAGTATGATAAAAGTATCAGTTATATAAAACATTCTGATCAGATCCATGAACTGTTATTTGCAAGACTAGGTCAAGGACCAGTTTTCAACCTTGGAAGGATGTAGCCTTTGAACAACCCTTGCCTATTTATTCATTTATTTATTTATTTATTTATTTATTTATTTATTTACTTACTTATTTTCCAGTACTGAGGATGGAACCCAGAGGCATTCTACCTCTGAGCTACATCTCCAGCCCTATTTTTTATTATTTATTTTGAAACATTGAGTCTCACTGAGTTGAAAAGGGCCTCACTAAGTAGTAGCTGAGGCTGTCAACTGTGATCCTCCTGTCTGAGCCTCCCAAATGCTGGGATTATAAGTGTGCGCCACGATGCCCAGCAACCCTTGTCTATTTAGTTAGAAGCCTTCGCAGCACAGTTTGTAAATTATTATTTTAATATATTTGAACTTATCTCATATATTTTCTTAATTAATGAAGAGTCATTAAATTACATGGCACATATCTTAATTTTGCTACTCAAATTGACTTTTCCTAATTGAAAAACTTTATTTTAAGCCGGGCGTGGTGGCGCACGCTTGTAATCCCCGCGCTTGGGAGGCGGAGACAGGAGGATCACGCAGGTTCGAAGCCAGCCGCGCTGGCGTAAGAGACCCTGTCTCAAAAATATAAAATAGGTCTGGGAGTGTAGCCCAGAGGTAGAAGTGCTTCCAGGAACCCCAGAACCACACACACAAAAAAAAAACAACTTTATTTTGGTAGTGGGATTGAATCCAGGAGCATCCTACCTCTGAGCTACACACCTAGTCAATATATTTTAGTTTAGTTTAGTTCTTTTTTTCTTTTTTTTTTTTTTGTGGTACTGGGGGAGGAGCCCAGGGGCTTTTTTTTTTTTTTTTACCTCCAGGCTATACTCCCAGACCTACTCTATACTTTATTTGGAAACAGGGTCTCACTAAGTTGCTGAGAGCCTCACTAAGTAGCTAAGGCTGGCTTGGAACCTGCGCGATCCTCCTGTCTCAACCTCCCAAACACTGGGATTACAAGTGTGCACCACCACGCCCAGTTTATTTTAGTTATTTTGGAAAAGGTTCTGGCTAGGTTGATGAGGGCCTCACTAAGTTGCTGAGGTTGGCCTTGAACCTGTAATCTTCCTGTCTCAGCCTCCCAAGTACTGGGATTATAGGCACTACCACACCTGGCTTAATTAGAAATTTTTAAGTATTAGGTGTGATAATGTGAAAATGATCCACTTGCAAATTTAAGTGAGAAAAGGTTTGACTCATTTGCACATATAAATATATAGAGGAAAGCATACAGAATAAGTTTTCCTATTAACAAGTTATTCAGATCAGAATATGTAAGAAATTGGAAAACATATCAAGTCTAAGAGAGACTTTTATCTAATTAATGTAAATAAAAAGGAATTTTCTATAAATAAACTTGTGACTTTACTTCAAGTATGAGAAGAAAAGATAAGTGCTATCATAATGATCCCTAAATGTAAAAACAGGAAATAAATAAGATAGTATTAATAAAAATGACAATAAAAATTCTTCCCAAATAATTTATTAATTAAATTAGTATCTTTTGCTCTCAACACTATCCACTTCTCAAATTTCCCATTTTCCTTTTAAGAAACTTTTATACCAAACTTCACGTTTTGTTTTGTTTTGTTTTGTTTCGATTTTTTAGCTCACTGTTACCATGCCAGGCTTGGGAATGGCTGAGTTCCATCAGTCAGTCCCTTCCTAGGGTAAGTGTTTAGGGTTAGTGTGACATTTAATTGATGTCAGGTCTACAGAATTTCTTTTCTTCAGATTGCTGGTAAGGCAAAGTCTTTTTCTACCATATTTGGTAATGTTACAGGCAAGGCATAAACAAACAAGCTGACTAAACACTGGACTTGTTAAAGGATCTTGAAAAGACCAGCTATCATGGTGCTGCCTCATCTCAAATTTTCTAAAATCTGGCTGGACATAGTGACACATGCCTGTAATCACAGTCTTTGGGGGGCTGAGACAAGAGTACTGCAAGTTTGAGGCTAGCCTCAGCCATTTAGCAAAGTCCTCAGCAACTTAGTGAGACCCTGTTTAACATAAAAAAATAAAATAAAATAGGGTTGTGGGTGTAGCATAGAGGTAGAATTTCCAGAGTTCAGTATTCCAGTAAACACACACACACACACATACACACGCACACTTTCAGAATATGATCATAAAAAACTTGTTTCCGTTTTTACAGGATTATTAGAATATTCTATTTTTCAACGATTTATCATTCTCATTGTTTGGGAGCACCAGATTTGTGGAGATTCGTTTCCAGGACTTGGGAGAGAGAGACCTGAAATGGACAAGAGAACAGCTGCCTGATGAGCAGCTGCCCTGAAATGAAAACACGAACAATTGCCTGATGGGCAACTGACAACTTTATTCTCTAGGACTAAGTTTTTATACCCTTTTTCAGCTATGCTAAAATCATGACTTCATGAGAAAGAAAACATCAAAGTACAATACAGAGTGATATAGAACATATGTCATGTGCTTACAAAATAAAATTATTAAAGAGAAATTACAAGAGCAAGGGGGAACAAAGAGGCCTGGTTAAAGATTATTAAAAGTGTGATTGCAGCCAATTCCTGCTCTCACCAGTGGGCCAGAAAGTTTGGTCTTTCACCAAACCACCTTAACTCTCTCTCGAAACCTTTTGTTCCTCAGGCTTCGTCCATGTACTCCATCAAGATTCTATGAAAGCTTGCTATATTTATATCATTTGGCTCTACTCCATCATCAAGTTTTTGGTTATGTGGTAGGATATTTGAGGCTGAGAATTTGCATCTCTAACAAGCAGTTAGGTGATGCTGATTAGGGACCACTGTTAGGGAGGTGTGTCCTATTGTGAGGATGATTTGAGTAGACCAGTAAGAATTTTACTTGGCCTCTGACTAGAAAGGACCATGAATTATTTTAGATTAGTGTTGTTTAAAGGGTAAGTATTGTAAGGTAACTGAGATCATACACATATCTCTTGGTTACAAGACAGCAAAGAATTTAATTTCTTCAAGGATTGTAGGCAATATCACATTTAATTATTTGTGATGCCTCATTGAGAAGTACTACTCTAGCCCACCCTTTGCTACTTTAAAGTGATTCTGACCTTTGTGTACTATAACTTTTAATAAGAGATAACTATGGTGAGCCCCAGAAGTTGTACTGTTTGTATTTCTCACCTTTTAGTTTCACTTCATGCAGAATTTATTGAAATATGTGTTATATTAAAAAAGAAAGTGATAAGAAAAAATCACTTCCAAAAGCTCAGACTCAAAGAGAAAACAGCTCATATTGGACTAAGAAAAGGTGAGTTTCAAAACCTATGGTCTTACACAAGATGAGTTGGAGGTTTTAATCTACACTGAGGCGCTAGTTCCTATGTATTTCCCAGCAGGTAGACCTCCTTGAGAGGAAATTTGAGGCTACAGCAGTATTCAGGCACTACTACTTGTTTGACTCTTTCTTTCTTTCTTTCTTTCTTTCTTTCTTTCTTTCTTTCTTTCTTTCTTTCTTTCTTTCTTTCTTCCTTTTTCTTTCTGACCCACCTGTTTTCTCATCAAGGAAGATGTAATATACACCTTTTAGTTAATTGTGTTTTGAGTGTAAGTGTTGTGGTCACACTTATCCCTGAAAACTAATATAATACAGGATGTTGCAAGCAACATTTTCTATCACATAACAACTCAGACTACAAAGGGCAAAGCCATAACTGACAAGAACCACGAAGTTCGAAAGTGAGGTCCTAGATGATCTTTCAGAGGCCCTAGGCCTGGGTTACTTTTGCAGGTGTTGGCCCTAATTCAACTGGGTTATATAAAAGAGCTGAGGTGGTGAAAAGGGGGAAAACTTACTTTGAGAGACCTGCTATCATAGCTGGCGTTTTCTCCACATGCAGAAGAAAGGGAGAGAGATTCTTTTCCCTTTGGTTTTAGCCAAGTAAAAGAGGTTTGGAATAATTTCCACTATCAAGGGGAGCATGGCAGTAAACTCACTAAATGTACAGTGAGTGAACTTTGAATCTCTAAAATACCCAGGCTCTCTGAGGACATCCATTTTTCTAAAGATCCCTGTTTGTGTGTTGCTTTGAAGATATCACTGGGGAATCCCATCATTAAGGCATTCTCTGAGAACAACCAAGCCATAAATCTAGAGAGAGCTGATAAAGTTGCACATGTGATGGTTTCTGCATACCAATTCAAGTCTGGAACCTCATCAACTTCAGTAACCAAAAAAGGATTCTCTCAAGTCAATACTGCATGGTGAGTGTTGTCTGACATGGAATTTTGGTGTTTCTCAATGCTTTTATGTATCATACTCACCTGCTTGGCTTGTTAAGACACAGGTGTGTGAAACCCTCTTCTTCCTCCAGAATTTCTGATTCAATAACGTTGGGATAGGGCCCGGAACTTTGCAACTTCTTACTAGTGCATAGCTGACCTGGATGCTGCTAATTTGGGGACTTAACTCTGAGAAACACTGAGAATCTAGGGCTTCCATTTAAAGGGAGATTAACTCACAAACTCACATTTAAATTGGGAACCTAGAGATTTTTGATGATAAGAGTTTCTGGTGTCAGGAATACCAGAATAGCAGCAAAATCAACATGTTACTATTTTGCTTTATGTTCACTTTTTTTTTCAGTTCTGGGGATGGAACTCTCCAGTTCTACCTCCCAGCTATGCCCCAGCCCTATTTTTTATTCTTTCTGTATTTTTTTTTTGTGGTACTGGGGGTGGAACCCAGGGGGTTTTCTACCTCCGGGCTTTACTCCCAGACCTATTTTTTATATTTTATTTGGAAACAGCATCTCACTAAGTTGCTGAGGGCCTAAGTAGCTGAGGCTGGCTTCAAACCTGTGCGATCCTCCTGTCTCAGCCTTCTAAGTTCTGGGATTACAAGTGTGTGCCACCACGCCCGGTTTATTCTTTATTTTGAAACAGGGTCTCAACTGATTTCCAAAGGGCCTCACTAAGTAGCTGAGGCTGTCCTTGAACTGTGATCTTCCTGTCTTAGCCTCCCAAGTGCTGAGATTACAAGCATGCATCACCATGTCCGGCTGCTTTATGTTTATTTTTTAAATTTTTATTGTTGCAATGTAGTCATACATCTTAATGGGATAACAGACTTGTGTAGACATACATGCTTTATGTTAAATTAAGCTTAAACTCATCACTTTTGATACTTTCCCTTGAAATTAAAATATTTCACCTAATTTAAAAAATCAATTTGAAGTAAAAACATTCAAAGGAAGTAGAATTTTAAGATAAGAAGTTAAATATGTATATTATACTAAAATAAAACTCAAATTAATATATTGATCACACAATCAAAAATATACTAAAACTCTTATTTAAAACTATCCACTGATTAGGAGATGCCAAAATTTTGTTTAAAAAAATAATGAAAATGGATAGTTTGGCAGCAGGTTGAAGAAGTATTGAAAATTGGGCAGAAAAATGAATCTGCTTGTTAAGGATAAATCTAAATCTTTGATTAGTTCCTAAAAGTCAATATGTATGAGTGGTGTGAATTTGCAAAATATATTATAAAGAAATTGTTTCAGTCAAGTGTGGTGGCGCATGCTTTTAATCCTAGTACTTGGGAGGCTAAGACAGGAGGAGCACAGGTTTGTGGCCAGCCTCAACTACTTAGTGAGGCCCTTCGCAACTCAGTGAGACCCTATTTTAAAATAAAGAATAAAAAATAAGGCTGGGGTGTAGCTCAGAGGCAGAATGCCCCTGGGGTCTATCCCCAGTACTGCAAAAAAAAAAAAAAAAAAAAAAAGAAAGAAAGAAAGAAAAGAAAAGAAAAAAAAGAAATTGTTTAAAGATTTTATATTTGATAATGCATCAATAAAAAATTTTAAAAAAAGAAATTAGAAAAAACAAGTCTGCCCTCTGGCCCTAAAGGAGGAAATTCTCCAAACTGCAGGCCTAATAGCTTCTCACATGGCTTTCTCCATATGGTTCCCTCCCAGGCAAAGAACAGAGAGCATTTACTTACTTACTGTGGCTAATGTTTCTCCTTCACGATGCTGACAGTTCAATACTGATGATCAAAATAAGAGAACGATTCCGATATAAAAGTCAGAATACTTAGAAATAACATAGTTACAAATATGTAGACCCTATCTGAGGAAAATTAAGAGCAAAAGGAAAGACGTGGAATTAGAAGTATAGAATAAAAATAAATAAAAGGTTCCACTCTATAAAGCTGATAATGTCTCCCAAATTGATTTATATCTGTAATATTTTATAGTCAAAATGATAAAAAAGGGTTTAGGAATTTAACATGTATACTTAAATATTCTGAAGAAATAACAGGGCAAGACTATCCTATAACATTCTGAAAAAGAAGACTAATAAAATGATTTAGCTTACAAGATAATAAAAGTCCTCTTGAAAATAAAAAAAATTTTTATATTTGAAATAAAAAATATTTGAAAAGAACATAAAGAGACTATATCAGAAATACTATTTGAAAAGAAACAAACATATGTAAACTATATTTTTATCATGGTGAAATATAATTTTTGAATACATTTAATATTCAGAAAAAGTTTTTCATTTTCAGATACCAATATCAGACATTAACATTGTTTTTATATCTTTTATGTTATGTCTTTCTATATGGTCATTGGTTTTATGGAACTTAATAATTTAGAAAGCAAGATTACAAATTGGTCCTTCAGTTAATTACTCACTTCGAAAATTCAATTTCAGCACTTTCAGTAAGTTGAGTTAAATATGGACTCTCCTGGATGCCATTAGCTTTAACTGCTCAGAATCTCTCCCCTTGTTTTCTTAATTTGCATAGCACTTTATTTTAGAGAATAGCTCTTCCTGAAGCCTTAATTGGTGAGGTTTATGTGAAGATAATTCCATCCCAAATTCCTCTGGGGCTGCATAAACTAAGCTGTTCAAAAATAGTGCCATGTTCAAATATAAGATGAATTGACTTATATTGGTTTCATTGATATGTCAATCTATGTTTTTAAGATTTGGAACACTATTAATAGAGAAGAAATATCTCTTCTAAATCAGCTACCTTGCTTTCTTTCAGCAGTTCAATTCTTTGATGTTGTCCTCATCTGAGGAAATTCCATCATGTCCATTGGCATTATATAGGCAGTACTTAATTCTCCCAGCAGGAATGTATAGAAACTTGCCTGTTTTAGTGAAGATAATCTTATTACCAGCTCCACTTGGGCTGTATAAACCAATCTGCTCAAAATGAGTGCCTGTTAGATTATTGTTGTTGACTTTGTCATCTATTTTTTACATATTTGGAATCCTAATAGAAATATCCTTCCTTCCTAAATCTCCTACTATTGCCCTAACTAGTGATATTTTTTATATTGTTCTTACAAATAGTATGTTAAAGTGGAAAAATGGTTTCTTGTCGCTGGAGCTTGCTTGGCTATACCATCTTTGTTCTGGGTTCTTGGTGATTGCCTGGGGATTGTAGACAAAGGCCCTTCTGAAAATTAATTAGCAAGTACATTATCTTAATTGTCTAAAAGGAATTTTGGCATAATTTGAAACCTTCTGAAATCACGAATTCCTGGAAAAATATTATTTTGAATTCACTATTAGTTGGGTTTAAACTTTATATAGCTCAACATAATCTCAACTGATATAATCGTGTGTGTGTGTGTGTGTGTGTGTGTGTGTGTGTGTGTGTGTGTTACTAGAAATTGAACAGGGGGGGAGCATTCTATCTCCAAACTATACCCCCAGCCCTATTTTATTATTTAATTTGAAATAGGATCTCACTAAGTTACTTAGGGCCTCATTAAGTTGCTGATGCTGACCTTGGAGCTGTAAGCCTCCTGTCTCAGCCTCACAAGTACTGGGATTATAAGCATGCATCACCATGCCTGGTTTGAGAAAATCTTTAATATAAGTAATCCTTATTTTTAAGTAAAACTTGTTTCAATTGCTTGCAAGTTATTTTAATTAAATCAATTTAATCTACAATTTACATTGGTAAATTTTTTTTATGTGCAAACAAATGCACAAGTGAGAAAAGAAAATGGGTAAATTGGAATTAATGAAATTAAAATCACTAATTTCAAAGATACCATCAAGAAATTAGAAAGATCTCACAAACTGGAATAAAATTTTTGCAATATGCTGCACTTTTAAACTTCCTTTTTATTAGTCATCAAAAGATTCTGTTGAACCCTGTATGTTAGGGACTGAAGTGTTCGTCTACCTCTATTCCTATGTTGAAACTGTAATTCCCAATATTAATATAGTTGAAGACAGGGGCTTCAAGTAAAGAGGTCATTAGGAATGTTGTCCTTATAAAAAGAAGACACCAGAGTTCTCCCCTCTTGCACGAAGACACAGCTCTGTGCCCTATAAACCAGGAAGAGAGGTCTTACTAGGAATCAACCTTGCAACCATCTTGATCTTGGACTTCCAACCTCCAGAAATGGGAAAGAATTGTCTGTTTCTTAAATCACCCTGTCTGTGATTTTTGTTGTTGTTGTTCTTGTTTTTGTATGGCAGTCTGAGCAGACCATTGCATTGGGAAATATTTGACATAGCTGACAAAATCAGAAGTTCAGTCATAAATGATAACCCAAATGAACACTAAACAAGTCACAAAGGAATCTTTAAAATTCCTATCAATTCTCCCTCTAATCAGTAGTTTTTTTCATGCACTTTATTCTGTCACTAATATTTCCATAGTAAAGGCCACCTTTGCCTCTCTTTGCATTTAAGACACATTGATGTCTGCTAACCTACACTGATCTTATAAGTATTACCCCAACATCGAGCATATTCCTCACATCTTAGTTTAAATAATCACTTTAAAACAAAGAACTGATTGCATTATACTATGCTTCAAAGTCTTTATCTACTCATCCAGTTCATTATTATGTTGATTGTCTGCCTTTCTTCAACTATCTAAATATATTTGTACCTTCTCCCTTAAGTGACTCAGCTACATTAAGTGAAACAAACAAAATAAATAGAAATTAAATGAACAATTGTTAATGTTATATATGTAGAGAAATTAAAATATGCAAAATACAGTCCAGAAAGAACTACTAAATTTCAGAGTTAAACAGTTTGAAAAGCAGAAATCTAAGGAAACCCCGATCCAGATAGCAAAGGAAGGGCATCTACATTTTATTTTTGCTGTAACCTTCTTAAGGTGGGATGTTTCTCAGCCATATCCACATCATTGACTTCTAAGACAGTGTCTGTCTCAATAAGTGCACTTATTAATAAAGATGAAGGAGCTGACATTTCCATTGAAAACACCTAGACAATTCAAGGACATAATTATGAGAAAGGCAAAAGTCTAACTCCATTTTTCACAAGGAGTGAGACTTGTTTTTTCCCTAAACTCATGACTTCAGAGAAATTGAATGATCTCCATTAATACATATTTTATCCAATTCCTATGTTCTCCTTTCAGTGGTCTTAAACTTAATTCTGCCTTTAATTAATATTATTTTTCTCTCTCATAAACTAATAAAGCCTGGGTAAGTGAAAGTATTTCATCTAAGAATACCTGCCCTAGCCGGGCGTGGTGGCGCACGCTTGTAATCCCCGCGCTTGGGAGGCTGAGACAGGAGGATCGCACAGGTTCGAAGCCAGCCTCAGCTACTTAGTGAGGCTCTCAGCAACTTAGTGAGACCCTGTTTCCAAATAAAGTATAAAAGAAATAGGTCTGGGAGTATAGCCCGGAGGTAGAAAGCCTCTGGGTTCCACCCCCAGTACCACAAAAAAAAAAAAAAAATACCTGCCCTAAAGTTCAGAACCTAATAGATGATTAATTCATATTTACTACATATGGTACATCAAAAGTATTTTTATAATCTTATCTTTTTTATAACCATTCAGTGATATCAAACATGGACACAGTTTTTGGCAAATTATTAAACAGAGGATGTTTTAAATTTCTACAGCAGGCAAGTAATTAGTCTCTACATTATAAAAGAAAGTACTACAAATCAAGAAGAAAAACATAATCTCCAGTAGTTAAGTAAGCAATTCACATAACAGGGAATTGAAAAGTGAGCAATTTTCAGAACTAGAACATTTATAGAGCTGCCCTGAGTCATAGCTAATCACAAACATGTTAATTAAAACACTTAAAAATTCATAGTGATGTGTAATAATTGTAAACTTGCAACATTAAAAAAACTGGACAACACCAGTATTTGAAAGGCAACTGGGTGTAATATGTCCTGCTGCCATAAATATTCTAAAAAATAATAAAAAGTGCATTGTCAAATTCTATATGATCTCCATTACAGCTATTCAACTCATACCTATATTTCCAAGAAAATCTTGTGTTCAAAAGAGAACCTAGAGGATGATGAATATAGCATCCTATTTAAAATATTGACAGCTACCTAGATAAGCCTGACTGGGAGACTGTTTAGAAGATAATCGTTTAGAAATAATTGACCATATGTGGTAACTAGACACAGCTTATGAGAAATGCTTGTAGCAATGCAGATGAATCCTAAAAACAGAACTCCCTAAAAATTCCATTTATTTAAATTAAAATACAAACTAAAGATAATATGTATTTTGCAATAATATGTTGGAGGCAAAAGAGAAACATGAAATATATTAGAATTGATTATAAGGTAAGGAAGAATAAAATCCAGATTTCTGAATATAACAGCATTTCTTTTTAATCATTTATAAATTTTAATAGGTATATAATGTTCAATACATGTCTATACTGCATGATATCTAAATTAGGCCAAAATGTGTCATCAAATGTTTGTTATTTTATGGTTATAACTTTCAAAATTCTTGTATCGTTTGAAATGTAAAGTACATTATTATTATCTATAGTCATCATACTATGCAACATATATCAAACCTTCTTATACAATCTATTTGTAACTTAGGGCACATTGATTAACATTTCTACATATTTCTCTCACAATTCTCTGGGGATTTTTTTGATCACCTTTTTACTCTCAACTTCTATAAGACAAACTTTTTAGACTGTCCATATGAGTGAGATCATCTGGCACTTGTTTTTCTGTTTTTGATCTATTTAACACAGTGATCTCTAGTTTCATTCATGCTGTGACAAATTACAGGGTGACATTCATATTTTATGGCTGAATAGCATTGGCATTCCATAGTATGTATCACATTTTCTTTATCCATTCATCAGTTTAGAGACGTGTATGTTATTTGCATCTCTAGGCTATTGTGACTAGTGCTTCAATGAATGTAGGAAGACAGATCTCTTCTATGTGATTATTTCATTTTCTTTTGAAAAAAATATATACCTCCGAGAGTGGGATTGTTGCATCATGTGACAGTTTTATTTTTTAAGGTTTTGAGGAGCTTCCATATAATTTTCCTCAATGTATGTACTAATTTACATTTCCACCAATATTGTGTCTGTCATTCACATTCTCACCAGCACTTGCTACCTTTAATCTTTTTGATAATAGCTATTCTTATCGAGGTGAGGTAGTGTCTCATTGTGGTATCTCAATGTGGCATTTCCATAATGTTCAGTTGCCACGCCTTCTTCCCAGTCTAAAACTGAGCACGGCTCGTTTTAGCAGGAATGCTGCACAACAGACATTCCCTGGAACAGGCACACGGCATCTCCTTCTGGGGAATAGTATTAGGCATGGGGATTTGGGGATTTTTTTGGAATTGGCTTTGTTACCAAAAGATACCTGTGACTTATGTTATTAATGGTTTCAAATTGTTTAATATAATTCAATATTTACTCTGAGGCTGGCGTATTTCTTCTTGAAATCCCGCCTGGCTGTTCCGCAGTGGCTCACCTCGGCTTGCTGTAGCCGTCCGGTGAACTCGCCACTGCCGCCGGCAGTATGGCGCTGCTCGTTTGTATACTTACTGATGGATTAATTCTAGAAAAAATTGTAAGAGTAGAATGTAGCCAAAAAAAAGTATAAAATGTTTGCCAAAACCGAAAGTAGGGAGAGCAAAAATGTAAAGTATATAGAGCAGCTTCACTCTCCATTGCGTCTGTGTGCTATTTCTCAGCCGTACTTCGCCGACTCCTCACTCCACCACTCGTGGACCCCCGACTCTTGCTAGGGCTGGACCCCGGCATTCAGTTATGTTGAGCATTTTTTGTGTACCTGTTAAAAGTTTGTGTCTTCTTTTGAGAAAAGGCTATTTAATTCTGATGCCCATATTTTTTTCCTTGCCAAAATTTATTTTATTTTATTCTATTTTTTAATTTTTTTATTGGTGCATTATATTCAAATATCATATTGGGGTAAAAAACTTGTGTGTACAAACATGTACTCATCACTGATTTAACCCCTACCCAATTCCCACCCCATTCCCTCCCTGGCTCTCCCTCCCTTGCTTGGCTTAGTGATTGACTTCGATATGTTTAAGTACATTGTGTGTTTTAGAGATTTTCCTCTTTCCCCCTCCTTTCTCCTCCTTTCTCCTGCCTTGTTTGCTCTGTAGGATTTCCCTTTTCATCTAGAGTTCCTCCTATGACCTATTTCTCCCTAACTCTCACATATTAGGGAAAGCATCTGATTTCTTATTTTTTGTGACTGACTAATCTCACTTAGCATAATGTCCTCCAGTTCCATCCATCTCCCTGAAAATGATGTGTTGTTTTTTTTTTGATGGCTGAGTAAAAATCCATTGTGTACATATCCCACGGTTTTGTAATCCATTCATCTATTGATGGACATCTTGGCTGGTTCCATAGTTTGGCTATGGTGAATTGTGCAGCTATGAACATAGATACACATGCTAATGCCCATATTTTGATTGGGTTATTTATTCTTTGCTATTGAAATTTGGATATTGGATATTATAATATCCAATTTGGATAATATATATTCTTGTAGATAATGCATATTGAATTATATATAGCATGTATTTTGATATGTATCAAATAATATAGCATTATAATTTATATACATGTAATGTTTAAAATATACTTGGATATATTATATATTCTGGGTATCAATCCCTTAGCAGAATTAGATACTTTCCCTTATTCTATAGCAGAAAGGTGTATCACATTTATTGAGTTGCATATATTGGACCAGGCTTGTTGTGTACTCTGATCATTGTTTCCTTTGCTGTCCAGAAACTTTTTGGCTTGATGTGATCACATTTGTTTATTTTTTAATTGTTTCATGTGCTTTTGGGGTCATGTACAAAACATACCTGTCCATTCCAGCTTCTTGATGCATTTATTTTTCTTCTAGTAATACTTTCAGGTCTTATATTTATTTGGATTTTATCTTAAAATTATTGAGAGATAAGGGTCTAACTTAATCTTCTATATATGGATATTGAATTTTCCCAACAACAGCATATATTGAAAATACTGTCCTTTCTCCAATGCTTATTCTTAGCACCTTTGTCAAAAATCAGTTGACTATAGAGGCTAAGTATTCTTCTTGGCTCCCTCTATTCTCTGACATTGGTTTACATGTCTATTTCTTACACTAATATGATGTGGGGTTTTTGTTACTGTTGTTTTTTTTTTTTTTTTTTGGACTGGTAATTGAACTCAGGGGCATTATACTTCTGAGCTGTACTCCCATTCCTATTCTATTTTTTTTTTTATTTTAAAACAGGCTCTCACTTGGTTTCTAAGAGTCTTGCAAAATCTCTGAGGCTGGTCTTGAACCTGCTGTCTGCCTTTCTCAGCCTCCCAAGTACTGAGTTACAAACTTGTACCACCATTCTCGGCTCATCTTGTTTTTAGTACAGTTTTATAGTTATGTTTTGAAGTCATTTGGTGTAAAGCCTCTTGCTCTATTCTTTTGCTTAACATAGCTTTGGCTATTTGGAGTATTTTTGGAATTCAGTATACATATTAGTATTTACTAGTTCTATTTAAGAATGTCACTATTATTTTGACAGGGTTGTATTGAATCTGTAAATTGCTTTAGTTGTATGGACATGTTAAGATTATTGTTTTTCAACCAATGAACATGAGATGTTTTTTGAATTTTGCATCCTCCTCATTTTCTTTCTCAATATTTTATAATTTTTATTTTAGAGATATTTCTCATCTTTGGTTAACGAAAGGTATCCCTAGGTGTTTTTGTACTTATTATAACTAGGGTTGCTTTATTGATATCTCTTTCAGAGAGTTTCCTATTGGCATATAAGAACACCACTAATTTTTGCTTGTGGATTTTGTATCCTGCAACACTGCTGAATTCACTTGCCATAGCTAATAATTTTTGGTAGAGTCTTTGGGGTTTTCCATATGTAAGATCACGCCATCTGCAAACAATGACAATTTGACTTGTTTTTCAATTTGACTGTCCCTTATTTCTTTCTCCCACTTAATGTTCTTGCTAGAACTGTTAAATAAAAGTGATTAAAGTGGCAATGAATGTCTTGTCTTATATTATAGAAAGGAAGCTTTCAGCTTTTCCCATTCAGAAAAATGATAGTCATTGGCTTATTAGAAATGGTCTTTATTATGTTGAGGTATATTCCTTATATGCCTAATTTGGTCAGCCTTTTTATCATGGAGGAATGGTTAATTATAGCGAATGCTTTTTCTGTATCAATTGAGATGACCATATTCTTTTTCAATCTATTTTGGTGAATCACATTTGTTGATTTGCATGTATTGCACTATCCTTGCATCCTTGGGATGAATGCTACTTGATCTCGGAGAATAACCTTTTTTATATACTTGTATTGGTGCATTGCAGTCTCACATCATAATGTAGTTCAAAGTGATAGTGTCCATCAATGGTGAATGGATTACAAAATTAATGGATATATGCAAAATGGAGTTCTACTTAGCAATAAAGAACAAAATTTTGTCATTTGCAGGAAAATGGATGAACCTGGAGAACATTATGTTACATGAGCTTAGCCAGTCATGGAAAGTGAAGACTCATATATTTTTTCTCATATGTAGAAGCTAGGGAGTAAGAGGGATAAAAGCAGAACATTGGATAGTGAATAATCTTTTTAATGGGCTACTGGATTTGGTTTGCCAGCACATTGTAGAGGATTGTTGCATCTGTGTTTATCAAGGAAATTGGAATTTTTTTTATCCGTATCTGGTTTTGATATCAGGTCACAGTATAATTACATAATGTTTGGGGAAGATTTCTACCTTCTCTTACATTCTGGAATAACTTAAAAATTCTTATTTGTTCTTAATGAAATATTTGACATAATTCAGTACTGAAACCATCTGGTTCTGAATTTTGTCTCATCGGATCTTTTATTTGTTTTTTACTGATTGATTCTCAATACTTGTCATTGATCTCTTCCGGTTTTTTATTTCTTCATGATTCAGTCTTTATAAGATGTATGGGTGTAATAATGTGTCTATTTGTTCTATATTATCCAATTTATTGGCATATAGTTGTTCATAATAATCTCCAGTTATCTATTGTATTTCTGTGGTATGGGTCATAATGTCTCACTTTTTTCCTCTGATTCTATTTACTAGAATCTATTCTCTCCTCTAGTTATAATTTTATCTACTAATTTTTTAAAGAAACATCCTTTTTCATTGATGTTTTATGCTTTTCCATTGCCATTTCTTTTATTTCTGCTCTGATTTTGATTATTTCTGTCTGTCCACTATTTTGGTATTTAACTTCTTGGTTTATAGTTCCATAATAGATTGAAATCTTATTACTTTTTTTATATCTGCATTGATTGACATAAACTCCCTTCTTAGTAATGCTTTGACTGTGTTTTGTATTTATTGGTATGTGATGTTTCCTGTTTATTCTGTGATCCATTTGTATAGTTTCCAGTTTTTATATCTAAAGATTTGTAGCTTTATTGTATTGTGCTCAAAATAAAAACTGGATGAGTTCAATTTTTAAAAATTTATTGGTACTTATTTCAAAGTCTCTCATGCAATCTATCTTGAAGAATATTTCCTGTACTAATGAGAAAAATATGTATTTAGTAGCTATTATATGTAATTTTCTGTAGAATATTGGATCTACTTGATTTGGTGTGCAATTTATTGTTTCTTAGAAATGATAACATCTTATTATGATCATGAAGATAAGACAAGAAATAAACAAAAGAACAGGCACAATCCACTAATAAGAAAACTCTCAATTTGTACTCCATTGCTTCTCACATTTTGAAATTTAGTATTCCATTTTGCATTTTTCTTTTATCCTATTACTTAGACTACTAGTGAGTTACTATTATTTCAATTGATTTTTAAATCTTTATTCTGAATATATGAATTATTTATGTATTATACTTAGAATACTGGAGCATATTGAATTTGTTTTTTATATTTTTTAAATTTTCAAATATTTTGTACTTTTATTGGTGCATTATATTCTTATAGTCTCATATAATGTAGTTCATCATGATAGTGAAATACACCTCTTAACAATGTGTTTTATAACTTTCTATGTTTTCATCCTACTCATTAACATCTCTAAGTTTTAAGAATTTCCTTTAGCACTTTTAGAAAAGGCTTAGTAAATATATATATTCTCAACATTTTGAGGGAATGTTTTTAATCCTCCATTTCTAAAGCATAGACTTTCTGAGTACATTATTTTCAATTGACAGTTTTTTAAGTTTATTTGTTTTGGATTTTTTGTTTGTTTGCTTTGCGGTACTGGGGATGAAACCCAGGGACATTCTACCTCTAAACTATACCCCCAGCCCTACTTTTTATTCTTTATTTTGAAACAGGGTCTCACTGAGGTACAAAGGGCCTCACTAAGTAGGAGTGGAAGCTGTCCACGAACCCGGATCCCCCGTCTCAGCCTCCCAAATGCTGGGATTACAAGTGTGCACCACCACGCCCGGCATATTTTTTTTATTTTTTGAAATAGGATTTCACTGAGTTGTGAAGGGCCTTGCTAATTAGCTGAGGCTGTCCGCTAGCCAGGATCCTCCAGTCGCCACCTCCCGAATGCTGGGATTACAAGCCTATGCCACCACACCCGGCCTGTTTTATTTATTTTTCTCCTTCAGTATTGTGAAAACCTAATGCTATTCTTCCATGGCCTGTAAGGTCTCTACTGAGAAATATTATGTCAGATGTCTTGGGATAGACTTGGCTGAGTCAAATTTGAGTGGTGACCTTTGATTTACTATGAGTATTTGTACCCTTCTCTATGTTTGAGAAGTTTACTATTATTTATTCCATTAATATTTCTACTTCTTTGGTATTCTCAATTCCTTCTTGTACGCCAATAACCCAAATATTTGCTTTGTTAAATATTGTCTTAAAATTTTAATTAACTTCATTCAGTCCCTTTTATTCTTTTTTCTTCTTTCAACTGTGAATTTTCAAATAGCCTTTTCTCAAACTAATATTTTCTTCTGTTTCATCTATTGTACTACTTATGCCTTCTAAAGCATTTTTAATTTCACTAAGTGTATTTTTCAACTCAAAAGTTCCTGTTCAGTTGTTTTAAATTGCTTCCACCCCTTTATTAAATTTATGTTAGAGTACTGTCATGTTTATCTGTGGTTTCTTCAAATTCATCAAATTTCTTTAAAACAGCTGTTTTAAATTCCCTACTGTAGCATTCTCACATGCTCAAAACTGCCCATTTAATTTCTGGCACCTAATTTTGAGTAATAGGTGACTTCATGGTTTTTTGAAAACTCTTGATGCTTGTTAGAAATAATGTCATATAAACATTGAATGGTTTTGTATTTCTTTCAGTCTTCTTAATCTAGCTTTATGCTTCTCTTTCTAGAAATACTAAGAAATTGCTTTTTTCCCTCCTGTGCCTATAGTTACTTCTACTATGTAAACACTAGATGACACTCAAGTCCAAATTTGCCAGTTGTCAGCTGTAGGTATGTTGTCACTCTCTATAGTAGAGGTCGATCCAAGCCCAAGTTTGTCCCAAATAAATCAATGTTCAGAAGGTCATAGGAGAATACCTATACAGACTATTCTCTCTCCATGACTCTCCTTAGTTCAGGCTTGGCACAGAATCCACATTCACATTCACCAGCCTATATTCAAACAAAAGATTTTTCTTAGTCACTGTGGATGGATGATATCTGGATACCCATATCTACCTATGGCCACCAATACCACCAATCTATATCGTACCTTGACCCTACATCCCACCAAGACAAGTACATTTGGTTAGATCTAAGCCTTCCTGTCCTATGGGCTCCTATGGGCTCCGGATTGTTGAGTTGGAATCATGATCTAAACCACTGCAGCCAATCACACGTGAGTTTAGATAGAATAAAAGTCTGATGGACTGGGGCTGTGTGTCTTCCCCTGGCACTGGAGCTATTCCAGAAGTCCTATCTTCTGGCAGCCATGGGGAAGAGGGCCATTAGGATATTCCCAGTGTTTTTTTTTTTTTTTTTACCAACCTATTACTAAGCTCCAGGGTAAAGTCCTATACCCTGTCCTACCCCTACTCCTAGCAAATGGGTTCTTATATCACCTTATGCTATCTGCATTCTTATATCACCTTATGCTGTCTGCATTTGGGGTAGTGTTGGTGAATTCATTCCCCTGGGTACATAGGCTGATGCTAACTGGTTGCTTCTGAGTCTTAAAACTGCAAGGGCCTAAACAATCCTGGGGATGCATTTGAGCCCATATTATGATATAGGCAAAAACACAAGACTATCTCACAGGATCATATGTCTCTACCTATCTTAGGGGAGTTCTAGGCCCCTATCTGAGCACAATCTTGGTGATGGCTGTGCTGCCAAAGGTTTGGGGATAAATGATAGAGACAGTCTCTTGGCCACCAAAGATGGATTAAACTATGCACACCTGAGTGTCACAATACAGATATGTCACATAACACACAGTTTTACTAGATCACAAACTGAAAAGTGATTAAAGTATAAGGTGAACACTATTTGCTTATTCCTTGCTTTGTATCAAAAACTAAGGGAAGTAATGGGAAGACCCTCTATTCTTATTGTAAAGAATTTATTTCACAAAAAAATGCTACCTTAGCAGTTCAAAGAAGACCCTTATTATGGGTAATAAAAGTATAAAGAAGAGAAAGCTTTACTATAGTTACAACAAATTGTATTATTTTGAAAGTTCTACATAATTGACTTAAACAATTTGGAGTAGGCAAATCATATGAGAAAAAATAGTTAATGAGCCAGGCATGGTGGCACACACTCTTAATCCCCCTGCTTGGGAGGCAGAGACAGGAGGATCGCACAGGTACAAAACCGGCCTAGCTGGCTTAAGAGACCCTGTTTCCAAAAAAATATATAAAATGGGTCTGGGAGTGTAGCCTAGAGGTAAAAGGGTTCCATCCCCAGTACCACCAAAAAAAAAAAAAAAGATAGTTAATGATAATCAAAGAACCTCTATAACTATTTGTGTTTATTTCCAATATCCAGAGCAGTTCTCTCAGTATCCACAGGGCATTGGTTCATTGACTCTAGGAACCCCCACATATACCAAATCCTGGGAAATTCAAGTCACTTATAAAAATGGTGTACTAGCTGGGCATGGTGGCGTATGCTTGTAATCCCAGCATTTGGGAATCTGAAACAGGAGGATCGCAGGTTCTAAGACAGCCCCAGCTACTTAGTGAGGCCCTTTGCAACTCAGTG
The DNA here is from genome assembly GCF_963383645.1 of Muscardinus avellanarius. Lineage (NCBI taxonomy): Eukaryota > Metazoa > Chordata > Mammalia > Rodentia > Gliridae > Muscardinus > Muscardinus avellanarius. The sequence goes on along the minus strand of NC_137792.1, from coordinate 21,081,970 downwards.
AGACCCTGTTTCACCATAAAAAAAAATACAGCTGGAGGTGTAGCTCAGAGGTAGAATGCCCCTGGGTTCCATCCCCAGTACCTCAAAAAATAAATTAATAAATAAATAAAATAAAATAAAATAAAATGGTGTACTATTTTCGTAGAACCGAAACAAATCCTCTTATATATTTTAAATCATCTCAGATTACTTGTAATACCTAATACAATTTAAATGCTATGTAAATAGTTTCTATATTTTATGTGTATACATACATAACATAAAGAAAATAAAAAAGTATGTGCATATTTAGTGCAGATACAATGTTTTTTAAAAATATATTTGATCTACCATAATATATTTGTTTCAGATCTGGAACCCGCAAAATGTAGAATCTGCAGATGCAGAGCACTAACTGTATTTTTAAAATCTGAAAAGGGTTTATGCATATGTGCACATATATGTTTGCGTGTATATATAACTGTATATAAATTATTCAGTTAATCTGAGATAATACCTTTAAAATGATTTTTAATTTTTCTAAAGTAACAGTATTGATGTTTTCTTTTACTTAAAGAAGCATTTAAAATACTAAATAAATATACTTGTTTAAATTCTCAATATAATAAGAGAGCAGAAATCTTATAATACTACTAGTTGTTCAACTATTACTCTTGCATTACTAGACTTCAAGACAAAGTTTAAATCACTACATAATAAATATTTTAATTTATGGTAATTTTTCCAAAAATTTTTAAAGTGATAAACATGTAAGCAGTACACTAACCAAAAATAATTATTATTTTATTTTTGTTTTCAAGGACTTATTCCTAGACCATTGAAGCCTGCCAGCATATTTTCAATCTAATGTACCAAGGTCAATTGCACTCTAGAGATATTTCTTAATGGAATTTTTAGGCGAGTCTGTGCTATTGTAAACTAAACTAAATTTCATGATCAGCACATTTTGAATATATGTTATATAGTTTTAGAGAACTTTGGAAATAGAGGATCATCTTTTAAATGCAGAATAGCATCCATGGTTCTAATGAAAGAAAGAAAAATCTTGTTGCTGACTTTTTTTTTTTACAAAGTACAAAAAGATTGTAAGTGTAAATTTAATTCTTCTAATAATTAATTCAATAGGCTTAAAAGCATGTGTGAAAACATTCAAGTGGGCAGTGAGGAAAACCAGAGATTGTCTAAAAGAACTTGATTTCATTCATTTGTTAATAGTTGTGCATCCATCAGTATTAAGCAATTTTATCTAAAGCACACCACCCAAACTTATGAGTTTGGCATTAAGGAGGATCTTATTTTGTTAAAATATATAAAAGCAGATTAAGCTATTAACAATTTATTATTATTATTATTATTATTATTATTATTATTATTATTTGGTGGTACTGGGGTTCCTGAAAAACCTTCTACCTCTGGGCTACACTCCCAGACCTATTTTATACTTTTATTTGGAAACAGGGTCTCTTAAACCAGCGCGGCTGGCTTCGAACCTGCGTGATCCTCCTGTCTCCACCTCCCAAGTGCGAGGATTACAAGCGTGTGCCACCACGCCCAGCATTATTAACGATATTTTAAATCATGTCATATTTAAATATAATCCCAAGACCTTTTATTATTATATCAAGTATACTCTAGAATTTATCAAAATGAAGTTTGATATAAAACACAGATTGTAGTAAATAATTTTCTTTATATTGTCATTTTCATTATGTTTTTTCATCTTTCCTTATTTCTTTCTCTAGTACTTCTTTCCACATCACTTTTTTCTTTCTTTCTTTCTTTTTTTTTTTTTTTGGTACTGAGGATGGAACCCAGGGACATTCTACCTCCAAGCTACACCCCCAGCCCTGTTTTTATTCTTTATTTTGAAACAGAGTGTCATTAAGTTGCAGACGGCCTCATCAAGTAGCTGAGGCTGGCTGCAAGTTTACAATCCTCCTATCTCAGCCTCCCAAGTACTGGGATTACAAGCGTGTGCCACCATGCCCAGCTCACGTCACATGTTTTTATTCCTCTCACTTACCTAACACATTAATGATGATTTTAAACAAACAGCCTTCCATATGTCTTCCCACAGTCTCCCATTTGGATAGTTTTGTGGGATCTTCATATTTTATTTACCAAATATATACAGAGAATAACCAAATGTTAGTCTTCTAAATCCTTCTAGACTTCCAAACGATCCATTTCTAGTCTACAAATCTTTTCGTCCCTCCAAGTTAATTCACCACTGAATTTCAAAATTCATCTGTGGTATCTTATGTTTCTTTTCTCCCTCCTAATATCTATTTCTGTAGCCGTCAATACGATAGATAAGATAGATTACTCCAGACATGATATCCAGTAGACTTTCTGCAGTGATGGAATATTCTATATTAGTGTTCAGCATTATAGCCATTAGGGTAGGATTTGAACACTTGAAATGTAGCTAGTATAATTGAGACACTGAAACTTTATTTAATTTTAATTAAACTTAAATTTGAATAGTTTATTTGGTTGGAAACGACAGCATAGGACAACACAGCTCTTGAATATTTTCTGTTTGAATTCGTCTCAGAGGTTCCATGATAAACTCTTTTTTGATGTGCATGGTACTGGGAATTGAACTCAGAGGCATTCTAACTTCAAAATACACCCCCTTCATACTTGCAAACAAAGACTCTCTAGGATGATGAGAGTCTCACTATTTGCTGAGGCCCTCAAACCTGCTATCCTCCTGTCTCAGCTTCCCAATTACTAGGATTACAAGCGTGTACCGCCACTCCCGGCTCATCACAACACTTCTAATCTCATTTGAACACAGGAAGCTGTACATTTTACTCTTGATGCTTAATGAATATAAATAACCTAGTCCTATGTTAATACTTAGTCCATATTTCATAGATGCACCAGGAAGACAGAATGAGGTTGTTACCGTCCTGCTTTTCCAGTTAAGTTTTCATAAATCCCCTTTTTATATAAAAAATTCATCCAAGTTGAATTGTCTTTGTTCTGGAATCATTGTTTATACTTCTTCCACACTCATTACTTCACTCATATAGTATTCTTAATATTCTCTTCTGGAAATTCCTGACTCAAACTACATTTCCAAGACATCTTAGCTATAAAGTTTCATCTGAAGTTTGCCGCTTATTTCATGAAGCTTTTCCTAATTTCCCCTGCTATAAGCAAGCTTTCCTTCCACTGAATCACTTTAGCTATCTAACTTCATCTCCTCCTGAGAGATGCTCATTTTATCTTTAATACGCCTTTAAGCTCTTGGAGGTCACGTTCCATATCTGATTTATGCGTAATCTTCAGTCTTTTGTCCACTGGCATATTGAACATCCAAAATAGCTAGTTATCAAATAAATGGATTAAATTAGAAGTAACTGAATGAATATGGATATTTAAATTTGAAAGTCTCATTATCATCACTGGAACATTTCAAATGAAGATGATTAAGCCATTAAATAAATGTGAATTTATAAGTGTGTATATCCCATATGTATAGACATGTGTATATTCACAAATATGCATAGAGTGTACTTATAATTTAAAATCTACAAATTTTATACCATCTTTATGCATGTGTAACATATATACATTATTTCTAATAAGTCCTGCATATATTTAATTTTTATGTAATTATCCCTGTTTTCCACTTGTCACATGTAAAGCAATCTTAAATATTATAATCACATGTGATAAAACATAATATGGAATATTTATTTTAAACCATATTATTTTGAGGATTTTTTCCACCTTGTACATTTATTTGTTTTCAGTATTCAGTTCAAACATACTGTTCACTATTATTAAGATGAGTTGGATAGTGGACACAACCCTGTGGAACTGTTGAATTATAGTAGCTACTAATATTTTAGAAATCTGATATTCAAACTGGGCAATAGTACACACCTGAAATCCCAGTAGCTAGAAGGCAGAGACAGGAGGACTGCATGTTTGGGGGCTAGCACACATTAACCTAGGGAGACTCTGTTTCAAAAAAGAAAAATGGTGGGGGTTTAGCTCAGAGGTAGAATGCCTCTGGGATCAATCTCCAGTAACATACCACACACACACACACACACACACACACACACACACACACACACTGATCCATTTAACATTTTGTCATACATGATACTCCATTTAATATTTTGTGAACTCTCTGTGTAGAATCTTAAGTTCATTATTTTTAAAGAAACATTAATACCAAAGAGCAAATAAGATATATTATCAAAATAATAAAAACCAAACAATATTTAATATAAATTTTAGTAACATATATTTCTCATTATAGAATTCAATGATTCTATTGAAAATAGTATAAAATGATAAACTATGCTAAGGATGATATTAAATGAGCTTAAATTGCCAAGGATGACAGATAAACAAGGCTTTCAAATATAGTTTGTTGCAATAAAAGGCTATATAAGGCAACAGCTAAAGGCTAGGTATGGATAATAGCTAAAGGTTCTCTCACAGCAAGGGTTTGCAGGAGCCAAAAATAATCGCCTATTTGACTCCCTTTGAAAGACCACACCAGGATACACTTTTTCTTTCAGACCAGGGATGCAATTTTCTCTCCTATCTATAAACACTGTAAACATAAGTTCACTGAACCAAGGAACTCAAGATATAGTTTCTGTCAGGATTTCTTATCTATTAATGGTCATATACTTATATTCTTGCAGCATAAGTAGACTCCATGGCAGAACCCTCTAGGTTTCCCACCAAAACCAGGTGTAAATCATCAGTCTCACTTATCAATAAATAATGTTGGTATCCATATCATCCTCAAAACTCATAGTTACAGGCAACGCTAGTAGTTACTGTAGTTTATATCTTGACTGATGCCAGTGTTATGCAAATATCTTTTTTATTTCAACAGAAGAGCTCATAATAATTCTAAATCTTTGAGAATTAACTCTCATATCATAGGAACAAAATAATAACACCTATATCTTTGAGGATTTAAAAATAAGTTTATTGATGTATTATAATTATATCTGATAGTGAGATTCATAGTAGTATATTCATATGTGTACATATTATTTGATCTGTTTCTTTCCCCATATGTCTCTGTTCCCTCATACATGTGATAGACTTATAGTGATACATGATATCCATATCTTGCAACACAAAATAGTGGCAAATTATTAGTAATGAAAATATATTTGTAAATAAAAATACAAAATAGTCCAATGAAAAGGAAAAGAAGGCTTAAATATTATACACACACTCACACATGCACACACACATTCACTAATGGTATGAATGACAAAATATATAACACATATCAGATAGGCAATTATTTAAAAGTCTATTAGAAAGCTTTCAGCCGGGTGTGGTGGCACATGCTTGTAATCCCCGCACTTGGGAGGTAGAGACCGGAGGATCATGCAGATTCGAAGACAGCTGTGCTGGCTTAAGAGACCCTGTTTCCAAATAAAAATATATAAAAAATAGGTCTGGGAGTGTAGCCTGGAGGTAGAAGGTTTTTCAGGAACCCCATTACCACCAAAAAAAAAAAAAAGAAAGAAAGAAAGCTTTCAGTAAGAATTTGAAAAATCAAAATTCTTCATATCCAATCATAATAGTATAAAATGGCATAGCCATATAAAAATAATTTGGCAAGCTCTCCAATAATTAAAGGATGTTTATACTTTGAAATTAACTATTAATTTTGCAGTAATGTATTTTAGAGAAACTGGAAAATAGCAAAGGGAAACATTTGTATGATTATTTAATGCAACAGTTTTGGTCATGAAAAATTAGAAAACATGCTTTCCTTACATAAAAATAGATCAATAAATTATATATTTCTTCAATGAAGTACTCTTCAAAGTTTAAAATGGATGAATTAGTACTCATGTATTATGAGTCAGGATTTTAATGTTAAGCAACTCTTGAATTGTACACATGTATTAAAAATAATTTTTAAGTTAAATTTCCTAACATATGTGAGGCCCTGGATTAGATCTCCAGCATCCCCAAAAAAACAAATGGATAAATTTTTAAAAAGTAAACAAATTTCAGAAAAAGACAAATTGTATTGTATCATTTATATGAAACTTGAAATGCAAAAATATGTGGTATATCATTTGAGAATTCATACACATTTAAATAGAAAACCTAAGAAAGATAAACACCACTTTCTGGATAGTAGGTACCTCAGGGGATGAATGTTCTTAGGAAGGGGTCAAAATGATTTTCTTATCTATAAACAAGGACTCATAGTAAGTGTAGCAAGATTCAACCTAAACCATTTAAAAAATAAGACCTGTAACTTCTGCAATTTGGGTGATAGTGGGGTAAGTGACAGACTCGCATCTGAAAAATACTAGTTTTTTTTTTCAGAGACAAAGACTTATTTAGGAAAACAAATGCACTTTCAAATGATAATGTAGGAAACATTTCTTAGGGTACAGTTATAAATGCACATTCAAGGGAGAATGCAAGCCTCTTTCTCAGAAAATGAAAACTTTGGGGGTAAAGCAAGAGAGATGGACTATTTCCATAGAGAGAAACACACTAAGAAATAGTCCAGCAAGTCAGTGGTGGGAGGCATAGAAGACAACCTGCCAATTCATCAAAAGTAAAAGCAAATAGTAACAAAATAATCTTTTTAAAAACCCACAAAGATGGCCAGGCTTGGTAGTGCACACTTGTAATCCCAATACTAGGGAGGCTCAGTCAGGAGGATCTCGGTTCCTAGCTAGCCTCAGCTACATAGTGAGGCCATCTGCAGCTTAGTGAGACCCTGTTTATAAAATAAAGAGTAAAAAAAAATTGGACTGGGAATGTAGCTTGGAGGTAGAATGCCCCTGGGTTCAATCATCAGCACCACACACACACACACACACACACACACACACACACACACGAAGATGGATGATGTCAACTATGTGTGAGAAAGTCTGCCTTGGTTCCTTGCTCAAATTATCAAATCGTCCTTAAATTTTTTTTAATTTTTTATTGGTGCAATGTTTTTATACATCACAATGGGGTAAAAAAAATCTTGTGTAGACATAAATGCACACATCATAAAGCCAGCCCACACCCAATCCCCACCCTTTTCCCTCCCCATCCCTTCCTCCCATGCTTGGCTTAGTGGTTGACTACTATATGAATAAGTACATCGTGTGCTTTAAAGAGTTTCCTTCTTCCCCCCTCCCATCCTCATTTAGGTTGCCTTATTTGCTCCTCTATAGGATCTCCTTCATCACCTGGAGTTCCTCCTATGACCCATTTCACCTTAGCTTTCACATATTAGGGAGAGCATCTAATTTCTTACTTTTTGCGACTGACTAATCTTGCTTAGCTTAATGTCCTCCAGTTCCATTCATTTCCCTTTAAATGCTGCAATTGTGTTTTTTTTTTTTTTTTGATGGCTGAGTAAAATTCCATTGTGTACATATCCCACAGTTTTGTAATTCATTCATCTGTTGATGGACATCTTGGCTGGTTCCACAGTTTGGCTATGGTGAAATGTGCAGCTATGAACATAGATACATATGCATTCATTTGGTACTTTGATTTCCTTTCTTTTGGGTAGATACCTAGAAGTGGTATTGCTGGATCGAATGGTACATTTTTTCCCCATTCTTCTGAGGATTCTCCATACTGTTTTCCAAAGTTTTACTAATTGGCAATCTCACTAACAATGTTTTAAAGTTCCCACTTTTCCACATCCTTGCCAGCATTTGTTGTTTGTGTTTTGAAAGGTTGCCATTCTAGTTGGAGTAAGGTGAAATCCCAGGGTAGTTTTGATTTGCATCTCTCTGATTGCCAATGATGTTGAGCATTTTTTCATGCATTTATTGGCCATTTGAATTTCTTATTTTGTGAAGTGTCTATTTAGTTTGCTTGCTCATTTCTTTTATTGGATTATTTGGTTTTTTGGTGTTGAGTTTTTTTGAGTTCTCTGTATATTCTAGGTAGTAGTTCTCTATCGGAGGAGTAGGTGGCAAAAATCTTCTAGGAGTCTCAGTTCTCCAGAGCAAGGGCTGGGCTAGTCTGACTTCTCCCTGTTTACCACAATTGGGATGTCTGTGGTGTTTTTGGAGATCCTACTCACTGGGTAGTGTTAAGTATAAAACTTCCCCAAAACTTTCCACTGATCAGAGCCTGAGTCTGTCCAAGCTTCTGATATGATCAACAGCAGATCCCACTCCCACTTTCTCTGGGTTCTTCTCTGGAACACAATGACTTCACTTATTGTGGATCCCTGGAGGGTGTGGTAATCTCAGCTGCCACCACTCCTTCCATGGGTTGTATCACAAAGTCTCAGACCCAGGGAGTTAGTCCTGGCTGAGCAAGACCCGAAGGGTGACGGGCTGGGTGTTTTCCTGCAGGGAACCAAGACTAAGGTATAGTAATTTCTGCCACCCCAAATCCTTTACTGGGCTGAACTGCAAGATCTCAGACCCAGGGAGTTTATCAAAGCTGCGTGAGTCCCTGGGGGGATGCAACGCTAGGATTTCTCCTGTAGGGCTCGCAACTTAGGATTGTGGTGCATGCTGGGCTGGAGCTCTCGCAGGCGTGTGAACTCATCACTGCTGCTGGCAATACGGAACCTGTGCTACACCCTTAGCCATGAGTCTGGCATATTTCTTTTCTGGTTTTGAGCTCTGCTCTGAATCCCAGGAAGGCATGATGGGCTTGGCTAGAAATTTTAGCCGGTCTTTGCACTGAAAGAACTGCTGAATTACAACTGAACTGGACTGCAACTGGTCACTTCAGCTCTTTGTATTCCTTTTCATCCCTGGAATCTGGATCTGTGAGGCAAGATGGCGTGAGTGTGGCGGTGGTTGCTGCCGCATGGCAGGAAGGTTTCTTTTTTCCTCTCTGGTTGTTCTTCTAGTCTTCTTTTTCTCTGTCCCTTGTTTTTATAGCTTTTATTTCTCTATTGATAGTATTTTCTGGCTATGTAAGGCATTATTTTTTAAGCTATGAAAATTGAGTGTCAGCAGTACTCATGGATGCTGCTTTACTCAGTTTCCATCTTCCCTATCCTCCAAAGCATCCTTAAATTATTACCTATTTATAGAATGTGACCAAGCCTAGGAGTAAAAACTGAAAGAAGTTTCTGAATCTTCAGTATAGAGACATCTTCACTTAAGAGGAGTGAACTTGAAAGGCTCCAGTTGAATTATTTTTTAACAAAATCCACAAACTCAAAAAGCACTACAGGAAATAATAATCAACATTAGGAATTTGGCATACATCCAATGTTTCTCCAGTGAAATATGAAGAAAATTTATGTCATTCAAATAAATTTTATCTTGATTTAAATTGTGTCCATTGTGGAGAGAGAAGTGCAGAAAGAAAGAAAAATTTAAAGTGGGGTAAAGATAATCAAGATTAAGAACCAAATGGTACTCTGAACATAAAACAGGACTATACCAAGTACCAGCATTTAATTGAAACTATAAATAAGCAAATAAGGTGACCTATCTGAGGTATATGGGAGGGGGAAAGAAGGAAATTTCCTAATGTACATGATGTACATTCACAAACATATCAATCACTAAGCCAAACATGAGAAGGAGGAAAGGGGAAGGAAATGGAAATGGAATTTGGAAAGCGCTAAATGAGTGATATGTGCATGTATGCCTCTAAAATCTTGTACCCCATAAGATGTATGACTACAGTGCACCAATAAAAACTTTTAAAAATGCTGTCAAAAATTTTAATACTTTTATTGGTGCATTATAATTTTTATCATTTTTGTAGTTAGGTATGAAATATCCCGTAAAGAGCTCATTTATTAATATTCAGTGTTGCTATAATTGAGTCATGAGGGTTATAATACCAGAAGTGGATAAATCCACTTTAATGGATTTATCTGGGTGGTACCAGGTACGTTGATTGGATATGTTTAGAGGAGGTGGTCCCTGCGGTGTGGCCTTTAAGATTATATATATGGTTTCTCCTCCTCTGGCTTACTTTCTGTTTGTAGCCTCTATGATGTGAACACAGAGCATGTACTCTTCCTCTCTTCACTTTCTGCATCTGTGCCCTGAGATCTGCAGGCCCCGGGCTAACATGGACTGAACTTGAAACTGTAAGAAAATAAATTTTCTTTCTTCTAAGTTACTTGAACATTCTTATAGATTAGAGCTGCAAGAATGTTGATGTATACAATCATAATGAGATTCAAATTCATACAAACAGAAACACAACTCTTGTGTTTCCCTTCAGATCCCACCCCACTACCCATGCTTTCTCATACAACCTAAAAAGTATTTATTATTGTTTATATTCTTCATGATTGCCACCTAATGAGTTAAATGGAATATCAGTATTGTTTTGATTTCATCTTTTTGATTGCTAATATTAGGCATATATGAAGTGTCTATTTATTGCCCATTTTATATTTATTTTTAAATGAGTTTCTAAATTCTTTATATATTCCAGATATTAGTTTTATATCAGAAGAGTAGCTGGAAAAGATTTTCTTCCATTCTGTAGGCTCTCTCTTCAGACTCTTGGTGGTTTCCTTTGCTATGCAGATGCTTTTCAATTTGATACCATTTCATTTATTTATTATCAACTTTATTTCCTGAGCTTTAGGTCTCTTATTGAGAAAGTCTATACCAGTGTCTATATGTGTTAAGAGTTGGACCTATGTTTTATTCTAGTAATTGCATTTTCTAGTCTAATTTCTAGATCTTTAATCAAGCTTGAGCTGACTTCTGTGCATGGTGAGAGATTGGAGTATAATTTCATTCTTCTACATATTGATATTGTTTTCCCAGCACCATTGTTGAAAAAGTTGTCTCTAATCCAGTGTATGTTTGACTCCTTAATCAGAAATGAACTAGATACCACTGAGGAGTTGTTTCTGTATTTTCCATACTGTTCCAATGATCTATGTGTCAATACCATCTTTTTTTGTTACTATAACTCTGTAGTATAATTTGAAGGTGGATATTGTGATACCTCCAGTTTGGTTCTTATTTATCAAAAAAATTTTTTAGCTATTTTTGGTATTTGGGTTTTCCATATGAATTTTAGGACAGTTTTTTTTATTTCTGTGAAGAACAACATTGATATTTTGATATAGATTGTGTTTAATTTGTAGATCACTTTTGGTATTAGGGACATTTTAATTATATTTATTCTGCTTATCCAAGAACATAGGACTTCTTTTCATCTTCTATGGTCTTATTCAATTTTTTTCTTTACTGTTCTACAGTTTTTACTTTATAGTCTTACATCCTTGTTTAGATTTATTCCTAATTATTTTATTTTGGGGGGTATTGTGAATTGAATTGTTTTCTGGATCTTTTCAGTGGATTTGTGATTAGTGTATAGAAAAACTAATGATTTTTAAAAGTTGATGTTGTATCTGACTATTTTCCTAATTTTTATCAGCTTTTGGTAGAGTTATAAATATAGAATCACGTTATCTGCAAAGAGATAATATTAGTTCTTCATTTCCTATTTGTGTTCTTTTAATTTTCTTCTCTTTCCTCATTGTTCTGGCTAGAATTTCAAGTACTATGTAGTAAAGGAGTGATAATAATAGGTACCTTTGTCATGTTCCTGATTTTGAAGGAAAATCTTTCCATTTTTTCCCATTCAGTAAAATATTAGATTTGGGTTCAAAATAACGTTTGTTTAGGACATTGACTTAAGTCCCTTCTCTTCCTAATTTACTTAATGTTTACAACACAAATGGGTGCAGGGTTTTGTCAAGTAATTTTTATACATGTATTGAAATGACCATGTAATTTTGTCAATTGTTCTATTTATGTGATAAATTATAGTTATTGACTTTCATATGCTGAAACAGCCTTGCATCCCTATAATAAAACCAACTTGCACATAATGCATACATTTCTTATTATGGTTTTGAATGAGTTGCTAGTATTCTAGAGTTCTTTATATGGTCTAGATATTAAATACCTATCAGATTTTTAAAATAAATAAATACCTATCAGAGTTGTAGCTAGCAAAGATTTCTTTGATTCTATAGGCTCTCTCTTTGGCTCTTGATTATCTCCTTTGCTGTGTTTTGTAATTTGACCCAGTCCTGTTTATTGATTCTCAATTTTATTTCCTGGGCTTTGGGAGACTTATTGAAAAAATCTCTACTGGTACCTACATGAGAATTGACCCAATGGTTTCTTATAGTAATTGCATAGTTTCTGTTCTAATTTTTAGGTTTTTGATTCATTTTAAGTGAGCCTTAGTGTTTGATGAGAGATGGAGATCTAATTTCAGTCTTCTACATATGGATATCCAGTTTTCTCAGTACCATTTGTTGAAAAGACTGTCTTTCTCCAACATATGTTTTTGACTTTTTTTAATCAACTAGCTATAAGTGTACAGATTTGTTTCTATATCTTCTGTTCTATTCCATTATTTTTGTGTCTGTTTTTTGTCTGAACCATACTGTTTAGTCAAGGGTGGTATGTTTTATCTCATTTGTGGAAGATAGAGAATAGGAAACATAAGAAACTTTAAATAATGCAAGGACTGATCTAGGAAAGTAGTTGAAGAGGGTTACGGTGAGTGTTAAGGAGGAAGTGAGGGAGGGATGGGGAAGAAAACAGTTCAATTACTATAGCAATATGTGAATCTTTATTACCAATCTCATTAACACATGTGGGGAGAGAAAATGGGGAACAGGAAGGGAAATATGCAAAGGGCCATGTCCATGTATGCTTACAATACATGGGCTCTCACTATGATGTATGATTGCAATGCACCAAAAAATTATGAAAAAATATGCTGACAGATTTCGTGGATTGAATTATTTATGCTAGCTACTTGAATATGCAGTTGTTAGAAATTATGCCAGCCCTTTTCCATTAGCAGGTTTATGAATGCAGGTTTGAATAGAAAGTAAGCAAAGGAAAGCAGATAATTAATGAGATGTTTGAGCAGTTATTTTTCTTTTTAGGAGCCCCATCTATACACTTGCCCTGTACAGCACTTCCCCAGAGCTCTTGATCACAAATTTAAAATGGAACACAACAAGCCGAGCGTGGTGGCGCACGCTTGTAATCCCCGCGCTTGGGAGGCAGAGACAGGAGGATGGCGCAGGTTCGAAGCCAGCCATGCACGCTGGCTTAGGAGACCCTGTTTCCAAATAAAAATGTAAAAATAGGTCTGGGAGTGTAGCCCAGAGGTAGAAGGGCTTCCAGGAACCCCAGTACCACCAAAAAAATAAAAAAATAAAAATAAAATGGAACACAAGTTTTCTTTCCATTTTTAATGTCAATATTATAGTTGGTTATATAATCATTATATAAAATGAGATGTGTGTTCTCTAGGGTATTGTTAATAATTTTAATTTTATTTCTTCCTGAGCATCAGGCAGATATGATTGGTTTTAAATACATACATTAAACTATACCTAAATTGTTATTTCTATATGTTTTTCAATTCATCATCATCTCTGAACTGAAATTTTCTAGTTTAGGCATATATGTAGGAGCTCAAAGTCAAATCACACAGTTGAAAGCCAGGCATGGTGGCGCACGCTTGTAATCCCTGTTCTTGGGAGGTGGAGAAGGAGGGTTGCGCAGGTTTGAAGCCAGCCTTGCTGGCTTAAGAGACCCTATTTCCAAATAAAAAATATACAAATAGGTCTGGGAGTGTATCCCGGAGGTAGAAGGGTTTCCAGGAACCCCAGTACCACCAACCAACCAACAAACCAACAAACCAACCAACAAACAAACAAACACAAATCACACAGTTGAAATCTACAGTAGGTAAGGGCATTAAGTAAATTAGGATTCTAATATTTAATTGACATGTTTATAACCATTGACTATGGGCTAATATATAAAATGTTTAATGAATTTGAAACATAAATAGTAAATTTTATATCTATGTTAATCAAGAATACTGATTTGTAAATCTGTTTTCTTGAGGTATCTTCTATTCAGTTTTGGTATGAAGGTGATATTAAATTTGTAGAATGAATTTGAAAATATTCCATCTCTTTCTATTTTGTGGAGCATTGACTTAGTTCTTCCTCTTTACAGTTCTTGTAGAATTCAACTGGGAATCCATATGGTCCTGGATTTTTCTTTGTTGGAAGTCTTTTTATTGCTTCAATCGTTTGGCTTGTTATCGGTGTGCTTAGGTATTCTATATCCTTTTGATTCATTTTGATTCATTTTAGTTTAAGTTTTATATATCTAAAAATTTGTTGATTTATTCTAAAATTTCCAGCTTATTGGAATAGAAGTTTTAAAAATAGTTTCTAATGATCCTCTGGCTATTCATGCCATCTGTGGTGATATTTCCTTTTATATCTCTTATTCTAGTAATTTGTGTTAATTTTCTTTATCTTATTGTTAAGTTGGCTACAGATGTAACAATCTTGTATATATTATCCAAAAACCTTTTATTTTATTGATCTTTTGTATTTTTATTCTCTATTTCATTAATATGTCTTCTGATTTTAATTATTTGTCACCTTCTGCTATTTTAGTGATTGATTTATTTCTGTGTTTCAAGGGCCTTAAGATGTACCACAAGGTTGTTCATTTGTAGTTTGTGTTTTTTGTAGTTTATGTTTATGTTTTTTTTATGTAGTTAATTTGTAGTTTATGTTTATGTTTTTTTTTAATGTGGGCACTCAATGCTGTAAATTTTTCTATTAAAACCACCTTCAGAATGTTCCAGAAGTTTATTATGCTATATCTCTATTTCATTTAATTCTGGCTCCAAAGCTTTATGTTTCTCCAATCTACCATCCAGTTCTGAAGCTCAGGCAATGGTATTTTGATAATTATAATGAAATTGATAATTATAAGAATGAAACTGTTCTTATGACTAAACATAAATTTTATTACCTATGCATGATTATAATAAATAGTATGGTATCTGCCTAAAATTTTTGATAGATCTGAAAAGAATTAGCACTACAGCTGGTTTAAAGTGTAAGAGGAACATTTTATAATAGTGTCTTAGAGCTACAACTTGTACAGCAAATAGATTATATGGTTATTTCATGTAGAACAAACCCTGGGTTCAAAAGCACATGTATCTTCCATCTGGAAATTTTAATATAGACATTAATCATCTTTTCCTTGATAATTTGCTAATATAATTATGAGAGACTGAATTTAATATATATCAAATGTGTATACATACATGTATATATATAGATATATACTTCACAGCTGTAATGTATTAGAACTTCCAGAGTTTTCAAATTTTGCATTAATTACTAATTAGTGGACATCCCAATCCTATGTATTTGTTTTGAAATAAACAGCCAGAAAATGTCACATTGGAAACATAACAGAGAATTGAGGTATTTACATAACACAGGGAAAATGTGTTAGCTAAGGTTAATTTTTATTTTTGCCTGAATCATATCGATTAAACTCTTCCATCACCAATGTTTGCGTTTCTTCAGTGAGAAGTTATAACACTTACAAAACAGTTTTCTTGGCAAACTTTTATGATGATCACACAACTATGGAGCAGAAGAAAAACTGAGTTATGTGGTTGATGCAGTAATTATTGCAAAAGGACCTATTACACATGGAATAATTGTGGATAATATCTAACAATCTGTACCAAGTTTAGAAACATAAAAACTGTAAGGTTATAATATGGATGGCTGATAACATGTTACATATCAACTGTTTGATAAAGCCAGAATATGTGTTCTGCCCATAGGAATGAATGATTAGCAGTAAATTAATCAATGTAAAATTATCAGAATGTCAACATAGAATTTGGAGAATGTTATTGGTAAAATATAATTATATGTTGTAGTGATATGCAAAGTGATACATTCATATATGCACATGACATCTTTTGGTGTGTTTCCTTCCAAATTCCTTCCTGCTACTCCCCTCTTCCATCCCTGTCCCTGCTTGCAAGACTATTAGCGTTAACATTATATAAGAACATAATAATATATGGTCTGTTTGTTTTCCTAATCTTCATTTGTCCCCTCTCCTTTCTCTCCTGATTCCCTTTGATTGTTATATTGATATTTCCTCATGAAATCCCTTTTCTTTTCTATTTTCTCTCTAGCTTGCACATATGAGAAGAAACATTCCACCCTTGATTTATAATACTGTCTGATCTCACTTAGCATAATATTCTCTGGTTCTATCCATTTCTTTGCAAATAGCATCATTTTGTTCTTTATTGCCGAATACTGCCTTTTCTTTGTCCATTCACCTGTTGACAGATGCCTAGGTTGGTTCCATGGTTTAGTTATTGTGAATTATGCTACTATAACATGGGTATCCATGAATTACTATAGTATTCTGATTTTAATTTTTTGAAAGATGCCAAAAAGTGGTTATAGCTGGGTCATATGGCGGTTCCATTCCTATTATTTTGAAGAAACTTCATAATGATCTCTATAGTATTGTAATAATTTATAATCCCATCAACAGTGTATAAATGCTCCTTTTTACCCATGTCCTTATCAGCATTTATTATTGTTTCCAGAAAGATGTTTTACAAGAATGTTCAGCCACACTAAACTTGATTTGATTCTGGCTTTGAGTTTATTTACTTGTATTTGAAGGGAAAGAAAAGTAAGATGTCATTAGTGCTTTAATGTCTTCTGCTTCTATGGAACCTCATTTTGGATGTCTGATTTGGGGATTTGGTAGTTAAGGGAAAATATATGATAGACATTAGCAGATCTTCAAAATAATCCAAGTAGCTGTTATAAACTGAAGCATACATTATACAAAAATTTTGATCTTATACATATGGAAGGATGGGATTATGTTAATGATACCTATCATAAAAGATAAACTGGTGTGGTGGTGCAGGCTTGTAATCCCAGCATTCAGGAGGCTGAAACAGAAGGATTCCAGTTCGCAGCCAGCCTCAGCTACTTAGTGAGGCCCTTTGCAAATCAGTGAGACCCTGTTTCAAGGTAAAGAATTTAAAAAATAGGGTTGAGGGTGTAGTTCAAATATAGAATGCCCTGAGGCTTCATCCCCAGTACCACACACAAAAAAAAGAAAAGATAATATTAAAATAGTTACCTTCCTCTAAAAGGTTGAAGTCAATACTGTTGTATTACATTTGTGGTTCAGATACATGGGATGTCTGCAAACACAATATTATTTCAATAAATTAGTTTCCATGGTATAATAAAGGTACCCTCAATGTCTTCTGATTACAGAAGCTTTCCTGTCCTCTAAATGTCAGATGTGGAAATATTATAACTAGCACTTTACTCAGACGGATACTCATGGTAAAAACAGAGGTCCCTAAAGCAGAAGCAGTAGACAGAAAGCTTGTCCCATTGGTAAGGAGACATACTTATTCACATAAATCATGTTGGATAATTCAGGCATTTGGTTAAATGTATATAGTGGCCATTGAAAATAACCATATGTGTTCAATTTTTAATAAGTGTAGATACTGAAAATTCCCTGAACTTACTAGAAAGAACATCTAGTAGTCTTCAATGTGACCTTGCAAGGGAAGAAATAAAAGTGAAGTAGCTATCAGAAAAAAAAATGTGTAAACATAACTAAAAAGTTGTGAGTAAATCCTATATGAAATCATTTATCTTGGTCTCAAAGAAGGTCTCGACTATTTACTGAATAGGATTTTGAGGTAAAAATAATGATATGACAACATTCCTCAATATTGCTGGAACACACCTATGCTTAAGAAAAACAATCGTCCAAATAGTCTAGGTCAGACATGAGCAAACTTCAGTCTTTGGATCAAACCCACTGCCTGATTTTTAAGTAAATTTTTATTTTAATACAGCCACTCCTATTTATTTTCATATTGATTACTTTCATAATATTACTTTCATAATATAATAGACTAGAACAGTTACAATGGAAATCATATGCCCTATGAAGCCTAATATTTATTCTTTAGCCTTTTGCAAAAGCATCTGATTTATAGTTTCCTAGGGGAGATACAAACTACTAAATTCTATGAAAAAAACTATCAGTATATTTAGTGATTAAATGCACATCATTATTTTAAAGGAAAATGATTCTTACATACAATTATATATTTCCTTGAGCCAGGCATAGTGGCATACCCTTGTAATCCCAGTACTTGGGAGGATGAGACAGGAGGATTCTGCAAGTTTGAAGTCAGCCTCAGCTACTTAGTGAGGTTCTCAGCAACTTAGTGAGACCCTGTTTCCAAACAAAAATATAAAATAGGTGTGAGAGTGTAGCTCAGAGGTAGAAGGCCCCTGGGTTCCATCCCCAGTGCCACAAAAAATAAATATTTCCTTGATAATGTACCCTTAGTGTTTGATGTGTGTGTGTGTGTGTGTGTGTGTGTGTGTGTAACTATTTGGTAGACAGCATTTAATTCATTCCTTTTCTGAGTTTTAAATGAATTTTGTCTTAGGCAGCATGCCATTTTGTTATTTCTTCAGACACCAGGATCTAGGATATAATACAATTCATAATACATATTAAGATAGTTGAAGGTAAAGAAACAGACTCACTAAGAAACAACCTTTCTATATTTTTCCTGGACTGTTGTGCTGCTTACCACATATGACACACATGATTGACCTGGGAGTGACATGGGAGATCAGAAACTATTTCACTTTTATTTTATTTTAAAAGTAGAATAATATCTCCCTGAATTCCTTTAAATAATTTACCTGGATACTTCATTTTTATATTGGAGTTTCCCGTCTCCTCAGTAAACATGTTTCTCTATACCACCACTTTCTCCAGGTCAAAATGTCTTTGCAGAAATATCTTTGTTTCAGCTGGGCATGGTGGTGGACCTCTATAATTCCAGTACTTGGGAAGCTGAGACAGGGTGAGCATAGGTTCACACAGCCTCAGCAACTTGTCAAGGCCCTCGGCAACTTAATGAAACCTTATTTAAAAAAAAAATAGAATGTTCAATCCCCGGTATCACTAAAAAATAAATAAATAAACAAGAAATAATAAAGTAGCCTTGTCTCTTTAATGATGTTTTATATTTCCACAATTTCCTCTGCATTAGCTAAGTTCATGTCTGTGAACAAGTTTTGAATAGATAACATTCTGCATTGTGTGACTGAGGTTAGTATTTATGGAGACTGTTCAATAATGAACAATCTAACAAGAAATCCGGCTCAAATTTTCTGTCTCAGTTTGCATCAATACTTGCTTTAGTTTAGTTTTAGAAGTGTTCCACTAGAGCCAGGCATAGTGGCGCACGCTTATAATCCCAGCTCTTGGGAGGCTGAGACAGGAGGATCGTGCAGGTTCGAAGCCAGCCTCAGCTACTGAGTGAGGCTCTCAGCAACTTAGTGAGACCCTGTTTCCAAATAAAGTATAAAATAGGTCTGGGAGTATAGCCCGGAGGTAGAAAGCCTCTGGGTTCCACCCCCAGTAGCACCAAAAAAAAAGAAAAAAGAAAAAAGAAAGAAAAGAAAAGAAAGGAAGAAAGAAAGAAAAGAAAAGAAAAAGAAATGTACCACTAGAAGGAATGACTTCATAATATTTTTATATGAGTAAATATCACCCACTAGGATAGTTCTGAAGTTTGAGAAGGCATTGTAGCAATTATTAGAACAGTGATGATTTAATGAAAATATTAAGTCCTGAGTCCATTTCCAACCTGGGCTGAGCAGGAACGGTAGCACAGAGAAACAGAAGAATTTAGTAAAAATAGTACACACAATCTTCACCTACTTTAAGATTCTGCCTAAAGGCAAGTCTGCTCTAGGATTCAGTATGCTATTTTCTGCATGTGAGAGCAAAAGAGAGGGAGAGGAAGAGAGCAAGAGTTAATGCAAGAAAGGAGGAGGAGGAGGAGGAAACAATGATGTCCATTAGTAGTTGTTCACTGCTTTAGGAACTTCTAATCAATAGGTTTAAATGAGCCAGGCGTGGCGAGGCATGCTTGTAGTCCCTGCGCTTGGGAGGCGGAGACAGGAGGATCGCGCTGGTTCGGAGCCAGCCTCGCTGGCTTAAGAGACCCTGTTTCCACATAAAAATGTTAAAAAAATAGGTCTGGGAGTGTAGCCCGTGGGAGTGTACCCCGGAGGTAGAAGGGCTTCCAGGAACCCCAGTACCACACACACACACACACACACACACACACACACACAAACACACACACACACACAATAATAATAATAATAATAATAATAATAATAATAAATAGGTTTAAATGACTGTTTCCTGTAAGTAGGTCTAAATTAGTATTTTCCATAAGTCGAAATGACTATTTCCTATTCAGAGACTTTGTGTTTTTGTCTCCATGGATCTCATATTACCTTCTGTTAATTATTTAAAGAGTTTCTTCAAAAACATATACCTCTAAGAGAGATTATTTTGCTAGAGTACCTTCTGGCAGAATTATCACACTTCTCAAAGCTTTTGCCTACAAAATTTCTTACTACCATACATAAAATATATGCACAAGATAAAATGCCAAGGGCCCTTGGAAGTGTCTATGTACACAACAACTAAACAAAAGGGTGAGGTAAGTTAGCTGGTACCTTAACAAAAACCACTGAATAAGAGACAGCAAGCAGTTAGTGAAATGTACTGTTTTAAAGGTTATTTTAGTCTAAAAATTGATAGGATTGTGTCTACTATTGAAATAATCCCCTCATGTTCCCAAACTGTTAGGTTTATTTCACATTGTATTATATTGAGAAGAAATGAATAATCGCATGAAATTCAAGGTAGTAGTCTTAGAATATTTTGTTGATTTATTTGCACATATTCATCATAGCCTTGGGTCACAGAGCTCTTGCTAGCCTGCAGCTATTCACTGACCCAAAGTAGCAGCTTTGTCCATCAAGGTTAGTAACGGACACAGGACCTTAGGATACAAGACCATTTATAAGAAAAAAAATAGAGCAGGTATTTTTAAATACTCAGAGAAAATGTGCTGATAACAAGCATGCTGATGTAAATAGATTTATATTCTGTTCTTTGTTGTTCTAGTGAAAATTCTGCTACTTATGCTTACTGAGAACAATGCTTAGTTGAGCTTTTAGCTATTATACTTTATCTGAACAGATTTTTTTTCTTCTTCAATTTTTTAAATGAAGCCTTAGCAAAAAATATTGAAATTATTAGCTTACTATGCCTTGGGAGCACTTTTTATTAATTCAAATGCACATTTTCTTGATTTAAAATAAAAATGAGGGAGGATTGCGGTTTGCAGACAGTCTCAGCTACTTAGGGAGGCCCTTCGCAACACAGTGAGACCCTGTTTCAGAAATAAAATGACCAGCCGGGCATGGTGGCGCATGCTTTGCAACTCAGTGAGACCCTGTTACAAAATAAAGAATAAAAAATAGGGCTGGTGGTATAGCTCAGAGATAGAATGCCCCTGGGTTCAATTTCTAGCACCACAAAAAATAAAATAAAAAAGGAAATAAATTAAAAATGAAAAAGACTAAAAAATAGGGCTGGGGGTATAGCTTAGAGGTACAATTCCCCTGGGTTCTAGTCCCAGTGCTACAATAAAGTAAAATAAAAATTACATAAAATGATTCTATTTTATCAAGTTTTATGCAAAATTATTTTATGTTCTTGCTAAAAGATTTGATTATTGTCTTTGAATCAATAGAACACAAATGAGGCATAAGGTTTCTCATTTTTTCACAGTTCAAAACAGTGCTGAGTATTAACACAGCCATTGATACTGTATAAAAGCTCTAATTTAGTTGGCTATTATTCTGTGTTGTGCCATACAATAAAGAAATAATGACTCTTTGAAAGAATGTATATAAGGAACATGATTAAACTAACTGTAGAGTATTGTTCTAGCTAATCATGCTAGACATTTATTTGTTTAACAATAAATCAAGTATTAGCTATATTTTTAGGATTTGAGTGTTTTTTATGTTGCTACATGGACGGCTAGTTAAACAAGGTGATTGAGATTTTTCAAACTATATAATTTCATTATTAACCTTATTGGATAGAAACATTGATTATAAAGTCAAATATAAATTTAAAATTTACATTGGAAACCTTAAAACCCATCAAATACAGTAAGCACGGAACATGAAATAAGGATTTATCCACTTTAGTATGCTGTTTGTATAAATTTAAACTGTTCTTGTTGTTTAAAACATAGAATTTTCATTATAAAAAATGACAAAATATATCTAGAAAATATAACCTTGTAATAAATATGTTGAAATTTTAATTTTCAATTGTGAACAAATTGTATATGTAAATTAAGAAATGTGTGTTTGATTTTAGTTTAATTCTATATGTAGTTTGTTCTGCCATTATAACACAATAGAATTATGTTTCTTTCTATGTGATTATGTGTGTCATACTGGGGATTGAACCCAGGAGCATTCTACCACTGAGCTGTATCCCACCCCTTTCTATTTTTTTTTTTTTTTGAGACAAGGGTTTGCTATGTTGCTGAAGCTAACCTCAAACTTATGATCCTCCTGTCTCAGCCTCCCAAGTATTAGAATTACAAGCATGTGTTACCATACCAGCTGGCATACATTTCTAATAGGTGACATATTATGAAATAATCACAATGATCATCATATCAAGAGAGCAAATGCTTTGCCTTTGGATTTCAAGGATCTTTGTTTTTTTCTTTCTCAAATAGAACACTGTAAATTGTCTTAGGGTGTAATATGAGGCCACATTAGATATTGCAAACTGGTGGTTCTCAAACTGGAACAATTCTGCCTTTAGCTGATATTTGGCAATATCTGGAGATATTTTTTTGTTTGTCATAATTTGGGGGATATTTTTCTTGCACCTGGAAAGTAGAGGCCAGAACTGATTCTAAATATCATATAATGCATAGGACATCCCCCCTCAACAAATAATTATCAAAACCAAAATATTTATGCTGCTAATAAAAATGTTAGAATATTATCACTGTTCAATAGAAATATGAGTCATAAATGAGAGCCACATAGGTAACTTAAAATTGTAGCCACATTATAAATTAAAAGAAACATGCAAACATTTAATAATATAATTTATTTACCCCCATTATATCTACAATACTATCATGTCAACATTCTTTTAATAAAAAATTCTAGAGATGTTTTACATTTTTAATACTTTAGGAGTCCACTATATTGTAAACTTATTGTACATCTGAATTCAGACTAGCCATATTTCAAGTACTCAATAGTTAACTGTTTGTAGCAAATGCATACTATACTAGAGAGGGTAGCTTACATATATATTTTCCTTTCCCATTATTTACTCATAGATTACTTATCAAAAAAGATTATAATGTTTTATACTGAGTCCACAAATTGTAACTATTATTTTTTTGTGTACCAAAGTATTTTAATCACATTTTTATATTAGTTTTAAATCTTATCCTTAAAAATACTGCTTTTTATGAATTCTATTCATAGAAGGAATCATAAGGAGATGTACTACCTCCATTTTGATTTATCAGTTCTGTCACTTATGTCACATTTGTTGAGATATATCTCCATCATGGCTCAAAGTAGGCTTGATAATATTAAAGAAGGTGGGTTTTTTCTAGGATGAATCCTAAATACCACCTTTTATTTACTTGAATAACTTTGATAAATACTGAAGTGAATGTCTCTCATTTATTATTAAACATGCTATTCCTGACTTGTGGGGGTTTTGTGTGTGTGTGGTGCTGTGGATTGAACCCAGGGGCATTCTACCTCTGAGCTATACCCCCAGCCCTATTTTTTATTTAATGTTTTTTTTTATAAGTGGAGCATATTAAGAGTGGTGTACATTTAGATTGTGCTTTGTGCCCTTCCCCCTCCATTTCCCTTCCCCCTCCCAGTAAAGAGTGTCCAGATTAACCATGTTATATTTATACTATTACACATATTCGTATGTAGCTCCTCCATTGAACAACCTCAACTTTCTTCCTCTCCTACCCTTCCATTCTAGCTTTGCTGAGATTTCCCCTCCATACTCTGGAGTCCCTCTTATATTACCACTACTCCCTAGCTTGGACATATTAGAGAAAACATGTCCCTTCTCTTTCTGTGCTTGGCTAATCTCACTTAACATAATGTTCTCCAGTTCCTTCCATCTCCTTGCAAATGCTATTATTTTATTTTTCTTTGTAGCTGAATAGAATTTCATTGTGTGTATCTCCCATAATTTTGCAATCCACTCATCTGTTGATGGAGATCTAGGTTGGTTCCATATTTGGCTATTACAAACTGTGCTGCTATGAACATGGGTATGCATATATTAACGTAGTTCTCTGATTTCAATCCCTTTGGAAAGATACTCAGGAGTGGTAGAGCTGGATTATAGAATGGATCTATTCCCAGTTTTCTAAGGAATCTCCATACTGAGTTCCATAGTGGCTGAACTACTTTGCACTCCCACCAACAGTGTAAAAGAGTTCCTCTTTCCCCACATCCTCGCCAGCAATTGTTGTTTGATATCTTTATGTTTGCCACTCTGATTGGGGTTAGATGGAATCTCAGTGTAGTTTTGATTTGCATCTCCCTGATGGCTAGTGATGTTGAACATCTTTTCATATATCTATTGGCCATTTGTATCTCTTCTTTTGTGAAATGTCTATTCATTTCAGTTGCCCATTTCTTGATTGGGTTGTTTGTTTTGCTACTGTAGAGTCTTTTGAGCTCTTTGTATATTCTGGATATTAGCCCCCTATCGTCCCTATTTTTTATTCTTTATTTGGAAACCAGATCTCACTAAGTTTCAGAGCCTCACCAAGTAGATGAGGCTGTCGGTGAACCAGAATCCTCCTGTCTCAGCTTCCCTAGTACTGGGATTACAAGCGTGCACCACCTCATTCAGTTCTGATTTGTGGTTTTTAAGCTGACACTGGAGGTCTCACTTGTGTTTTCCTCAGGAGAAGTCTGTGGTTATTGGCTTAGAAATTATATTATACAAAAATACATCCTCCCTTTTAATATATTTATTCTTGAATTAACTTTGTTCTGGAAAAATAGGCACAAAATTGGGGGAATTGAATGAGTGGTCAGATGATGCTACGCAGGAACAGGAAGTTGGAAGCCCATCTTTCTCTAACAAATTTTTCCTGAGAAATATGGAAGCATAATAATACAAGGTAAATATAGCAAGTATCATTGTATTTGCTACTTTAAAAGTGCAAAACAGCCGGGCATGGTGGCGCACACTTGTAATCCCCGCCCTTGGGAGGCGGAGATAGGAAAATCGTGCAGGTTCAAAGCCACCCTCGCTGGCTTAAGAGACCCTGTTTCCAAATAAAAATATATATAAAAAAATAGGTCTGGGAGTGTAGCCCGGAGGTAGAAGTCTTTCCAGGAACCCCAGTACCACCAAAAAAAAGTGTAAAACAACTTCAAAATATTTATAAAATATTGTATTTTGTCTTACAAATTGCAAAAGATGCAAATTGTTCAAGTGATTTAATCTATTTTTGAGAATGTGTATTATATATATAACATAGGATTAATGCTAAGAATCCATATTATCTTAAATAACATCCTAATTTTGACACTTTTCCTCTCAAAGAATCTCTCTTCAAATGGCCAGAAATTAAAGGAATTTCTGTTGTTACTCTGAAAAAGCAGCATCAACACTTGGAAATTTTAGATGTACTTGATATAACAGCGAGTCTTTATATTTCTCTAAAACATATTAAGAAAGTTCTCAACTCACAAAAGATGGAAATCTTAGAATTTAGGAGAACAGATTGTCAAATGAAACATGATGGTAGGTGGTAGAATTTGTTTAAATATAGATATCTACTCTTCAATAATTGTTGCTGAAAATGTACCATCTGCTTTAAAAGAATAATTTGTGGCATATCGTGTTAATACATTCATGAAAAAGAATGAGTTTAATTTATTTGTAAAAATGTCATTTTCCTAGAGTAATTAATTACATATATTTGATCAGAATTTTAAAGCAGTATAGAGCTACATTTTTTTTTATCTTTAAGCCAGGTGGTACTGTAAGATCCAGTTTAGAAAGTCTACTTCAGTTCTTTCAGAATTCTTTGGTTCCTGAGAGTTGAGAAGCGTCTTCTAAACGAGATTAAATGTTATGGGGTATATTATTGGTCAGAGATATCTTAATGTTTGAAATATTTTGGAAAAGTCACCTTTATTAAATATTCATCATCAGAGTTTAACAAATATCTGCCAAGTAGTCTGTATGGATTTATAGTGTTATTTTTATGAAATATAAAATGTTTTCTATTTTATAAGCATGTAATCAATGACAATATGATAGGTGATATTAAATAATTTTCTTTTATTTAAAAAATAATAGTATTAAGCCAGGCATTGTGGTACACGCTTGTAATCCCTGCGCTTGGAGGCAGAGATAGGAGGATTGCCATAGGTTCGAAGCCAGCCTCGCTAGCTTAAGAGACACTGTTTCTAAATTTAAAAAATATATAAAAATAGGTCTGGGAATGTAGCCTGGAGGTAGAAGGGTTTCCAGGAACCCCAGTACCAATAATAATAATAATAATAATAATAATAATAATAAGTATTATTTTAATTTACTGGAGATTATTAAACTTTGAAATGATCCCCTACTAATATTATGATACCTGACTTCTAATACCTATTAATTTTGATTCTATTTCATGTCATAATTTTAAAATTATAACAATACTTTGCATTATATTTAATATCTTATTTTTCCCAATATATGGAATAAAATGGGTTTAAGTAATGATATTTCATAATATGATAATGGTATTAGATAATATGCTAGCTAATTTTTACTGTTCTACCAAAACCCAATTAAATAGTGTTACTTCCTGAAACAGTTTTTATTCTTTGCCAAACATAATTGGTTCTCTATCAATAATTCAAAATTTATTCACTTCACCTTGAAATTATTTGGCAATTAAATTTATATTTAATTCTGCTTTTGTTACTTCTTTTCCTTTAGAAATTAAGAACCCTTAAGTTTAGTGATTTTCATTCTATTCTATAAATTCTCTTCAATCTAATATATGCATTGTGTGTAGTAGACTCAATCAATATTGGTTTTAATTAAATTGAACACTATATGCTTCTATGCATTTTGAGATTAATTGGTTGTCAGGTATTAAGGAAGAATTTAATACACAACTCATTTTTCAAAGAGAAACCATCCAGATGGATTTTTTTCCATTTAAGTGGTTGACACTTTTATATTTACTCCATGTGGCATGTGCTCTTTCTGTCACATCTCTCACTTTAATGAGTTGATAATGTCACCAAATGGTTTTGGCTATATCAGAACAGGTATGTGTAGGAAGTAACTAGAATTTCTTTATGAATACCTACAAATGCCAAATGAGATTCTAACATAGGCATTAGAGGAAAAGAAGAGACCATCTGAGTTAAAGAAATGAAAACACTGCTTAGCAGAGCTGCAAAGAAATGTACCCAGAACAATGTAATGTTCCTCTTCAGAAACACAGCTGTCTGTCTGTCTGTACACACACACACACACACACACACACACACACACACACACACACATACACACACTTTATCTTGCTTTCATTATTTTCTCACTTTTAAATATTTCTGGTATATGTTAGATTTACCCAACCTAAAGAGTTAGTTTTGCTACTGCACATTGAAGAATTTTTTTTAATATGGTGATATTATTTAACCTATTGATAACAACTATAGGTAGTCTCTAGATATTAACTCAAAAATTGGTCTCTGCCTACTAAAAAATAGTAAGCTAGTAAGCTTGAAGGCACTAGCTTTGTATTCACATCTTAATTTTTCGCCTAGTATCTTTAAACATTACCAACAAATTTTACCTGTGTCTTAATTTCCACATCCACAAAGTCAGAAATTTGGATGTCATATGATTTAATGCATTCTCACTCAGAACCTGTTAGTGTGTACCTTTGTGAGAAAGTAACATTGGCTTAATGTTCTCTTATATCAATTAGTACCTCTGTTACCTTAAAAAAGTTATTTAGTATAAAAAAACTCAGTCTTATAATTTTCAAAATGAATGATAGGCATGTATTATAAGGACTAAATAAAAACATGAATATAATGTGATCATTTTACTTTTATTTTTATCTGGATCATATGGAAAATGGCATACATTCAGACTGTTCTTGGTGCCCTGTCTCCCCCACTTTCCTTTCCCTCCCCCCCAATAATGAGTGTCCATGTTAACCATGCTACATTCATATTTTTACACATATTCGAATGTAGCTGCTCTATTAATCAACCTCAGCCCTCTTCCTCCCCTACCCTTCCATTCTAGCTTTGCTGAGGTTTCTCTCCATTATTTGGAGTCCCTCTAGTATCCACAATGCTCCCTAGTTTGGACATATTAGAGGAAACATATGTCTCTTCCTTTCTGTACTTGGCTGATCTCACTTAACATAATGTTCTCCAGGACTTTCCATCTTCTTGCAAATGACATGATTTTGTTTTTCTTTATAGCTGAGTAGAATTCCATTGTGTGTATTTCCCATAATTTTGTAATCCATTCATCTGTTGATGGAGACCTAGGTTGGTTCAGTATTTTGGCTATTGCAAATTGTACTGCTATGAACATGGGTATGCATATGTTACTGTAGTTCTCTGATTTCAACCCCTTTAGAAAGATACTCAGGCATTATATAGCCAGATCATGTAATGTGCTTATAACACATACAATCTCTAATATTAAATATAAGGGTATTTCAAGCTAACAAGTATTTTTTTTTTTTTTTTGGTGGTACTGGGGTTCCTGGAAGCCCTTCTACCTCCGGGCTACAATCCCATGGGCTACACTCCCAGACCTATTTTTTAACTTTATGTGGAAACAGGGTCTCTTAAGCCAGCAAGGCTGGCTCCGAACCAGCGAGATCCTCCTGTCTCAGCCTCCCAAGCGCGGGGATTACAAGCGTGCGCCACCACGCCCGGCTCACTAACAAGTATTTTTATTGTTTATTCTTAGTTTAAAATCTTCTATTTGAAATACTAAATATAAAATCTTCTGGTTCAACTTCATTTATCATGTTCCAAATTTGGACATAAGCTGGGTATACATATAATATAAGTAAAATAAGCTATATAATTTATTACCACACTTCATGGTATGGAGAAGCACTTCATAAAGATAAAGAGTATCAAGAACTAAAATTGTTAATCAAGCAAAATATAATTTAAAATTACTTAGTGGGTAAATCACTATAGATGCTTAATGCTACAGGAATTTCAGAGTAGTTCAAATAATTACTCTTAAGAAGTTCACCATGACATGTGTGCATTAGCTTCTACCATTCTGTACCTCATAATAATGTATGATTGCGATCCACCAATAAATTTTTAAAAAGTTCACCAAGTGCTACATATTTATGTCCATTTTGCTCTGAACCTCATTATGATGTGTGATTACAATGCACCAATAAAAGTATGTTTAAAAAAGAAATTTATAATCTACATGTCAAGATAAGAAATAAATACTAAAACAAGATCATTTGAAGTAGTCAACAATATGGACATATATTAATAATTATTGAATTTTTAAAAAGAGATCATGTGCTATGAGAAAAATTTCAGAAATGTGTCAGGCCTTTAAATGACTATTGACAAAGGGATGGTATTACAACAGATATATATATTGGGAGAATAGCATGAGTACTGGGATACGGGTGAGAGACACTGTGATATGTTTATGGGTCAACTGACGGATTAGTCAGTATATTTTAAGGAAATATAGTGACAATGGTAAAATTTCCCTTTAAGAACTAAATGTTTCCTATCAAAAAGGAAAAATAAGATATACAATAGTAATCATCTATTTCTATTCTGGCAAAAAAAATAAGTAAGAATAAAAATAAAACAAAAATAAAAACTTGCAAGAAAAGATAAAACTATATAAAAATACTCATTCTTTTTGTCTCCAAGTCAGTTTAATATTTAGATTTTTTTTTTTTTTTTGGTGGTACTGGGGTTCCTGGAAGCCCTTCTACCTCCGGGCTACACTCCCAGACCTATTTTATATTTTTGAAACAGGGTCTCTTACGCCAGCGCGGCTGGCTTCGAACCTGCGCAATCCTCCTGTCTCTGCCTCCCAAGCGCGGGGATTACAAGCGTGCGCCACCACGCCCGGCGCTAATATTTAGATATCTTTAAAACTGAAAGAGTTTATCATTCCAGAACCAATATATGATTCAAGAGCCAGGGAGGAAGAGGTGGTCTAGACAAAGTTTGGGTGAGAAGAGAGGGAGAATCAGTAAGGTCACTTCTATCGATATATGTACATATATGAAAATACCAATGTCAATCTCAATATCCTGTAGAGGGAAGGAGGAAGAGTGGGGAGGGAGCCAGGGGAAAGACTGCCAAGTGTTGTGTGCACGTTTGTCCCTAAGAATATGGAAAACATTATGATGTGAAACTCTAATATACCAATAAAAGTATAAAAAGTGAATTGGACAGATTTTAAACAGGACACACAGGCCCATGAGTGACCCAAGGCTGAGATCAGCCCTTACACGTCCCCACTCCTTTTTTTAATTGACAAATAAAAATTGTACATATTTATCATGCAAAACCTGATGTTTTGGAATACTTAAAAATATTCATTCCCAGCTGGGTGTGGTGGTGCACGCTTGTGATCCCAGCATTTAGGAGGTGGAGACTTGAGAATCACAGTTCACAGACAGCCTCAGCTACTTGGTGAGGCCATTCGCAACTCAGTAAGACCCTGTTCCAAAAAATATAAAGACTAAAATATAGGACTGGGGATGTACCTTGGAGGTAGAATGCCCCTGTGTTCCATCTCCAGTTCATCAAACAAAACAAAACAAAACAAAATTCATTTCCAACTGCTCTTGGAGAATTTGAAGTATAGAAATTCATTAACTGGGCATGATATTGGTGATGCTTCTTATGTATTGAAATAATTGTTATTGTTAGAAGAATAATATAAAAATACCTAGCCTTGACAATTTCCATTCATCACTTAATTTATGCTTTATGGCAGAGTAAATGCCAAGAAAAAAGGACAAGCATAAGTCTTGAATAATGTCACTATGATTTCTTTTCCTCAAATGTAATTTAACCTTTCTTTATTAATGTTGAGCTCTTTGAAAGAATGAAATAATTCTCTCTTTAAAGTAACAACTCACACCATACCTAGTTTATGTGTATTTCTACAAGTACAATAATGCACATAGATATGTTGGTGAAGAACAACTTGGGAATGTTAAATAAACACAAAATTATGTATATGGTTTTTAATAACATGCCAACTTCGGAAACACTGAAGGATGTATATTTATAAAGAGGAAAATATCAAAATTATGCCCAAACAGAAAAATACTATATTTTTACTGTATTTTATTAGGGTAGTAAATGTCACAGAATAAGATATAATTTCACGAATGGTCCAGAGGAGTTCCCAGAGTGATAAATTGATTTTTGTTGTTGTTTGTATGTTTGTTTAACAACCAAGTTAACAGATAGCTTAAATTCTATCACAGATGAACTGTCAATACATGTTTTTTGGGGGGGGGTCTTCACTGATCTAAATTTTTTTTATTAAGATACACAATCATTGCCGGGCGTGGTGGCGCATGCTTGTAATTCCTGCACTTGGGAAGCAGAGACAGGAGGATCAACGCAGGTTCGAAGCCAGCTGCTCTGGCTTAAGAGACCCTGTTTCCAAAAAAATAAAATAAAATAGGCCTGGGAGTGTAGCCCGGAGGTAGAAGGGCTTCCAGGAACCCCAGTACCGCCAAATAAATAAATAAATAAATAAAAGACACAATCAATAAAATGATCACCAATGTTTAAATAGCTATAATGAGCCCATTATCATTGCCAATTTAATTTTTACCTTTCCAGAAGTTAGAGAAAGTGCTTTATCTTTTTTACAAATGTCCTTTCAATTCCTAGCACATATGGCAAGAGTACATGTTAGTTTAAATATATTTACATGAATGAGTAAATGAACAAATACATAGAAATTTAAATTCATTGACTATTCATTCTTATACACAGTAAAAGGAAGAAAACAGTAGAAAGTATATTTTATTTTTCTGGTAATTCTTTTTTCTTCTTTTCCTTATTTTCTAGGTAACTATCACTACAGATTGATTTTGGTAGATTTTATAGGCATGGTAGTAGTAACATAGTATTTTAATTTATTAAGGAAAATTCAATATGAACCTCACAGTACTTTACAGGAAAAAATACAGAGAAAAAACATTTTATGCATATAAAAGTATATAAATTATTCATAGTTTTAGCTCTAAAATTTTCTTAAAATTGGTTATACATCATTTTCTCAGGTATTCTTTAATCCCATTAATATCCATTTATTTTGCATTTTATATATTTTATGCTTTGAGAATTCTAGTTGAAATTTTTCACTTATTAAAATATATAGCCAGGTATGGCAGCACATGCTTGTAATCTTTGTAATCTCAGTAACTGGGAGGCCGAGACAGGAGAAGTGAAGGTTCACAGCCAACCTCAGCAATTTTGGGAGGGCCTTAGCAAATTAGTGAGACCCTGTTTCAAAATTTAAAAAAAAGGGCCAAAGTGTCAAGGTGTAGCTCAGAAGTAGAATGTCCCAGAAACACACACACACACACACACACACACACACACACACACACACACTGTACAAAATAGCCAGGCATGGTGGCATACACCTATATTCACAATATTCAGGAAGCCAAGTCAGAAGAATTGCAGGCTTGAGGCCAGCCTCAGCAACTCAGTGAAGACCCCAGCAACATAGGGAGACCTCATTTCAAAATAGAAAATAAAACAGGACTAGGGCTATAGTTCAGAGGTAGAATGCTCCTGGGTTCAATTCCAAGTGCCAAAAATAACATCAAAATTATATAAAATATATTTATGGTACATTATAAACTTTATTGTTATAAAGTAAAATTGTTTTAAAATAGTTCTGCATTTAAGTTAAACTTTAATTTTTATGTAAAATGATACTTGACTTAATTAATCAGCCTTGGAGGCCTTTCATAAACATTCTACTTTTATTCATCCAGGCACAGGTTCTCCAAAGTGTGTTATACTATCCTCTCAGGAGAGTGCTAGAACAATAACAATAGATCGATGGTAGATAGATAGATAGATGATAGACAGACAGACAGACAGACAGACAGATAAAATAAATCAAACTTGTCACTGCACCTTTCTGTTTGTGTTTTAGATTTCCAGGGGAGGAAATGAGTAAATATTTCTTAAAAGAAGGCAGTGTTTTATAATTTTCCTTGTAGAGATCTTTTACCTCCTTGGTTAGGTTTATTCCTAAGTATTTTATTGTTTGGGGGGGGGTTATCGTGATTGAAAGTGTTTTCTGGATTTCTTTTTCAGTGGATTTATGGTTGGCATACAGAAAAGCTTCTGGTTTTTTTTTGAGATTGAATTTGTATTCAGACAGTTTGCTGAATTTGTTGATCAGTTCTATAAGCATTTTGGCTAAATTTGTTGCATCTTTTAAGTATAATATCTTGTCATCTGCAAATAGAGATTGTTTCAGTTATCGTTGTCTACCTGTAGTCCTTTGATTTCCTTCCCTTGCCATATTTCTCTGGCTAGAGTCTCAAGTACTGCATTCAAAAGGAGTGGTGATAGTGGATGTCATTGTCTTATTCCTGATTTTAAGTGGAAATTTCATGGTTTTTCCCCATTCAATATGATATTGGCAGTGGGCCTATTGTATATTGCTTTTATGATGTTGAGGTTTGTTCCTTCTATTCTAGTTCTCTGCAGTGTTTTTAAGCATGAATCTGTGTTGAATTTGATTGACTTTTTCAGCATCTATTGAAATGATTGTATGATTTTTGTCCTTCTGTTTATGTGGTGAATTACATGGATTGTTTTTCATATACTGAACCAGCTTTGCATACCTGGGATGAATTGAACCCAGCTATACCACTCCTGGGCATCTATTCAAAAGAATGGAAACCAAACTACCAGAGTAATGCATGCACATCTATGTTTATAACCACACAATTCACGATTGCCAAACTATGGAGCCAGCTTAAATGTCCATCAACAGATGAATTGATTACAAAACTATGGGATATGTACACAATGAAATTTTACTCAGCCATAAAGAAGTACAAAATTAGGTCATTTACAGGGAAATGGATGGAACTAGAGAGCATTATGCTAAGTGAGATTAGTCAGCCACAAAGAGTCAAAAGTAGGATGTTCTCCCTAATATATGGAAGGTAGGAAGAAAATGGGACATAGGAGGGACTACAAAGGATGATAGACCTTATATGAGTGAAGAAGGTAACTTAACTGAAGGAGATAAGAGGGAAACACCTCAATGGACATGATGTACATATACAAACTTATCAATCACTCTGCCACACTGTGATGAGCATGGGAAGAAGAAGAGGGGGAAGAAATAGGGAAGGAACTGGGGGGGGGGGCTCAATGAGTGCTGTGTGCATGTATGCCTCTACAATCCCGAATATCATCAAGATAGATGATTTAAATGCACTAATAAAAATGGGATAAAAGAAGGAAGTAAGTCAAATAATTTTGGGAACCTCTTATCTAGAGTAACTTTGTTTTAAATGAATCTATTTTATATACCATAGTATTGGTCTATGAATTTTTATATTATCCAAGGATTCTTTCTTTATAATAGCTTAATTTTAACATTAACATTTACATATTTAAAATATTTGATCATATATATTTCTAATATTTTGCCTTTATATCTTGCTAAAGGTATTTTATAGGAGCTGGGTGTAGTCGCACATGCTATAATCTCAATAATTTGAAGGCTGACATAGGATAAAAGGTTCAAGGCTACCCTCAGAAACTTAGACTCTCAGCAACTTAGTGAGATTCCTGTTTTAAAATAAAATAGAACTAGGGGGATGTATTTCAGAGATAGGTTCAATCTCCAGTACCACAAAAATAAGTATTTTATATGATTCTGTTTTCTATAATTAAGAATTTTGACAGTGAATTTCTATATTATTGGTTAAAATTAACTTAAATAATGTGTTAAGATTACAGAAGGCATTTACAATGTTTTTGGTGCTAAATTGGATAAATTTGTAACATTCCTGAATTGAAAATCCAAAGTAGATTAGTTCAAAGAAATTACAATAGTAGCTTTAGAGCCTATCATGGATGGCTTTTAGCCTTTCTTCCTTTCTTCCTTCCTTCCTTCCTTCCTTCCTTTCTTTTTCTTTCTTCCTTCCTTTCATCCATCTATCTATCTATCTATCTATCATCTGTTTGTTTATTTATTTTGAAAGCAATTGAACCCAGAGTCATTTTACCACATTCACAACCTTTTTCATCTTTTATTTTGAGAGAATTTTGCTAAGTTGCCAAGGCTAGCCTTCAACTTGCAATCTTCCTGTTTCAGCCTCCAACATCTTTTGGATTATTGGTATGCCCCAACATGCCAAGCCTATTTCCTTTTTTTTAAAATTTTTTTTTATTGGTGCATTGTAGCCATACATCTTAATAGAGTAAAAGATGGTAGAGGCATACATGCACACAATCACCCAATTAGCCTTTACCCAATTCCCACCCCATTCCCTCCACTCTCCCTCCTTTTTATATTTGGCTTAGTGATTGACTTTAATATGTTTATGAATGTACATCATGCATATTAGGGAATTTTCCTCAGAAATACAGTATCACAAATTCTCGATGTCACAGAGGAGGTTGAAATATGTAAAAAAGAAAGGACTTTGATGATGCTGAATTAAAAGTTAGATTATATGTGTGTGTATGTCTATATAGTAATGATACATCTTAAAGTCAATGACATTGTAATAACTACATTATATAGTTATAAAAACCATTAGTGACCTTTCTACTATGGTAATTATCTACTTCCGGAAAATTATATTATATTTAAAATTATAATTTCTTTAATATGTACTTTTTAAGTAATAATAATCTATTTCTTGACTTTTCAAATTAAAACTTTATTCTTTTCCCTCTATGAGAAATGGTAAAATTATAATACTTAGACATTTTCTTTCCCCTTATTATGAATTTACATAATCATATTTCACATAGATCCTAGACCATTATATACATACAGTGATTACTCCTCTATAATTTTTATTTCTATTTTCCAAATTATCTCATCCTGTATGCATTTTCATCTTTGAATAGGAAATAAAACAACAGTTTCTTCTATAACTTTCTCCAGAACTTATTCAGATGACCACAACGAGTTTCAAGAAAAGATAGAAAGTATATTCTCAAGCTGGGTGGTAACATGCCAGCTTAAACCAATATACTTTTTAAAAGATGGTAGCAGGAGATATTTGAGAACAATTAACAATTTCTGACACAAATACTATATAATTCTCAAGTAATAAGTTCACAAAATTTACATTACTGTGTTTAACTTTATATAGATTTCTTAAGATAAAATGAGCCTATAACTTCTAAGAAAATAGAGACAATAAAAAAACGAAAATAACAGCAAGAAATCTAGACAAATCAAGCTAAAAAGGGAAAAATAAGGGTAAAGAAAAGTATAAAATACAAATCATAAACAGAAAACTTTATGGCCAAAATTAGGCTAAACCAGTAAAAGAAACCTACAAAATAATTTTTAAAAGATGAAATTAATATAACAATACTATAAGACTAAAAGCAGGAAGAGAGATAAAGAGCAAGATTTTAAAAATAGCAACATAATGCTGGACGTGGTGGCGCATGCTTGTAATCCCAGCATTTGGGAGGTTGAGACTGGAAGAATGCGATTCGTGGACAGCCTCAGCTACTTAGGCCCTCCGCAACTTAGTGAGACCCTGTTTCAAAATAAAGAATAAAAAAATAGGGCAGGGGATGTAGCTTGGAGGTCAAATGCCCCTGTGTTCCATCCCCAGACCCCACCCCCCGTACACACAAATAAATAAATAAATAAATAAATAAGCAACATAATAAGATTATCCATTGTATAATCAAAGTGAAATTTAAATTTAAAATAATTCATTGATATAATGGGAGTATTTTGTGTTTTTAAATAATATGTCCCACAAAGTATGTGCATATGTAAACAATAATAATACATATGTATTTGTATTCTATATAATTAATAATAGAACAAAATAATATCAAACTCTAAACTAAAATATTATCCCAAAATACTGAAAATGGGCAAATATGTGGTTATAGATACATTTCTTAATAATTTTCCTCTCAGAAAAGGACAGATAAGTGAAGAAAATTGAGAGAAATTTTGAATAAAGGAATTTACTATCTTCAACAAATAATGCATAGAAAAATTTATATCCAAGCAGAAGAAAATATATATTCTTGTCAAGTTGTTTTATAATACATCTAAAAGCTGGCTATACTCTTATCAACAAATAAATAAAAAATCTAAAATTAATTTAAAATAGGAAAAAGCCACATAGGCCACATTATCTGAATTCTTCATACTAATCGAACTGAAAATAAATTGAAAACCTAGTTATCAATTTTTCTTCAAAGACGAATTTATATTTTAAAAAATTATAGGAGAGAATTTTTATGGAAATTTAAAAATAATATTTAAAGCATTATATATACAAACCTCTCTGAGGAGAATTAAGTTAAGGATGATAAGTCAAGCACCAACATTTCCTTAATATTTATCTATGAAAAGAACTTAAAAACAGGTATTATACAGTTAACAGAAAATTGTATGTTGAGCTTGCCAAATTAGCTCTGAGAGAAAAACTACATAGGACAATACTACTAGAAATAAAATTATCAATTTTACTTATTAATATATTATATACTTATATTTTCTGAAATAAAATATTGACAAATTAAATGAAGGTTTTTAAAAAATATAATCATTTATGGCCTACTGTATGAAATGCTAGGAATTTAAGGAGTTTCATAATTTAAACATATTTTAATGCCGTTCTCAGAAACACAGTAAAAAATAAACTTTTTACTTTTAATATTTCAAAAGTTGTTGGAAAAGACTGACAACATTAGCAGCAATCCTTGTCTAAATTCTCATCTCAAAATAGATCTCTTCCAATCTCATAAACATGCATTTTATCAGAAATGGGGATAAAAATAATATCTAAAGTTGAGTTAATGAGTAAGTATTGTCAATATAATGGTAATACCTGCAGAAATATGACTAAAGTCACTTGTGCCATTCCAAATTGGTTTTGATTAAAAACTTATTTAAAATGAACAGAGAAAAGCCGGGCGTGGTGGTGCATGCTTGTAATCCCAGCATTCGGGAGGCTAAGACCCGAGGATCAGGGTTCGTGGACAGCCTCAGCTACTTAGTGAGGTCCTCTGCAACTCAGTGAGACCTGGTTTCAAAATAAAGGATAAAAAATAGGGCAAGGGGTGTAGCTTGGAGGTCAAATGCCCCTGGGTTCCATCCCCAGACCTGCAAAAAATAAATTAATTAATTTAATTAAATTAAATTAACAGAGAAATACAGATTTTAAAATATATGAGTTTAGTTGTATTTGCAGAAGATAAATTGTCTACATAGACTTTTGAAGAGAAGTTGAACAGCCACTAGAACCAAATTAGTTTAGCAAGTTATCTTGATAACAGTCTCTCTCTCTCTCTCTCTCTCTCTCTCTCTCTCTCTCTCTCTCTCTCTCTTTCTCTCTCTCTCAGGCCAAGCAAAATGGTGAGTCAATTCCCCCAGAGTTCCTGTCCACATAGCCAAGTTGAACAATTATGTACAATTATGTAAATTCCAAAGTACCTTCAGAAAAAAAACAGAGAAATCTGATGAAAGACTATAGAGCCTGGATTTAGCATAACAAAAAGAACAGATACTTTGAAGTAAGCTAGAAAAAAGAGTTGGATGGATGTATAACCTCTCCCCCAAGGGAGAGATTTAAGTCCAGAACTTAAATCAGACACCTACTTAGGCTCTTCAAATTGAAACCCAAAGCTGGGCAAAATTCCATA
Source organism: Muscardinus avellanarius (assembly GCF_963383645.1). Classification (NCBI taxonomy): domain Eukaryota; kingdom Metazoa; phylum Chordata; class Mammalia; order Rodentia; family Gliridae; genus Muscardinus; species Muscardinus avellanarius. The sequence continues at coordinate 21,043,188 of NC_137792.1, read as the reverse complement.
ACTGTTACCAGGCAAATACCTTTAGACTGAGCCATTGGAACTGCCTTATGGCAGAAGACTCACTGTCTCTAACCCACACCCCAACCTGGTGGCATATTGGAAGCAGAACTCTACCCTCTGGAGAACAGAGCATGGAAAGTTGCACAGGGATTCGTTTTGAAACTCAGTGCCAGGTGAACTGTGGTGAGAACAAGCACCCAGTAGAAACTGAAGGCCCTGGTATGCAGGCAAGAACTCATATATGGAGCCTCTAGACTGATGCCCACGTCAGGTAGAGAACTGTGTACTGACTGAGAAAGACCTGAATTTCTGCTACATTAACTCCATCCTTGGAGTGAGCCTGGGGCATACCTGCCCTCCTGCCAACAATGAGCAAGCCCCTTTAGCGGTAATATTGGAATGTGCCCTGGCTTAGTCCCAGCCTAGTTGGCCAAGGTGCTGTCTTTACCACCCATCACCCAATCATGGGCAGCACAGCTGTCAACACCAGATGTCCACCACAATAGAATAGACTCTGGTTTGGCCTGCATCAGCAACAATGACATAGACCCTGATGTACCTCTAAGACCACAGATCCTTGAGTATGTACAACTCAAGTGGAAGCTCGATTAGCATTAGCATAGGTGGGCAAGGAACTGCCTTTACCAACACTGCCCCAACCTCAGACAACATAGTGTGTAACATAGTGTGGTACAAGACCCCATTGACTTGGAGTAGGAAAGGATAGTAAGCATAAGATTATTCCATGAGATTTAATGTTTGTTGGAGAACCCTATGACTAGAAGATTCTAATGATCTTTATCCCAGGCCCATTTGTGAATGTAGCCTCTGGAAAAGTTCCAGTGTTGGGAGAAGACATGTGGCTCCAGTCTATTAGATTATTATTCCAGCCAGCATCACTTGTGGCTGGTTGCAGTTTTCTTTGGCCATAAGTTCACTTCAGCAGTAGGCAGCCCATAGCAGTATGTATGGTCTTTGCTACTATCCCAATGTTGTGCTGGTCTTGGTGGGTTGCAGCTCATAGTGTAACATAGTTTGGTAGCAGCGGTGTCCACAGGTGTGATACAGGTTCCTGCTGCTTGTCCACTCACAATGATCTTGTCCAGAGCCATGGATAATTATATAGTGTCTGGCTATAGGTTCTTAACTTTGGATGATGCATCTAGACCTGCCCTGGCCCCAGGAAAGGGCTTGTGAGGATACACTACTCTCATTTAGGTACTCTCATGTTTCATTCTGAACAATAAATTACAACCATATTTGGGACAAACATGGGCTTTGATTGTTCCTATTAAGAAGATGGGGAAAAATACCTAATGTTTTTATGCTTAGATGACATTGCATGCCAAAAGGCATCAAGAGCTTTCAGGAAACCTGAATGTAGGCATAATAAAGAATGAAATCCTTTTATTTTTAGCAATCTGGATAAAACTGGAAATCCTTATGATAAGTAAAATAAGCTATGATCTCACTCATAGGAGAAATCTAAAACAGTCAATCTCATAAAAGCTGACAGTGTAATCATAGTTACCAAAACACTGAGAAGAGTAGGGAGGAGGAAAGATTGAACAGGAGGTACTAAGTTATATTTAGATAAGAGCAAGAAAATCTTGTGTGCTATTATATAGTACAGAGACTATAGATAGCAATAATGTACTATATAAAAAGTTACAAGAAAAGAGTTTGAAAGTTTTCACCATAAAGAAATGATAATAGTTGAGGAAAGAGATATGTGGATATGCATGAACTTATTTAAATATTTTAATATGTATGTATATATATATACATATATATGTATTAAGTGTTACATGGTACCCCATTAATGTGTAGTTTTTGTTTCTTTGTGCCAGTTAAAAATAAAACAACCAACTTAATGTTTTATATGACCAATAAATCATGAAAAAATATAAACCTAAAAAGTCCCAATTTTTTTTCACTCCACTTGATGCTACTACTGTAGTTTGTCTAAGCCAAAATCATCTCTGTATTAAGTTTTCTTTCTCTCCATTGATAGGTCTCTGCTTTCTTCTTTCAACACTGCCAACAGGGAATATATTTTGCTACATTATTATTATATATAATAATGGTATTCATTGTTACATATTTACACATGTGCATAACTTAATTTGTTCAGGGCAAACAAAGGTATTATAAAATTAGCCAGGGGAATCTTTTAAAGTTGAGTTTGGTTGTGCTCATAATCTCTGATAGTTATCTTCTCACTTGAAGTAAAATCTAAAAATCTTATATGACTCTCTACAATCATGGTTTTCTTCATTTAAAACCATGACTTTCTTCATGACTTTCTTTTCTGAAAGTACCCTCTTTGATCACTCTTTTTCAGCTACACATGGTTAAATCATAGATGTACGTCCTCTCAGATGTTATTTTTTCATCTAACTAGGATGTTCCAGTTTTCCACAAAGCTCATTCTCCAGTTATTTATTCAAAGATTCGCTTCTAAGTGAAGATGTTCTAGATCTATCCTATTTTGTTGTGTTGCTCAACTCAGTGTCTTCCTTTTCCCCCTTAACACTCATCACTGTACCACAACTGCATATTTTATATTTTACATTTTATTGATTCAATCTCTTCATTTCTATCTCACCTATGACAAGGATCTATGACCATACAGGTAGAGAAATATACAACTTCAGTAGGAACATTCACAACAGACTGTATTCCTACAGTTGTATAATGTGCAACTCATACAATTATATTAAGCGACCCTAGACTCTCACAATAGTAATTTTGTGTCTATAAAGACTTGGATATTTGCTGAGATTTCTCATGTTGCATAGGTCGTGAGGGTAAGAGCAGTGAGGCATGTGGTCAGAGAAATATGACCAGATTTTGGTAGTGATTTGAAGCTCATTGTAAGAATTTGGAATGAGGTTGGAAAACAGTTGGAGAGTTAAAATCAGAAGAATAACACAATCCAACTTTTGCTTTAGGAGAATCACTTTGGCCACAAATTAAGAAGACACTATATGTGGTGGAAGATGGGCAATGGAGATCAGTTAGAAGGTTATTGCAATGAATCAGGCTAGAGATGATAATGAATTAGACATTAGAATTACAGTGTCACACTCAGATCCTGAATTTATATTAAAGGTAGAGCCTATAGGGATGGCTGGTGAGATACAAGAGAAAGTGTGGAGTCAAGGATGAGAAAAAAAGTTTTTAAGGTATGAGCAACTAGAAGTATACAGTGTCATCTATACAGATGGAAGAGATACCAGGAATTCTTTTTTGTGGTGGGGAAAGGAAGGAACTTTAGTTTGTCTTAAGATATATTAGATTTTGTATTTCTATCAGATATTTGCTACATATATGGCATTATATATAATATAAGGGAGTTAATGGAAGACATACAAAATGAAGATATAAATTTGTGATTTATCAAAATATAGATATGTTTGTGTTATTTTAAGTGTGATACAAAGTAATAAAACAATGTTTTAACCATTTTTTAAATGAGCAGTTCAATTGTGTTAAATATTAGAGTTGATTTTTCAAGCCACAATCATGGATGAAACCAGTAATGGTGTTTATAAAAGAGGAAAAGTTCCCCAACATTGATCCTTGATGTAATCCAGTGTGAAAAAGTGAGGAAGAACCAACAAAGTATATAGGAAGAGAGGCCATTGAGAGAGGAAAGAAAAACTATGGAGTGAGCTGAAAGCCAGAGGAAAAGTTTTAAGGTAGAGATCGTGATCAACTGTGTCATATGCTGCTGTATATTTGAAATGGATGAGTCCTTAGATTTGACCATGTGACTTAGTAATGTGGAACTCATTAGCAGATTAATATATTAATAATAGTTAATTAATATATTAATAATAATCTCCACATTAGCAGATTAATATATTGCCCCCAGTTCTTCACCAATGTCACCATCCATGTTCTCTGCCTTGTGACAATTTTTCCCTTTACAAGCAAAGTATACTATCATTGTGATACTCCTATCATACTTAGACATGTGACTTGTTTTTAATGCAGATGGGAAGTATTAGTGTGAGACATATTGCCATTCAAATGCCCCTTCCATATGACCACGAGAAGGACTTTACCCAGCTAGTCAATTGGTCCAAGAAGGGTGAGGTCCTGATGAGGTGGCCCTAAACCCAATCTGCAGCATACAGCTGTACAGCTAAGCACGAGGCCCTACCAGCTGACCTCTCTATGTACTGCCATTGATGGATAAATGCCTGAGAGATTATGTGCTTGTTACATAGTTGACTGATATGGTGACTTTGACAAGAACTAGGTTTTTGTAGTGATGGATGGAGAGCCTTACTGAAACAAGTTCAAAGGAGAACAGGAAGAAAATAATTGGGAACAGCGAGTATAACAACATTTTTGCGCAGTTTTTACAATTTTACCCACAAAAGGGTTATGAGAAATGGGGACGTGCCTGGAAAGAGATATGAGTTTCTTTTGGAGTACCTCAATATTTGAAGTTGATGAGAATCATCTAGTAGTCCAGTCATACCAAGAGATTCTATGTATACAAGTGAAATTTATGGCTTAGGAACACTTCAAATTCAGATTGTCCTGACATGAAAATCCATGCAATATTTATTAAAATATACTATCAAGTTTCTCCTTTTCAAATCAGTAGATATAGGATGGGCATAGGAAAATGTGTAGTATAACCAATTTACTAGAATGATAATTTAAAGTCGAGAGATTTTTCTAGGGTGTGCCATTAATTACATGCAGATAATTTTAGGAGGGGCCTCTAGTTATTTGGATCATTTTATTCCTAATTTATTAAAATAAACAGATAAATGAGTTTTAAATTTTGTTTATCTAGCTCTAAAATAGTATTATTCTAAGATCCAATAATTGTGCATCAAATGAGACCCTCTGAGAGCTGTTGCTATCATTATGTAAGTATATACTTACTGGCATCCTTCTGTATAACAGATCTGAAAATGCCTCTTTCACAGTAACATTCCAAACTCACCTAAAGTCAGATATTTTAGAATATCTGACATCTGCTTAGTCTCCCAAGGCTGGCAGAATGTATTGAATAATAGTTATTTTAGGATGTAATTGCTGCACTGTTAAAAAAAAAATAAGCCCCTCTGTTACTAAATAATGTCATACTTCTGAGCCACTTATGTAACCAAAATGATTTTTCCAAATAAAAGAGCATGGTTTGGGGAAACATATAAAAAGTCATTGCAAATTATGTTCATTACTAGCACACTGTGCTATAAAAGCATGATTCTGTAAAGTTTAGGTGGAAGCCATGTAAAACAATGGCAATTTTCTATTATTAAATGTTCAGAAATTTTAGGTTAATAGTCATAAAGAAAGATTGGATATAGAATACAGGAATGAGAATATGAAAGTACCCATAGAGTCCTAAATGCTTTGAGGGGGCAAATAAAAGGTAGAGGTAAGCAGTTGGCAAAAGAGATTAGGAAGCTGACAGTGCTCTGATCAGATCCTTCATAAATAATACAAAAGTAGTTGACAACCAAGAAGAGTAATATAAATGGAAGTGAGAGCCATATGGGGAAGGTTGGAACCCACAAAGAGAGGAGAAAGTTTTTGTAAACCTTATATGTTCAAGCTCAACTGTGACTAACTTGGAGGGTTTTTTCATTTTGTTTGTTGTATCTGAGTGTGTGTGTGTGTGTGTGTGTGTGTGTGTGTGTGTTGCTGAGAACTGAACTCAAGAGCATTCTAAATCTGATCTACATTCCCAACACTTTTTATTTTAAAGACTGGGTCTTGCTAAATTGCCCAGGATGTCTTGGAAATTGCAATCCTCCTGTTATAGCCTCCTGAGTAACTGGGATTATACTTGTGCACAACCACTAACTTGTAGTTTTAAAAAATAACCACTAAGTCTAGGGGTTGGAGGTATGTATAAATAATGGTAGATGAATAAATAGATACATACAGATAGGTTCTTAGAAGGACAGGAAGAGAAAACAAGTTGGTAGAATTAGTATCATCCACGTATGGATAACTATACTTTATTTAAAATTCATGTAATTTTAAAGAATATGAAAAAAGGTTGATTTTCTTTTTTATTTTTATTGGTGCATTGTACTCATACATCTTAATGGGATACAAGATGGTTAAAAAATGTTGGCTTAATATACAAACTAGAATTGGATCCTGCAAATACATTTTGGCATCTCCAGTAGCCCATAAACTGAGAATTACAATGCCCATATCACTTTAAGTTTGCTATGGAAGATATGAGTGGTATATTTACATTTCTGTTTACATGTGTGATATAAAGTTTATTGAGTTACATTTCAAATGGAATAAGTAAAATAGAAATGGTAGCGATTAAATTCTGAAATTTAAAGCCAACCACTTATTTTTAATCTGTGAAATTGATGTCAGAAATACTATCTCAAGTACTCAATTTTTCTTATTATTATGTAGAGAAAAAGATTAAATAATATATTATCAAAAATTGTTGGATTTCAATCAATGAAATATTTGATATTTGCATACCAACCAATAGAATTTTACAGTACAACATATATCATTTTACTTTAATTACATCCTCCAAAGAAATATAATAGACAATTTCACTGAGATTCACATTGATCCAATGTTAAAATTTTAAATGCATAATAAAGTACCCCCTTTCTTATCTGTGCTTTTGCTATCTTGCTATCTGTAGTCTGTTAACTGAGTTCACCGATGATCCAAAAGATTACACTTAAAAGTTCAGAAATAAACAATTAATAACTTTTAAATTGCATGCTTTTCTGAGTGGCACGATGAAATTTTGAACTATCTTATTCTGAAATAAATCAGGTAATCCTCTTTTTTGACATATCATAAGGTAAATAGAAGACTAATATTGTGTCTCAAAACTCACATCATTCAGCTCACTTGATTTCATCACTGTAGTCCTATCATTTCACTATCATATTATACTATACTTATCTTTCTCGTGATGAAGTATAGTATAATAAGATATTCTGAGACAAAGAGAAAGAATTCTCACATATATTTTAACAGTAGGCACTGTGGTTTTTATTATAGATATTGTCGTTAATCTCTGTTGTGCCTAATTTATAAATGAACCTTATCTTAATTATGTCGGTATAGAAAAAGTAGAGGCTGGAGGAAGAGCTCAGTGAAAGAATGTGTGTTTAGCATCAGTGGAGCCCTGATTTCAATCTCTAGCACCCAAACAAATTATATATGTACACATATAATACAGAGTTCAGTATTATCTGTGGTTTCACACTTATTCTGAAAGTCTTATATCTTACGATCCATAGATAGGAGAGAACTCCATATTGGAAAGCCCATCACTTCTTTTCAGTAATTCAAACAAAGTTTAAGAGAGGAAACTTAACACTAATTAACAGGGAAATAATTAAATATCATAGTCTGTAAATAATTTTAGGAAAGCAAGAATCCCGCTACATCTCATTCCTTTAATTGGATTTCTTATTGCCTTAGTGTCTTTTTATTGGCATTTCATCTATAGACACAGCTGCAGTAAATCCCTTAAAAATAATTAGAGTAGAAGTTAGCTATTTTTGTTGCTAAATAACAATTATTAATTTCAAGTAAATAAAATATTTGGCAACAAATATGTTTATAACATCATTTGACTTTTATTCTGTTTCTACAGTAACATATAACTTATTTCGACTTAAATTTTTACAAAATCATTATTACTTAAATTGTTAGGGCCCCTGGGATAAGTATTTAAAACATTTTTCCTCATTTAACATCTTCTTTCCCATTTCTTGCCAAAAACATTGTAACTAATAAATAATAGCACCAAAACTATTCAAACCTGGGCCTATTTCCTTTAAAGTCACATTCTACACCACAGGCTCTTTCAAAAGTACACACTGGGCCAAATGATGGGGCAAAGTGGTATAATTATAACTAGCCAAAGAGATATATAAATATAGATCAATAGCAAGATAAATTTATATGAATGTTTATACTAAACTTTGTGTAGATAACTATGCTTTATTGACAACTTGCATATTTATGCTATTGGGGATTAAACCCAGGGGAATTCTACCTCTGAACTCCATCCCCCAGCCCTATTTTATATTTTATTTTAAAACAGTTTCTCTAAGTTGCTGACTTCCTCACTAAATTTGATCTTCCTCTCTCAGACTCCCAAGTATGGGATTATTATACTTGGGAGGCCTGTACCACCATGCCCAGTTACAATCTATGTATTTTTAAAACAGATAAAAAAAATAGGTTGTACTGGCAGTGATGACACATACCTATAATTTTAGTACTTGGAAGGCTGAGACAGGAGCATCACAGGTGCATTGCCAGCCTCAGCAACTTAGCGAGACCTTGTTTCTAAATAAAACCTAAAAAGGGCTAAAGGTATAGTTTTGAGATAGAATCCTGAGTAATAAAAATAAAAGAGAAGAAAGAGGTAATAGCATCATGTTGAGTGCAATTCTATCATCTCTTTATGATCACATAGTGTTTTTTCTTTTTCTGTTTTTTTTTCTTTTTTCTTTCTTTTTCTTTTCTTTTCTTTTCTTTTCTTTCTTTCTTTTTTTTTTTTTTTGTAGTACTGGGGGTGGAACCCAGGGGCTTTTCTACCACTGGGCTATACTCCCAGACCTATTTTATACTGTATTTGTAAACAGGGTCTCACTAAGTTGTTGAGAGCCTCACTCAGTAACTGAGGCTGGCTTCAAATCTGTGTGTGGATCAGATAGTGTTTTTACAACTTAGTATTTTTACCATAGCCAAGGGGTAAACAATAACCAAACATTTGAGTTCAAAATCCATGCCTACCTAACTGACTACATGACCTTGGCAAGTAGCTTATCTCATGCAAGCTTCGGTTTCCTCACATGTAGAATTACAAATATAACAAATGCACATAATCTGTATGGTGCAAGGTAAATTTCCAATACATATTCACTTACAAAGCAGTATACATTATGCAGAATACCAATCTGAACGCTTGATAACTCTTAGGTGCTTTCTTCATCATGTGAAGACATAATAGTTGAATGCATGAGATATTTCATGCAATTATTAAATGGAGCAGATACCGACTGAGTAATTGCATCCATTTAATTATTATATCAATAATTTTATGACTACTTTATTTTGAGTTGCTATGATTTGAATATGGTTTGTCCCCTCTAAAAATTCCTACAAAATGCAATTAAATTATGAGGTATTTGAAGTTTTGAAATTTAAACTATGGTGTTTAAAAGTGGAGACTTAGCCAGGCATGGCGGTGCCTTTGTAATCCCAGCATTTGGGAGGCTGAGACTGGAGGATCGCGGTTCACGGACAGCCTCAGCTACTACTTAGTGAGGCCCTCTGCAACTTACTGAGACACTGTCTCAAAAGTCTCAAAATAAAGAAAAAAAATAGGGCAGGGGTGTAGCTCAGAGGTCGAATGCCCCTAGATTCCATCCCCAGACCCGCAAAAAAAAAAAAAAAAAAAAAAAGTGGGGACTTCGGGAAGTGATTAGGATGAGATCAAGTCATCAGAACCCACATGATTGAATACTGGTGGCTTTATAAAAAGAAGGAAAGAGGCTAGGTGTGATCATGCACTCCTCTAGACTGAGACAGGAGAATCACAGGTTTGAGGCTAACCTCAGCAATTTAGTGAGACCTTGTTTTCAAGTGAAAAATAAAGGGCTGGAAATGTAGCTTGGTGGTAGAATGATGATGCCCCTGGGTTTAATCCCCAGATCCCTAGTAAAAAAAAAAAGAGGAAGAAGAAAAGATAAAGGAGAGTGAGAAAGAAAAGGAAATACACCTGTGTTCCCTATCTCTTACTATGTGATGCCCTGGGCTTCCTTGAGGATCTGCCAGCAACAATATCATCATCAGATCTAGCCCCTGGACATAAAACAGAATGACAGCTTACTCAGTCTGCAGAATTATGTTATTAATAACAAAATAAATAAGACAATGGTATAGAAATAAAAGTGTCTTCACTTTTAGGATGAATTTAACAAAATCTGATTTTATAGGGTTGGATTAAAAATGAAAATGGTCTACATTTATTATTTTTGTCTTTGTGCCATTACATCCCCAGTGCTGAGCACAGTGTCTGAAATCATCAATATATTTTTTAAGTATGTTCAGGAAGTATTTCAGATAATTAATAGAAATACAAAGTTCTCACTGAATGTTTTAAAAGATATGTTACATACTTCTATGTGAAATTCAGTCATGTATGAGTTACTTGGAGAACAGTGATGAGCCTTTGGAAGTTCATAAATATTAGCATTTATTAATAATTTTAATAGCATTTTAATATAATTTATTAATATGTGTAGTTATAGAAGTAGAAAATTAAGTATTAGAGTAAAACATTATTTCCCAGTAGTACCTTTATAAAAGCTTGTGAAAATTAAAGAAAATATGTATTTTTGGGTGGTACTGGGGTTCCTGGAAACCCTTCTACCTCCGGGCTACACTCCCAGACACCTATTTTTATATTTTTATTTGGAAACAGGGTCTTTTAAGCTAGCGAGGCTGGCTTCAAACCTGCGTGATCCTCCTATCTCCGCCTCCCAAGCGCGGGGATTACAAGCGTGCACCACCACACCTGGCAGAAAATATGTATTTTTTAAAATCTTAGAATTCTATGAATTAAAATTTTTTTCTCTATTAAAATTCCTTTTTTTGTATTCAAAGATAGATCACACTACAGTTAATGCTTTTGTTTATTTCACTTGTCCAAGGAATAGAGCATTTTGAAATTTCACAAAGATATGCTTGAAATTAGGCATTTTGGGGGGAATCTAGATTGACTAGCTCATCAATTACTCCTCAACTATAATGCATCCTTTTTCTTTTAACGTGTAAATCATTAGACTTAAATTACCACAATTAAATCATCAAGACATAGTTTCAAAATAAGTATCAGAGATCTATGCTGAAGTCGTGGTTGTTACTTTTTCACTGTATATTTTTATTCCTGCTTTGATGGGCAAATTATGAATAGGGGCCAGTCAATGTGTGAGAAAACAAAGTCAATCATTTTGTATTATCATCAGAAGATGGGCTTTCCTGTGGAACCTTTTAGCATCTTATCAATATTATCAGTGATAAAGTTTATTATAGATTCGCCTTATTAAAACAGGGAGTTCAAGCTGGGCATGGAGGTGCACGCTTGTAATCCCAGCATTCAGGAGGGAGGATGGCGGTTCCTGGACAGCCTCAGCTACTTAGCGAGGTCCTTCACAACTCAGTGAAAACCCGTTTCAAAATAAAGAATAAAAAATAGGGCTGGGGGATGTAACTCGTAGGTAGAATGCCCCTGGGTTCCATCCCCAGTACCACACACATACACCAAGAAAAAAAACAAACAAAAAAAACCCAGGGAGTTCAGATATGAGCCCTGGTAGATTACTACTATGTATATTTCTTATGACGCTGCATTCTCTCTTTCTCTCTGTTCAGAAAAAGTATTGTTTTTAATTTTTAGTGGTACATCGTAGTCATACATCTTAACGGAGTACAAGAAGGTGGAAGCATACATGCACACATCACCTGTTTAGCCCTTTTCCAATCCCCACCCCATTGCCTCCCCCTCCCTCTTTCTCATATGTTTATGAATGTATGTCATGTACATTAGGAAATTTCCCTCTTCTCCATTCCTATTCCCCTCAGTGAGTTTGCCTTATTTTCTCATCTATAGTTTATCCTTATACTTTCCTTTCACTTTTTTGGTTAACTGCACCAAATAAGACAGTAAAATCTGTGGCCACGGTTGACATAAAATTCTGCATTAGACTTTTTCTATGCTAATAATCTTTTGTAATTTATTTCTTGTGCTGGAGATTAAATTCAGGAGCGTTTTGGATCTGAGCTACACAGTAGCCCTATTTTATTTCTTATTTTAAAACAGGATCTTATTAAATTGTGGAGGCCCTTGCTAGATCACTGAGGCTGGCTTCAAACCTGCCATTCTCCTGCCTCAGCCTCCCAAGTACTGTAATTACAACTGTGCGCCTCCAAGTCCAGCTTAATTTCATATTTAAAGAATGTTTTCTAGTCATACAGAAAAAATAGAGCTCATAATATCAGGATGATTTAATAAATAAATATCCATTGTATTTAATTGGTTATATGTTATGTAGTAGCTAATGAGATTGCAAATGTACATTAAATATATTATTTTGAAAGCGCCATCGTGGTTTTTGTGATTGTAAAATGAAGAGTGGTTTAAGGGATTAGATTTTTATTGCATACAAGAAAGTAAAATTTGATTTCCATTTTCAGAAAAAAAATTAAATATTTCTCAGAAAGAAGGTGAAAGCCAAATGACTGAAAATAACACAATAATTACACCTTCCTCTATTTCTTATAAATAAAATAATTGTTTGAGTATAGAAAATAAAATTCATTTTGTTAAAAAATATATTGTTTAATGGATTAAAAAGTTTAAAAGAACATTTACCATTTGGCTTATCTAGGATCTATTTATCCTTATAACATACCCGAAACCCACTGGACATGTTTCAATATATCCCTCTTGTTATTTGTAGAGGCTTAATATTTGATAGCATGACTCTGCAGCTTTTCTTTACACATGCTGCCACTGACTTTGTATTTTGAGATTGCCACATAGTAAATTAGAGATTATGTGAAATTGCAGGGAATTTGAGAGTTGCAGTGGGCCATTGAGGCATGAGGTTTAGGAGGCAGATAGAGGGCTTGACACCGCAGTGGAGATGTGCAGAAGGAATGGCAGTGGCAGTTTGTTGGTGGTGAACGTCAGTAATACCTCCAGTGGACCAATTCTGGAGTTTAATATTTCCTGTATTTGGTGTGCCTCAATTCCTGTTCTCAGCTCCTCCTGTAACCCTCCAGGGAGATCTGGAAACTGTCAGCTTCTGTTTCAATCGATTATTTTTCTGGTTGAGATAAGCAGGTTAGATTCTTGTTTGTGAGCAGAATCTTTGCTAGTATTCCTTCTTTCTTTTCCGAAGTACCTATTTCTTTAATTCATATTCGTCATGTAAATCTTAAGCTCTTCTTTAATAAAATCTAGCTTTAGCAAATTTATAAGTACATAACCAATAGATCAAAGAAATGAAAGAGCTTATGGGATTATGGGAAATAAAATTCAAAGACCCAAATTCCTGTATATTTTCACCATTACATGGAAAAGTAAATAATTCCAAGAAAACATGAGGCCTCAGTAGTGGAATTGCAGGAAAACTCTTATAATTTGACTTAATATCAATGTGTATAACTAAAAGGTTTGGAGACAGAGATGGGAGACAGCTCAAGGACAAAACAGGTTTTATGGGGATAAAATCTGTGGAGGGGGATCTGCAGGAAAGTTTGGAGCCCATGTCCTCTTACAGACTAGAGCTTATATAGGTCTTTTAAGGGGAGAGTTTACAGGGCAAGGGAGAGTGATGGTTACTCATTGCCAGGAAGTTAAAGGAGAATTTGTTGAGTTGTTAGAGCTGGGTTAATCAAGACTATGGGAATTTTTTGGAAGCAGAGGGAAAGAGGGATGTGATAAGCAAGAGGCTTGTCAGAAACATCTTAGATAAGACCAGAGAGATATTTAGGTAAGCAGGGGGATAAAGATATTTGAGTAAGATTTGGGAAGTTTCTGATCAGCAAAAAGGCCTGAAAAATGACAGGACTTCACAAGATACGGTCACTTCCATTTGGGACTCTAAGAATAGCATTTACCATGCATAGCCTAAAATCATTTTTCTTAATCATTTAATCAAAAGACAAACACAAAACTCTACTTTCAGGGCTAATGTAAAAATCAATTTGATTTAGAGTTTTAATGAACCTATTATGCTACAGAGTTCAAATGATCCAATTTTTATTGGTTCCCCTAACCAATATTTCCTTGTAGTTCTTTTGTACCCAATATCACAATAATTGAGAATAAATGAATGAGATATTATATAGATAACTAAATACTACAAGTGCTTTTTCACGTGATCAAAATATAACTTGTAAGAAAACCTCAATTTAAATTGTTAACAGCTCTTTCTGATTTTAAAATCCAATCTCATGATAAATACATTATATACTCCAAGTAGCTGTTAATAAAGTTTTATGGAAGTTTTGTTTCATCCATAGCTGATTCCAGGCCTTGTTGCTCAGCAACTACGTGCCAGATCACATTTCTAGGCTGTAATGTACCTGACTCCCTGGAGAGCACTTCAATCAAATGGGAGTTTTCAGCCACTTATTTCAATGCCCTTTACAGGGAGATTGCCTTAGGAACCATGAGATTTGGGATTTAAAATGCCCCAGGATTCCTGTTAACTCTAGAGTTTCCATAGATGCTGGCTGAAAATAACTGCTTAACAGCTGAGAAGAAATGCATGCAGACATAATTGAAATAGATCCTAGCAGGCAGATCCTAGAGAACTTGAAAGTGAATGAAATGTCCCATGGAGAATGTACTGAGAGAGGAAAACAAGAGTCCAAGAAATGTCTTGTAGTTCAAGACATTTCTACTAGTCCAATTTTCCTGAATATAAGAAGAATGTAAATTAAAATACAAATGGAGAGGTAGTTAGATATATAAGATAATACAGTGGCTACAGTGATCAATAAAAGATGGAATTTCAAGAAGGTATGATCATTATATTATATATATTATTTATATAATATATATATTCAAAGATGAGGGAGATAAGCCCATTGGATTGGAGGTAAAGTTACTGTTGAGGCTGAAAGAATTTTGCTATATTATTTGAATGTTTTTCTATGAAACACTTTATTAAGACACTTTTAGGTTGTCTGATGGTACTTTTCCTTTATAAAATCTCTTACCTTTTTCTAAAGCCAAAATAAAATCGTGAACAGGCTATGTCACTTATTGAAGAAAGCACAGCAAATGAGATGGCAATGGTTGGCAAGAATCATTTCTTTATTAGCACCAACTCAGAATGAAAGAAATAAATCAGAAAGTCTACAATAAGGTTGAATCATAGAAGCCATAAAAGTAGCCACTGTCAAGTAATTAATAAAGGACAAGGATAATAAATGGCAAGTAAAAAGCAAATGGGAAAACAGAAATTTTAAAATTGGGGGGCAATTTCTGATGCATCCCTTCCTTCTTTCCTTCCTTCTTGGACTATTATTATTTTTTATTTTACTGGAAATTGAACCCAGGGACATTCTACTCCTGAGCTATTTCCCAGTTACTTTTATTTTATTTTTAAACAGGATCTTGCTAAGTTGCCGAGAGTCTTGCTAAATTGCTGAGGCTAGTCTTGAATCTGTGATCCTCCTGTCTTAGCCTCGCAAGTACTAAGATTATAGGCATGCTCCTCCACCTGTCTTCTGCCTGCCTGCTAGCTTGGTGGCTCATTTGTGTGCACAAATATTCTCTCTCTCTCTCTCTCTCTCTCTCTCTCTCTCTCTCCTCCTTTCTCCCCCTTTCTTCCTCTTTTTCCCTTTCATTCATTATTTCATTTATTCTCTTTCATCTCTCTATTCCACTTTTTTAAAAAGTCCACTCATACAGTAAGTTTTTGTCTTTAAGGGAGTAATAAGACTTCATTGTTTTTATGGCTGAATTGTCTTCCACATTTTCTTTATTCATTCATACACTAGTGGATATTGAAGTTGGTTCCATATCTTTCTTACCTATTGTGAATACTACCTCGGGAACATGAAAGTATCTCTATGAGGTGCTCATTTAATTTTTGTTGGGTATATACCCAGAAGAGGGATTACTACTTGCTCATATGGTAGTTATATTTTTAATTTTTTTGAGAAAACTTCATGCTGTTTTCCATAATAGCTATACCAATTAGCATTCCCACTGACAGTGTGCAAAGATTCCCTTTTCTCTACTTACTCATTATCTTGTTCCCCATTTTTTTCTTCCTCCCTTGAACAAAGGGTTGATGCATGATGGTAGAATAGCCATCTTGCAATGATGACTTAAAAGATCATATTTCAAGGATAGTGGGTAAGGAAATGAAAAATATTATAGACCTGATATCTTTCTCAAACAACTGCATCATCCCTGAATTATAGTTTTTTTTGTCACCTGAAAAAATAAAACCTCTGTATTTATGAGACATAGATAATTTTTGGAATGTGATTTAATCAACATTTTTTGTTTAAAAAATCACAGAAGAGTTGCTTAGCAAGGCGATTTTTTACTTTTTGCAATAGGAGTGTGAAACCGGCAAAAAGTCTAGTAAGCAAGCAATCCGATCAGGAATTCTGCCCAGGTTTTATCCATGACCCTAATGATGTCCTTCCCAGAGCCATTATTGAGTTCATAGTTATCTAGTTGAAATCAACATAATATTAACCTTCTAACCTCATCAGGATACAGTGCTGTGGGCTGAGAGTTCCCAAAATTCTGAAAGACAGAAGTTAATACAAAATAGGGACAAACAGGGTGTTCTAAAGTGGAAGTTAATACAAAATGGGAATAAACAGGGTGTCATTAAACAGAATTTAATTCAAAATGAAAATGTCTTTGTTTTGAGTTATAAAGAAAATATTTTATATTTCTTACAAAATTATGTACTATAGTTATATAAAATTAGGTAATGATATACCATGTGAAAAACATTTTTGCCCTTCATTTTTATTAAATTTTTTTGCTCCTGAAAATTGAACCCAGAAGCATTCTACCCCCAAAATATACCCCAGCACCTTTTTAGTTTTCATTTTGAGACAAGGTCTTGCTCAGTTGCTGAGGCTACCCTGGAACCTGTGATTCTCCTGTCTCAGTTGGCCAAGTACTGAGATTATACACATGGGCCACAACACCTGGCCACACTTTTGCATGTCAATGTTGATAATAAAAGAAATAAAAGACTCTGTGGACATAGGTTAATAACAACTGAAGAAAATTCATTATAAGATACAAAAAACACACACCATTTATGTTCTAATTACAATTTATCACAGTAAATGACATAATAAATATTATTAAATCTTTCATTTAACCCACAAAAAAAGAAAATTTTCATTAGACATGTGGAAATTTATAATATTAAACTTATAATTTATGAGCATTCAAAAACCAAAGAGTAATCAATTGTATTCAGGCTGGAGTCCCATCATTTTAAGAGGCAGTTTTGTGAAAAGTGATTCCCTCGGGATTTGTTAAACATCATCTAACATAACAAAAATATTGATTCTAGGGTCTAATAAATAGTAGAGGTGAGACAAAATGTCAAATGTCTAATATGGGTAGATCTCATAAAAACACTGGCAACATATGGCCATTTATCATCTTTTATTTTATTTTGTGTGCATGTTTTTTTTTCATGATATATGAGTGGCAGAGTGAAAAAAGGCTTTAAAGGGCACTTTTGTTTGGAGAGATTAAGGATTTGATCCCATGGTTTTCTGTAAAGTGCACATTGCATGAATATATTTGAGAACCAGGAATATCATATATTTGGGACCAAAAAAGAAAGACAAGATTTATGTTGGTGAGGGGAAAACAAATTTATCACTCTTTGTATGTCAGATTAGGAAAATGTAGTCATGATGAATAACAACAAAAGAATTGAGTTGTTTTTTTTTTTTTTTCAGAGACTCAGGTAAATACAACTATCAGCCTATAGAGCAGATATCATATTTTCCCAGTCTATTCTTGATATGTTTAATACATAAATAGTGCAAACTAGCAGAGCATTTAGATATGAAAGAGAGATGATCTACCAGCCTTCCTTTGTTCTCCACAATGTCCACTGCATCATCCCTTAAGTGGTTTGATAGTGTTGTGAATAATAGTTTATTGTGAACATAGATTTCCATGTGAACTACAATAAAAGGTTCTCTAGGATTTTGATGTGTATTCCACTTTAAAATTTTGTTTAACTTGAAGACGAAATTGGTTAGGCCAAATTTAGATAATGGTACCATACCACCAATTGCCATCCCTTTTTACCTATGCCCTTGCTCTGAGACTGGTACATGACTTACCCCTACCTAGTCTAATGCTTATCAATTACACCACACACTTATAATAGGAAAACTTTGTCAGTTTTTAATCCTTTAAAGAAATCACCTCGTTTCTTTTAGTATATTTTCTCACCCTACCTCTGATAATTCCCCTTGAAAAAGCTATTTGCTGAGAAGGTTGTGCTACAGCAACTTTTGCATACTGCAAGGACTCACATCGATTTGATGTGTATGGGCAGAGACAAACACTCTATGGATTTTTGAAGTCATTTTTTCTCCTGCGGTAAATAAAGGAAGCCAGAGAGTCTTTACATTTCCATTGCAACTGATGGATGGTTAACTTTAAACTCTGCCCAGGGTTAAATGAGCTTAGGCTTTAGTGAGTTCTTGATATCTCTCTAGAAAGCATTCTCTGAGTAACAGTGTGTTCATTTATTCTGAAGTTACAGCCATACAAGGCTTTCTTACAATTAGGGGAGATAATGAGATATAAAGAGTACCTGTGGCCTTGTTGTGGGATGTTTCTCTGTTTTTATCCACCCAACTTTAAGTGTTACTGGCAGAAATGTGGCGCAAACAAACTTTGTAAGGCCCATCCAGGAACAAATTGAAATGATGTAAGAAGCTAAGGCGTCATCAGTGAAAGACACCAAGAATAGCATCCAGTTTTAAATTTCAAAGAGGAAATCACAACCTTCGGAGTGAGGTGCAGTACAGTGAACTGTACCTTAAATGTATTTAAGTCTCTCACATTCTTTAATGACTGCAAAACAAATAAAAACCCCTTACGAGTTTCCATATGACCATAATAAAATACAATAAAGTAGAACCTGATAGACTGCTTAAAATACACACAAATTTGATACTGACAGCATCTTAGTGTATGGAGCAATAAACCAGGCACATGTCTTCTCAACGATGACAGTTTGTATTATACTGTGGTTTGTATTCGGAGTGTCCCCCAAAGTCTCATATTGAAAACATGGTCCCCAGTGTGGCATTTTCATAGCTGGAACTTTTGGGAGGTGATTGGATAATGAGGGCTCTGATTTCATCAGTGGATTAATTCCCTGAAGACTGGGAGGTGGGACCTAGTTGGAGGAAGTAGTTCACTGGAGGGATGCCCTAGAAGGCTTTATATCCCCCCCTTTTGTTCTTCTGTCTGCTTCCTAGCTAACATGAGCTGAGCAGTGTTCTTTCCCAGGCCCTCACAACATGAAGCTTTTGTCCTGAAGCCAGCTGACAATGGGCTTCTGAAACTGTGAGACAAAATAAATCTTTCCTTCCCTAGGTTGTTCTTGTCAGGTATTTTGGTTGCAGTGACAAAAAGCTGAACAACATATACTATGCCACTTCTCCTTTTACAAGTAATATTTTGGCTTAAACAAATGAAGTTTGTTTTACATAATATAAATAGTAGTAAGATGTCAATAAAATGTTATGGATAAATGTATTAATTCTATTTACATCTATTTTTCTGGGTGTTCCCTACCTACTGCCGCCCCTATTCTGGATTGAGCATATATGCTTGAAATGACCTTTGTCCTTTAACTTTTAATTTTTAATTTTTGCGGTACTGGAGATTGAACCCAGGGACATTCTACCTCTGAGATATACTCCCAGATCTATTTTTTATTCTTTTTATTTTTGAACAGGATCTCACTAAGTTATGAGAGCCTAAGTAGCTGAGGCTGGCCACAAACCCATGATCCTCCTATTCCAGCCTCCCAAGGACATCACTAAGCCTGGCTTGCCTTTTGCATTTATTATGGGGGAAAATGCAACAATATAGAGGAAGATGTTGACTTTATAACATAATCTTCCTCGGTTATATCCTCAAAGAATTGTGCAACAAAAAAGGTATAGGAAGCAGTTACAAAGTTGCCTACGTTCAAGAAGAAGGTGTTTGAAAACAGAAAGCCAAAGTATTGAGAACACATTTGTGTACTATGGCAATGATTTTTTTCACTTGCCTGTTAACTTGAAAGCCATATTCTTTCTGAAAAGAAGAGAGGTATATAGGACCATTCCTATAAGTAGTGTAAAACAAAAATATAATAATTCATTCTTTAGGCTTGTTACCATGAATACTTCAGTTGTGTGTAGTGACATTTTCTCTCATATAAATATAAGAATTTTATACACAGTGTTTAATCATTTGAGAAAGGGAAGAAATTTTTGGAGACATTTGACTCAAAATAGTCAAGCATAATGGGATAGAAAAGAACTGACAAGACTTTGGTCATGGAAGCTCATGATCTAAAATGAAAAGCATCTCTGGCAAGGGAATCAGGCCAGCACAAATTGGAATCCTGACTTTGTCAATAGCAATGTGATCTTGGAAAGTGTACTTAATGCTCAGCAATAGTTTAGTAAACTAAGATATATAAAATCCTTATACCAACTATTTTTGGTAAATATAAAAGTTACATAAAATATTTAATTATCGATCAGTGGAAATTATCTGAAAGTATAGATACTTCAATAGTTAATATCTCTACTTCTTAAAAGAGATGGCATAATTCTATCAAATATGTATAGTGATATTGGTTTAGTAAATAAAATATTAAGTACACAATACAAAGGAATGAAATCTTATATTTTGAGAAAATTGGTAGTGCTTGAGTTTAAAATTTTATTAAATCTGGTATACCATATCTTCCCTAAAAACTTCAAAAATTGAGAAAAATGAGCTTCAAAGTAAAATTATAAACAAGGTATATTTCAAATGAGAAAACAAATTATATGTGTATATAAAGTAGTACATATAAGAGTGAAAGATACATATATATCTTTACACAAGTGCAGTGTACATGTTTGTTTATATCACTTTGACTTCAACAAGGCACTAATAAAAGAATAATTTAGAGACAAGTTTGATTTGATAGTTTATCCTATATACTGATTACTGATACTGTACATATGACTTCTATATATGTGCACACAACTACACACACACACATATTTACTATAGGAAAATTTTAATGAATTACAAGTCAAAATAATGTGCTTTAACAAGCTTTGCATGTATATGTGTGTGTTGCTGGATATGGAACCTATAGGAATTCTACATCTGAGCTATACCCCCAGCTCTATCTTATTCTTTTATTTTGAACAGGGTCTCACTAAGTTGTGGAGTGCCTCAATAAGTTACTATGGCTGTCCTTGAACCTATCATCCTCCTGTCTCAGACTCCCACATACTGGGATTACGAGCATGTGCCATTACACCCAACCAAATGACTTTTTTTTAGTATGAAATTTAAACCTAAATTACAAAAAATAAGAAGTGCTACTTACACACTCAGTTTCATAAGTTTTTTTAAAGATTAAAATTTTTACTGTATTATATTTTCACAACAGTTTTTAGAGAAAAGCTCTGAGATTATATTTTTCTTTCCATCAAAATTAATATATATTAATACCATTGTTTAGTTTTCAGTGCATGACATATGCAGATATAGTTTAAATCATTCTCATGTTTATGTATTTATATATGACATTTATATCTATCTTAATTTATTTGATACTTTTGAAATTGTACTATGATTTGGGAGTTATTTATATATTTTCTATTCTCTTTCATATTACAGTTGTCTCATATGCTGCTTATATTATTTAAGCATATTTATCATTGTTGTGGTAGGTTTTACCTGTTTATTTAACAGAGTAGTGTTTATATTTGACATATAATTTACTTCAAACTATTGCATAGTACGATGACGTTAAGTTAAAAACTTCAAGATGCAACATAAACAACAATGAAACATATCAGATGGGTTGCATTTAATTTCAAAATGAAATATGCTTCCTTAAATCTGCAAGCTATGAGAAAAATTTTTTTAAGTTAATAAGAAGCAAGAAAATGTTTTATTGTTGTTGTTATTGTTTGTTTGTTTTGCAGCAACAAGGTTTAAACCCACTGGTTTTCTACTTCTCAGCTACATTCTCAGCCCTATTTTATTTTTCACTGTTACTGCAACTGTTTTCTAACCTGCAATCCTCCTGTCTCAGCCTCCCACATACTGGGAGTACGGGTGTGGGCCACTATACCCAGCTACAACTACTTTTAATTAATGTGTAGAATTGTAAATACTTGTAAAATCAGGATATACATTTAGAAATCAAACTACCTATTCATGTCTGTTAAATAGGTTAAATAGGATTTTAAGTCAAATGTGTCAAATAATTTTAAATAGCTTTTAATAAAACAACTAATATTTATTGATCAATTCTATGGGCTGGGAACAAGGTATAAAAATGAGATAAACAGAAATCACTATGAATCATTTTATAGTCTAAAAACTCTCGGCCATTAAGCAATATCATAGATTCATTCAGTTTTATCAACAAGCATTTTAAGTGTCTTTTAATGTGTACAGGACTATAAAAATCACTTGAGGATAAGACACATGTCAAATTAGCTGAAGGGTTATTAAATACAGTATTATGCTAGAAGAGAAAGCTTCTGCTGCTCACAGCTAACAATGAAGAAGTGGAGATAGATTCATACTAAGTCTATTGTAAATGAGTTTGAGGAAAAAAAATCAAGTGCTTAGTGGTAAACACTGAGGTTTGTTTACCCATCCATTCATTATACAGATATTTATTGGCATTTTTGTGACATATATTCTTTATGTGTAAAGATAGAAAAATAGTCATAAAGCATATGATGTCTACTCTCATGGAGTTGACAACATTGCTAAATTTATCTGCCTCAAAAGGATTTTCAACAACTACTTTTTTACATTTTAATGGTGCATTATAGTTATACATACATAATTAAGTACAAGATAGTAGAGACATACATACACACATCTCTCATGTAGTCCTTCCCCAATTCCTCCCATTTCCTCCCCCACCCTCCTTTTCATGTTTGGCTTACTGATTGACTTTGATATGCTTGTGAATGTACATCACGGACATTAGAGAATTTCCCTCTTTTTCCCTCCCATCACCCTCAGTTAGGTTGCCTTATTTGCTCATCTTTGTCTTCTTCTTTTTCTAGAGTTCCTCCGAAGACCCTTTTTCTTCCTAGCTTCTGCATGTTAGGGAGAACATCAGAATTTTTACTTTTTGTGACTGAGTAATCTCACTTACCCTAATGTTCTCCAGTACCATCCATTTCCCTGTAAATGATGTGATTTTGATTTTTTTATGACTGAGTAAAGTTCTATTTTGTATATATCCCATAGTTTTATAATCCATCCATCTGTTGATAGACATCTTGTCTGGTTCCATAGTTTGGCAACAGTGAATTGTGCAGCTATGAACGTAGATATGCATGCATTAGTTTGGTAGTTTGGTTTCCTTTCTTTTGGGTAGATACCCAGAAGTGGTATTGCTGGGTCAAATGGTAAATTTGTTCCCATTCTTCTGAGGATTCTCCATACTGTTTTCTAAAGTGGTTGCACTAATTTGCAATCCCACCAACAATGTATTAGAGTTCCTACTTCTCCCCATCCTCTCCAGCATTTGTTGTTCTTTGTGTTTTAAGTGATTGCTATTCTAATTGGAGTTTGGTGAAATCTCAGGGTAGTTTTGATTTGCATCTCTCTGCTTGCTAATGATGTTGAACATATTTTCATACATTTGTTGACCATTTCAATTTCTTTTTTGTGAAGTTTTTATTTAATACATTTATAATTGGGTTATTTGTTTTCTTAGCAGTGAGTTTCTTGAGTTTTCTGTATATTCTAGATATTAGTCCTCTATCAGAGGAGTATGTGGCAAAATTTTTCTCCAGTTCTGTCACCTCACTTTCTCATCCCACACAAGAGTCAATTCAAGATGTATTAAAGACTTGGAAATCAGACTAGAGACCTTGAAGCTCCTTGAAGAGGTCAGAGGGCCAATACTTCAACACATAGGCACAGATAAAAACTTTCTCAACAAGACCCCAAAGACACAAGAAATTAAAAGGAGAATCAATACATTGGAATTGCATTAAACTGAAAAGCTTCTCTACTGAAAAGGAAACTATCAGCCATTTTTCTTTTATGATGATAAGACTTTTCTTTTAAAGAGTATAGTATTTTTTCAAGCTTTCTGCACATATTAGGTGAAACTTGTGAGCATAATATAAATTTCCATAACTCAGAGAGTGTGGTCTCCACATTTTAAAACAGTCTTGAGAAAATAGAGAATAATGTTAATAAATATCAAAGAAAGTTGCATCCAAACTTTGATTTTCTAAATTAGTTGTAGAAAGGAAGATCTGCAATTAAAGTTATTTCTTGAAACCTGTTTCCTTTAGGTAGCTGATATATAGGCTCATGAGAGACTGTACCCAGCACTGCAAATCTGTAAGCCTCCTATTGAGGTTGGTACAAGCTACCACAATCAGCTTGATAATTCAAGCATAAGGGGCCAGACAGGCTTATAAAATTACTTTGAGAGGTGTTAAGCCAGAAGGCTAAAGTATAAGCACAGTCATGCTTTTTGGATATATGTAAAGATGTTTTTGAGTTTTAACACTAATATTATGGCTAGAGAGAGAAAAAAAAGAATGTCCTATGTAAGAAGAAAATTGTGGGCACAAATATAAAAATTTGATTTTGAAAAAGGAAATATAGACCAGACATGGTGGTACATGCTATAAACCTAGTATTTGGGAGGCTGAGAAGGAGGATCTTAGGTTTATAGCCAGCATCAGCAATTTTGTGAGACCTTCTGCAACTTAGTGAGTCCCTATTTCAAAAATGAACAATAAAATAGGGCTGGAGATTTGGCTCAGAGGCAAAATGCCTCTGGATTCAATTCCCAGTACCACAATAAATAAATAAATAAATAAATAAATAAATAAATAAATAAAGTGACCTATTGGAAGCTATTTTCATTATCTCTCTATTAGCATAAACATTTTTAAAAGATGTATGACTACAATGCACAAAGTAAAAAACTTTTAAAAAGATGTCTAACTTCAGGACTTGTGACAGTCCTGGCTTATAGACTAAGCCTATTCAGTCCCAATGGCCAGCGTATTCCTACTTTGGATTTGAATATATCAAAAAAATCATAATCAGTTTTACATTTTCTTATTAGTAAACTACTATTTTATCGAGTAATATAAAGCAAAAAAAGAAAATTTAAAGTTTCATAATTATAGAAGTAAACATAAAAAGAATAAAGTGAATTTGTTTAATTTTGCATTCTTAACATAAGAATTTCCATAGAATATGCAAATTAATTTTAAAAAGTTAACTTTCACTACTATTGCAGTTATTGTGGATATGTTTACTACTTTGAAAAAATGAATAATCTTTTTAATACTTATGCACTATTATAAGCATATTTCATAAATTTTTGTTCTTATTTATATTTTCTTGGAAATAATCTTTAACCCTTGAATATGATACAATCTCTTTGAAGTTATGGAGTGCTAAATTCAGTGCTGTATTTTTTGTATAGAAATAAATACTCTTATTTTCTATTATAATAGTCTTTTTTAAATTTTTTAATTGGTGCATTGTAGTCATACATCTTAATGCGATAAAAGACTTGTGGAGACATACATGCATATATCATCTAATCAGCCCTTTTAAAAATATTTTTCTAGTCTTTCTTACCAGCAACTTAATTTCACACTTAGTTTTCTGCCCAGTTTTACATGAGAATCTTTTTCAATGTTCATCCAACCCCAATTTGTCCTACCAATAGACATAAAGCAATTGTTTTCTCTAAGGCATTATTTTGTCTTTGTTTGAGTCACATATCTAGTATAAATATTTGTCCTATTTTCCCACATTTAACTGAAGATGTCTCTATATGATATCTGTGTCTCCCTCCTAATCATTGATGGCACGCCAGAAGTAGTTTATAGAAAGATCCTCTAAATTAGAGACTATTTTTTTCTTGTTAAGTAAGCAAAAGCTTTGATATTTAATCTAACAACTTACTCTAAGCATCAAAGCTTTTGCAAAGTTTATTTTAATTAAAAAATATATTCAAAATCCTAAACATCTTACATTAATAAAGCTAGATATGTTCTGCCTATTTATAATGTAACTTTAGCATTTAATTATTACTAAATTACAAATTTTTGTTACCAAAATTTACTTGAAATTAATTTTGGAATAAATTTTATATAATGTTTTCTTAAAATTATATAAAATATTTTACTTGGTATCAGATAAGGTTATTTAAGAATATGGTTAAATAATAAGACATTTCATATTCAAATGCTTTTTTCAAACAAAATATCTCTATGATTTTCTGGATGACAAATGATAGCCTGCCGGTGGTAATACTGTTTGCTGATTACTAATTAATTAAATTGCTAATTTAACTAAGAATAATTTATCATATTAATTTTTAAGTACAATTATTTTTCTTCAAACTCAACCTAAAATTATCCCCTTTTTCATGACTAATACAACCTAATATAACTAATGATGACTAACATAGAGCCCAGAGCTTCAAAGAAGCTCTTATTCATGTTCTGTAGTAATAGAAGGAAGAAGATGTAGTGTCCATGTCAAGATTTTCTTGTTTTACTCCAAGAGATACAACATGCCTCCTTCCCACATTAGGACATATGTACAACAAGGGCTTAAGTTATGAATTGCTGCTTATATGTTTATCCCATGACTAACAATGTGAGTCTTGATAGACAAAGGACTGCCTCTACTCTTAGAAACCAAAGATAGAAGATATTTCATTGTCCTAGTCTATCAGGTAATATGCTTTCATCTGCCAGTGGCAGAACTCTAACACAGGATTAAGAAATAAGTAAATGCCTTATGTCAAATATCACAAGGCTGAGAGATAAGAGAGTTTCAGGATTCAACATTTAAATAACTTAGTGATATCAGCACCCAAAGTCCTTCCAAATTCTTTATCTTCATTCCACAAAGCTGGCTATCTTTTGAGATTGGTAGTACAGTACTCAGAGAAAGAAATAATGCTTTATCTATTTTCATTTTTTTCATATATTTTTATTGATGCATTGTAATCATACATCACATTGGAATACAAGACTTGAGAGGATATATAAGCACACATCATCCAATTAGCCCTCATCCAATCCCCATCCCACTCCCTCCCCCTCCCTCGATCCCATGCTTGATTGGTGACTATCTTTGATACATTTGTTTATATATCTCCTGAGTTTTAAAGAGGTTCCATCCTCCCCTATCCCATCCCCTCTGATTGCTCACCTTCATTGCTTCTCTTTAGGGCCCTTTCTAAGGGTCCCATAAAGTTCTGAGGCTGGACTTGAACCCATGAACCTCCTGTCTCAGCCTCCCAAGTATTGGGATTGAGAGTGTGCTCTATTATGCTTGGCAGTAATCCCTAATTTCTGATTAGTTGTGTGGATGTGGGTAAAAAGGAATAAGAATAAATCTATGGTTCCTTTGAGAAGGAATAAGATCTAAATGAACTCTGAGTAAGCAGTCAGGGTGTTCACTATTCTTTGGCAGTTAGAAAATAGGTTCTACATAGAACTCTGAATTCTATATTACTCACAAAAATAGTCAGATGATAATAATTCATAAATTTGAATATTTAAAATTATAGAAACACTATAATATTTACAACATGTATAGTTGACCTTCCCATATAATAATATTTGTACCCCATCCTTAGTAAAATCAGGAAGATATTCCCTTTATGAAGATTTTAAGAATTATATTATTGATAAAGTCACTGCAATCTTTAAAAAAGACTTCTGGATATTTATCTATTTTCAGATTATTGGTTTGAGATTATAAAGGTGAAATGGCTCTTGATTTTCATAAAGAAGACAGATTCCTTAGGTATATATTGTGAACAGAGGCCAAGCGGTAAGCAATGTGGCATGTTTACTTAAGCAGCAAAGTTAGTAGTAGTATTCAAAATGATCTGGTATATGATGACCATAAGCAGTAGTTAAATAATCATGGGATCCTTAGGGTAAAAAATAGCCTACTTAAGCCGGGCATGGTGGCGCACGCTTCTAATCCCAGCATTCCGGAGGCTGAGACCAGAGGATCATGGTTCGTGGACAGCCTCAGCTACTTAGTGAGGCCCTCTGCAACTCAGTGAGACCTGGTTTCAAAATAAAGAATAAAAGGTAGGGCAGGGGCTGTAGCTCGGAGGTTGAATGCCCCTGGGTTCCATCCCCAGACACACACACACACACAAAGATAATCCTTTGTGACTCAAAAATAGCCTATAAAAGCCCATTTTATTTGTTTAAATTTATTTATTTTATATGCTTTTATTGGTGCATTATAGTTTCACAGCATAATGGTAGCCATGTTAACAATGACATACATGTACAAAGAACTTGGTGGACCACCCCCACCTCCTCGTGAGTAGTGGCACACATCTGTAATGCCAGTACTTGGAAGGCTGAGACAGTAGGATCAGAGGTTTTAGAATAGCCTGAGACTCTCAACAACCTAGGAAGACCCTGTTTTACAACACAGAAAAAAAAAGGGGCTAGAGTACAACTCAAAGATAGAATGCCCTGAGTTCAATCCCCAGCACTACAAACAAACAAAGATAAGCAGGACCTGTCCCCTTTTCCAATAGAAGAGTACTGAGATTGATGTTGGTATATTCACATATATATACATAGTTGACAGTAGTATTTTCATTTCAGTCTTCTTCCTCCCCTTCCTTAAGGCCACCTCTCTGGCTCCATTGAGGTTTTTCCTCCATTATCTAGAATCCCTCTGGTATTCCGAATACTCCCTAGCTTATGAATATTAGAGAAAACATATGACCCTTCTCTATCTGTGACTAGATAATCTCACTTAACATAATGTTCTCCAGGTCCTTCCATTTTCTTGCAAATGATATAATTTTGTTCTATTTTATTGCTGAGTGGAATTCCATTGCGTATTTCCTATAATTTTGTAATCAATTTGTGGATGGAAACCTAAATTGGTTTGATAATTTGGCTATTGTAAATTGTGCTGCTTTAAACATGAATATGCATATATTACTATAGTTCTCTGATTTCAAACTCTTTGGAAAGATACCCACAGATAATCTCCACACTGATATCCAAAGATGAACTATTACAAATCTGAACTAATTTGTAATCTCTCTAAAAGTGTAGAAGAATTTCTATTTCCCCAACATCCTTGCTAGCACTTAGCTTTATTTGACTTCTTTATGCTTGCCATTCTGATTGGGGTTAGATGGAATAATAATAATCTTAGTGTAGTTTTCATTTGCCTCTCCCCATTTGCTAATGGTGTTGAATATTTTTTCATGTACCTATTGGCCATTTGTGAAGTGTCTATTCAATTCAGTTGCCCATTTATTGATTGGGTTGTTTTTCTAATTAAAGTCTTTGAAGTTCTTTGTATGCTCTAGATATTAGTCTTCTATCAGAGGAATAGCTGGTAAAGATCTTCCATTCCATAGATTTTTTTCTTTAGACTCTTAATGGTTTCCTTTGATGTGCAGAAACTTTTTAGTTTGATGTCATCCCACTTATTAATTCTTGTTTTAATTCCCTGAGCTTTGGGGGGTCTTGTTGAGGAAGTTTCTACCTGTGCCTATATTTTTAGAGTGTTAAACCTATGCCCTACTTCTGTAGCTTCACAGTTTCTGGTCTAACTTTCAGGTCTTTGGTCCATCTCAAGTTGACTATTGTGCAGTATGAGAGGTAGAGATTTATTTCCATTTTTCTGCAATCGGATAACCATTTATTTAGAAGGCTATCTTTTCTCCAGTGTATGTTTTTGGCCCCTTTGTCAAAGATCATTGGCTATGAGTTTTTGGATTTGTTTCTGTATCTTCTATTCTGTTCCATTGGTCTATGTGCCTGTTTCTGTGCTAACACCATGCTGTTTTTATTACTCTATCTCTGTAGTATAATTTGAAGCTGTTTTTATTACTCTATCTCTGTAGTATAATTTGAAGTCAGGAATTGTGACGCCTCCTGCATGGTTCTTATTGCTGAGAATTGCTTTGTTTAAATTTAAAACACCTCTCAGGTGTGGTGATACATGCCTATAATCCCAATAGTTAAAAGGCTGATACAGAAGAATCACAATTTCAATGCTAGCATGTGATAACTTTGTGAGTACTGGTTTCAAAATAAAAAAAAAAAGAAGAATAGATGTATAGCTCAGATATAGAATGCTCCTAGGTTCAATTCCTAGTGCCATAAAAATGACCATCTCTGGTGAGTGAACCCTGAATTTGAGTTACTGTTACTTCCCTCAAGTATTTGAAATACATATGGCTTTTGAATCGAAGGAAGACTACGTGCCTCTCACAAAGATTATAAATGCCCTACTTGGATCCCTCTTTGGGTTCCAATTATTTTATTGTTTCTGTGGGAATCTACTCCATCTTGGTGTGCTTTTCCTATGAATCACCTTTGGAGTTCTAACTACGGGCTACTGGAACTGCCTTGTCCGTGTAAACAAAGAACTGGAAGTGCCTGAATGTCCATATTCCTCCAGGTACCCATTAACAATGACTAATGCTTGAGGAAGAAAGGAAGAATATGAAAGTCCAGCTCCATCATCTATAGTAACACCATTTGGAGGTATAATTTACAATTGCAAGCTGCAGCTATCCAAAATGGGTGCATTTCTTCAATTTTTCCTCTTTTCTCTCCTTTTCTTCTTCCTGTTTTAAACAGTTTCTCCTGGCAATACTTCCTGAATAAATCACTTATTTAGGAAACCTTGCCACTGGATCTGTTTCTGAAGAACCAAAGTCTTGATGAAGTACCCTATAGTAACTTCAAAAATACTTTACCAATTTGTCTTAGTCTTTCACTGTAGGACCAACGGTCCTTTACTGGGACAAATTTATAAGCGAGAAAGGCAAATATCATGATTTTTTTTGTGTGTGTGCCTGTGGTACTGAGGGTGGAACCTGAGGCTTTCTACCTCCGGGCTATACTCCCAGACCTATTTTTTTTTTTTTTTGGTGGTACTGGGGTTCCTGGAAGCCCTTCTACCTCCGGGCTACACTCCCAGACCTCTTTTTACATTTTATATTTGGAAACAGGGTCTCCTAAGCCAGCGCGCGCGGCTGGCTTCGAACCTGCGCGATCCTCCTGTCTCTGCCTCCCAAGCGCGGGGATTACAAGCGTGCGCCACCACGCCCGGCCTCCCAGACCTATTTTATACTTTATTTAGAAACAGGGTCTCACTAAATTGCTGAAAGCCTCACTAAGTAGCTGAGGCTGGCTTCGAACCCGTGCGATCCTCCTGTCTCAGCCTCCCAAGCACAGGGATTACAAGCGCGCACCACCACACCTGGCAAATATCAGGATTTTTAAGTGACTTCTTTGAACTGACTTTTAACTCACACTACCTCATATAGACTTAGAACATCAATCCATTCTACCACTGAGAATATAGGCTTATAAAAGTCTAATTACTTACTACATGAGTTATTTTCTATTTATATCTCCTGGTAAATCCACAGTAATATCAAAACACACCCTGTATTTTTTTTCTGAGGATTTATAAATAGTCCCAGAAAATGGCAGTACACTGCACTCATGCAATATTGTATTTTTATTACACAGAAAAAAGTATAGGTTTCTGAAATAATCTCAGTGAACTACAACAATAAATAAAAAGGAACCCAGTGTCTTTGGCAGACTTATAAGAATAGTTTGAAGAGTTAAAAAAAAAAAAAGTTAGGAATTGAGGCACCTATTATATCTCCATTCAAAAACCCAGATTGATTCACAAACAAGATGGGTGTGTCTCAGAGAATAAGAGTAGTTTTTCATAAATGTACATTATAGGTGGCTATTCCATATGGGGTTGTTTACTTTGTTAATTCTTGAGATCTGTTCATAATTATTAATCTGAAAACAAACACAGGAAATGTGCTAAAAAGTAGAAATTCTTTGCCATTACCTGAAAAGGACAGACAACTTGCCTAACAGCTATAGAATCTATGTCTAAAGTTAATGTGATATTTTGTGTGTGTGTATGTGTGTGGGACTGGAGATTGAATCCAGGGGCATCCTACCTCCAAATTACACCCCCTGTCCTATTCTTTTTATTCTTCATTTTGAAACAGGATCTCACTAAGTTGCAAAGTGCCTCACTAAGTAGCCGAGGCTGTCCATGAACCTGGATCCTCCTGTCTCAGCCTCCCAAGTACTGGGATTACAAGTGTGCACAAATTGTGCTTTTTTTTTTAATGAGTATTAAGTTCATGGACATTTTATCTCTGAGCTACACCCCCAGCCTCATTTTATTTCAAAGCAAGGTCTCATTAAGTTTTTATGAATTAGCCTTGAACCTTCAATTTTCCTCTCTCAGCCTTCCAAGTATTGGGATTACAGGCATGCACTACCATGCCTGCCTCTAAATTTAATCCAAAAATTTCATTATCACACAGTTAAATCACATTATGCTATTATGTTAATAAAGCCCCCCCCAAATGAATAGAAATCTTACATATTTTCATAATATACATGCTAAACAAAGTTGGAGAGAGAAAAAGGAAACCAATGAAAAACCATTACAATATTTAAAAGTCCAGTTTTCTGGATCAAGTTAAAACATTTTCTCCACAGCAAATGACAGATTACAACTTATAATGGTAAGAAGAAAGATCAAAAGACACAAACCCTCCTTTGATTTTAGATCTAAAATTTTAGGAGAATATTCAGTATATACTGAGATATACGAAGAGTTTTAAATTAATTATTAAAAATGCTCTCTAGCTATTTCAGGATATATTACAAGTAGACCTTTCATTTAGGTATTGTGTCTAAGCAGATACAATATTTTTTAAAATATCTATGTTGGATATATGGAAACTATGGCAAGGCTTCATAAGCAAGTCACAGGATTTTCTCGAAAGGCCATACCCTCTTCATGATTATATGCATACTTTAAAATCATTAGAGACATTTAAATACACATAAATCATTTAAATACACACACATATTTATGAAGAGGGCATGGACTTTTCATATAAAAGCTTTATGGATTTAGTACCTTGACAATGGCATTACGATGACCATTTAAACTGATCTTCCTAAGATAAACTTAGTGTCTGTTTCTGATTCACCAAAATGACTTATGTAGTTATTCAGATTAGATATGGTCAGGAGTACTCCAATATTGAAAGTGTAGGCAGGATGATTTAAACTCTGGGAATGCTTACTCCTGCATCATTGCTATTTCTTCTTAACATATACTACTGGCTTCATGGGGAGTTTTCCACATGCAATGACCAGAGAAGCCTATTTGAACTTACAGATGATTGTGTATCATATGTTGACGAGTCGCAAGTTGACATTCATGTTATATTTGATACAAATAGTCCAAAAAGATACAAATTAAAATCCTCCCACTGGAAAAAAATTAAATAGCCCATTTCATAATTTGCATTTGTGTAAGAAAAGATAGCCTGAGGTAAGTGTAAATAGCTATTTACGGCAGGCACTAATGGTAAACAGTTTAGCTGAATGATCAAGGACTGGAAAGGGATAAAACTGTGCTGTCTCACAGAAGGCTGTTAAGATTGGAATCTGTGCATAATAAATGCCAGTGATTGTCCCTAACCAGCACTGATGAGACTAATAATAAACAGAAAGAAGGGAAGATGGTGACTTTCATGATTAGATCTAATGACTCCGTTTTACTTCAGATGTTCATGTCTAGGCTCTCATTTGAGATTCCTAAATATGTGTTTCCACTGTAGACTCTACTAATTCTCTTAAAATATAAGTGGTTGCCAGATGGCATTTTTATGTTCTTAATGTCATTTATTAATTAGGCAAAAAAGAAAAAAGATGATGATGGGGGATACTTTATGGTACTGGTTAGGGTACTTGATCTGAATTACTATTTG
Organism: Muscardinus avellanarius; assembly: GCF_963383645.1. Classification (NCBI taxonomy): domain Eukaryota; kingdom Metazoa; phylum Chordata; class Mammalia; order Rodentia; family Gliridae; genus Muscardinus; species Muscardinus avellanarius. The sequence goes on along the minus strand of NC_137792.1, from coordinate 21,009,508 downwards.
TGTGAGTATGTGAGACTGAGGATTCAATACAGGGACATTCTGCCTATGAGCTATACCCTCAGCTCGTTTTAAATTTCTAAACAGAGTTTTCATAAGTTATAGAGTGCTGGCCTTAATCCTGTGACTCTCCTGTCTTAGCCTCCCAAACACTGGGCTGATAAGTGTCTGCCACCACATCTAGCTTTGTTCTAAATTTTTAAGAGAAAATATAGTTGCTGATACACAGAAAGGCAAAAAAGTGTTTACAAAACTCTACTAATTTCCTGGAATTATCATTCATGCTATATTGCCTAGAGATACGTGATAGTGAAAACCTACTACAGCTTTATGAACCAAAACCACTGAGGGCCCAGACCATTTAGAAATGGTTAGACATATGTCTAACCAAATCTTAAATCAGCTCGGGAGGGTACCCAATAAATGAGAATATAGAAGAGGTGAAGAGAAACACTATAAAAACTTAAAATATGGAGAACAATTACAAAAAAAAGAATGTGACTTCTTATCCATATAATCTACTGTGCTTATTATACCAGGTATGTGAAGATATTTTATGTGATTAGCATTTCTTTTTTTTCTCTTTATACTATAAGCACAGTGCATAATAGCGGTATACTTTAGAACACTGATACAAAATCATTACTAAATACTGAGGCACCACCTAGACATTATGACTTGCTAGTGTTTGGAGTAACTAAACATGAATGACACTTTGGTTTGGAAGTTTGAATAAGAGAGGACAGACTTCAATGTTGGAAAGTTTGTAGTTGAGATGTCTTATTATTTTTAGTATTTTATATCTGAACAGCTGAACAGGCTTTTTTTTAAGAGTGGGGAGTAACAATTCCCAATCCAGTGAATCCTAGGAAGTGGTAAGCAGAGAGCCCTATTTTCTACTAGAAAACTAATATAGCCAATATGTCCTCTCCTTTCCTTTAAGCAGCCATCAAACAAGTCTATGACACAGGCTTAGCAATTAGTGTATACCAACTTAACTTTCTTAAACTTTAAGTTATAACAAAAAGGCCAAAGGAAATTGAGAAGTTATTCAATGTAGATAGATGCAATAGTAACCCAATGATACTATTTATGTGCCTTGAGTTTGACTGAACAAATAACTGCCTATCTAATTGTATGTCTATTATTTTACAGTATAATGCTTTGGACTACTTTAAGCCCTATGAGTTCCTTGATATTCTTCCACTTGCTTTTTTTTTTCCTTTACTGATGGGTAATTTGCCTATATTTCTTAGAATATATATCCTTACGGGTATATCAAGTGATAAACTGTACAGATAAGTTCCTGTTTCTGTAGATAAAGAAAATGAAGTAAACATTTTAAGGCTACTTCAAATTTATACTTATTTCGGAAAACCTACTTAATGGCTGAAGCTATATATGCTATAGAAACGTATTTGATGAGCCAGGCATGGTGGCACACGCTCGTAATCCCAGCGCTGGGAGATAGAGACAGGAACATCCAAGTACGCAGATAGCCTCAGCTACTTAGTGAGGCCCTTTGCAACTCAGTGAGACTCTGTTTCAAAATAAAGACTAAAAAGTAGGGCTGGGGTGTAGCTCGGAGGTAGAATGCCCCTGGGTTCCATCCTCACTACTGGCAAAAAAAAAAAAAAATGTATTTAATGAATCCAACCATTCCAAGCTATCATTAATTTTATTTATGTAGAAGACTTCATGTATTTTAAAGAGTTAAGATGGAGCTGAGTGTGGTGGTGCATACTTGTAATCCCAGTATTTGGGAGGCTGAGACAGGAGGATCTCGGTTTGAAGAAAGTTTCAGTTACTTAGTGAAGCCCTTTGCAACTCAGTGAGACCCTGTTTCAAAGAATAAAGAATAAAAAATAATAGGGCTAGGGATGTCACTCAGAGGTAGAATGACCCTGGGTTCCATCCCCAGTACCACAAAAAAGAGTTAATATGGTAAAAATATTATATTGTATTCTAAAATATTCATATTTTAAGCTGGGAGTGATGATGCATGCTGGCAATCCCAGTACTTTAGAGGCTGAGACAGGAGATTGTAGTTTCACAGCCAGCTTCAGCTACTGCGTGAGGCCCTCTGCAACTTGGTGAGATGCTATTTAAAAATAAATAATAAAAAATAGGGCTAGAGATGTAGCTCAGAGGTAGAATGCCCCTGGGTTAAGACCCCAATACCATAAAAAATCACATTTCAAAATATTCACATAAATTATAGATTGAGCACATAAGTCACTTATACTTGCTCTTTAAGCAAATTTAATATCTATGTTTTAGTTTCTCAATGTTACTTTATTATAGTCAATATATAAATTGAGACATGAGAATACCTATTGAATTGTATATATTAAGATTTATTTAAGTTTTCTTTTCTTCCAAAAGTATAGCATTTGCATATTTCCATTTTTAATTTAATTTTATTCATCTTTAATAAATTTTTATTTTTATGTGGAACATATTGAATATCACATACATTCAAACTGTGTTTGGTGTCCCCTCTCCCACCACACTTCCCCTTCTTCCTCCCAACAATGAGTGTCCAGGTTAACCATGCTACATTCATACTTTTACACATATTCGAATGTAGCTCCTCCTTTAATCAACCTCAGCCTTCTTCCCCTCCTACACTTCCATTCTAGCTTTGCTGAGGTTTCCCCTTCATTATCTGAAGTCCCTCTGGTATTCCTAATAGTCCCTACTTTGGGGATACTAGAGAAAACATGTCCCTGCTCATTCTGTGCTTGACTGATCTCAGTTAACTTAATGTTCTCCAGGTCTTTCCATCTTCTTGCAAATGACATGATTTTGTTCTTTATAGCTGAGGAGAATTCCATTGTGCGTAATTCCCACAATTTTGCAATCCATTCATCTGTTGATGGAGACCTAGTTTGGTTCCATATTTTGGCTATTATTAATTGTGCTTCTATGAACATGGGTATGCATATGTTACTGTAGTTCTCTGATTTCAACCCCTTTGGAAAAATACCCAGGAGTGGAAGAGCTGGATCATATGGTGGAACTATTCCCAGTTTTCTAAGGAATCTCCACACTGATCTCCATAGCGGCTGAACTAGTTTGCACTCCCACCAACAGTGTAAAGGAGTTCCTCTTTCCCCACATCCTTGCCAGCATTTGTTGTTATTTGATTTCTTTATGCTTGCCACTGATTAGGGTTAGATGGAATCTCAGAGTAGTTTTGATTTGCATCTCTCTGATGACTAATGATATATAACATTTTTTCATGTATCTATTGACCATTTGTATCTCTTCTTTTGCAAAGTGTATATTCAATTCAGTTGACCATTTCTTGATTGGGTTATTTTTTTGCTAGTGTAAAGTCTTTTGAGCTCTTTGTATATTCTGGATATTGGCCCTCTATCAGAGTGGTGGCTGGTAAAATCTTCTCCAATTCTGTAGGCTTTCTATTTAGGTTCTTGATGTTTCCTTTGATGAGCAGGAACTTGTTAGTTTGATGCCATCCCACTTGTTAATTCTTGATTTAATTTCCTGCACTTTGGAGGTCTTGTTGAGAAAGTTACTACCTGTGCCTATATGTTGTAGTGTTGAGCCTATGCCCTCCGCTAATAACTTCACAGTCTCTGGTCTAATTTCTCAATCTTTAATCCATCTCAAGTTGATTCTGGTGCATGGTGAGAGGTAAGGATTTAGTTCTATCCTTCTACAAATGGATAGCCAGTTCTCCCAGCATCATTTGTTGAAAAGGCTATCTTTTCTCCAGAGAATGAGTTTCGCCCCTTTGTCAAAGATCAATTGACTATAGGTGTGGAGTTTGTTTCTGTATCTTCTATTTGATTCCACTTGTCAGGATGCCTGTTGTTGTGCCAATGCCATGCTGTTTTTACTACTATTGCTCTATCATATAATTTGAACTCAGAGATAGTGATGCCTCCTGCATGGTTCTTATTGCTGAGGGTTGTTTTGGCTATCCTGGGTCTTTTCTTTCTGCACATTTCCATTTATGATGGCTTATTTTGTGAGCCTGCTTACATGTCACCAGGATTGGGAAATGACACTTCTGAAGCTGGAAACATGTGATTTATACTGCCTAGAAATATAATAAAATTATCCAGAAACTTCTATTCTAAAAAGTATTTGACCAGAACCTTTTTATTTCATTGAGGGAGATGAACGTGAAACAAGAAAAATAAGAGTCATTTGCAGTATCCTAACATAAGTATCTCCTGTTTTGGACTTGAGTTATAGATGAGAAAAAATCTTTTGCACTGGTGATTCTAATTGATTGATTCTGGTCTAATTTTTCTATCACTTGCTTTGAGTGTCTTTTACATTGCTGCTAAAATGTTTAATGAATGAATATGACCATCTATAACAGTAATTAAATAGCAGATTATTTTCCAAATTTGATTTAAAAAGTGTTTAACATCATGAGATCTTTTTTTTATGCTAGGGTGATTTAACATAATAAGAAGTTGGTTTAATAAAGATATCTGTCAGTAAAACCAAGCAGATTTATTTAGAAACATCAATTAGAACAAATAAAACCTTCTGTCATTTCAGAATTCAAAGGAGTAAAAGCATGAATTTAACAAATACAACCAAAATAATAAAGGCCTTTAGTAGATAATTATGTTTAAAAATCATAAAAACATAACATCTACATTCTTAATTATAAAATATGTAAATATAATTTTTGAGGCAATGGAAGATTAATTATTAAATCTCGCTCTCTCTTGCTCTCTCTCTTTCACACACACACACACACACACACACACACGCACTCCTACATTAAAATGTCTTAGACCTGAAGTGTAATCAATGTGTTAGCTATATAAACTAAAATAATTTAAAGATGTATTGAGCCATTTTTAATTTTTATTAATTATTTACTCTTGGTACTAGAAATTAAAACCAGGGATATTCCATCTCTGGGCTATATTGCGGGCCTTTTTTTCCCTCATTTTTAAACATGGTCTTACTAAGTTGTTGAGGTTCTTGCTAGGTTGTTGAAGCTGGTCTCAAACCTGCAATTCTTCTATTTTAGCCATTCAAATAATGAAATTATAGACATGCCCCGCTGTGTCCAGCTAAACTATCTTTAAAAAATAAAATGTGTCTCAAATATATTTACAGGTGTATGTCTGTACTCTATATGCGTGTGTATAATCTGGATGTTTAACAGAATAAACTTGTTTAAAATTAGTATTTAGAAGTAGAATTTCATGTTTTATATACTTTTTGTTTTGAAAAGTAAAAGTAATATGCCTTGGGCTGAAGAGTTTTAGTTAAATTTTGTTTATTAATTAGAGATATAAAGTTCTCTGAACTATTACTCATTTAAATATATGATTGCCCCTTCTTCCACTGAAGCATGCTTAAGACTTCTGTGAATTAATACAGATACTTTTTGATAAATTTGTTATTAAATAAGCATTGTTTTGGGAGCAAAATGACAACACATTTTTATGAATTTCAAATGATCTATGTTTCCTAAAGTTTTATAAATTAACACAGACATATGTGGAAACAGAAGTACTATTTTATTCCAAGATAATAAAATTTAGACATGTGTATAAGCATTATTGTATAGTATAATATATAATAGAGGATATATTTATGTGTATATAAAAATTCTATGTCTCTAAAACTATTACAAAGTTCTATTGTATTCACACATGGACACATGCACACAAGGAGAATGTGCTTCACAAAGAAAGACTGCTTCTCCTTCTACAAGGCTGCAAAGTAGTATTGTTATCTGCATGCTGAAGTATATGATTTTCACTCAGTTATGAAACTGCATTTTATTTTTACATGTACCTGCTTCTGTTCCACATTACATTATTTATTTGAACTCTACTTATTTTATAATTGAACCTTGCACTTTACTGAAGATTTTCAGTTCTTTAATAAAAATATCATGCCAAAAACTTTGCTAGAAGACAAAAAGAGGCTTGTGTGGTAGTGAAAAAGTCCTTTTGGCTACATATATATGGCTTCCTTTGTTAAATATTTCAATATGGTTTTAAAATCATTTGTCTCCTCCAAAACTAGTTAAAATCTGTGGTTTTTGCATTTTGAGCAAATACACTAGAATTCTACTACATTTTTTGGCAAATATAATTGGCAAATAAACCAACATTTGCAGGGTAAACTTGCCATATGTTAAAGGGGCCTGCAAAAAATGTGCCACTGAAGGAGAGCTAACTTCACAATGACCACTGAAGATATGACTATGGGAACTAATGATAAATGTTTTATGCAGAGATCAGAATCAAAATCTATACAAAGACTTTTATTACAGGGTTACCTCATAATGCTCATCTCACTTATCACCATGTTGCTATATGTACCAGTGAATCTGTATATTCCCCACTCTTTCATTTTTCAAATGTAAACTTTTTGTACTTTTTCTCTCTCTGTCTGCCATTATATAAGGGTTTGAAGATGCTGAAATAGTTCTTACCTTTAGATTTCTTATGTTTCCAGGCCAGAGGAAATACATTCACATCTGAAAGGGGATGATGAATCACCCATATCTGCGTTTTGATATAGACATAAATATACATTGGACTTTTGATCTTTCTTGAATGTGAGAGTTATAAATATAGGAAAATATCAGAAGTATAACAACAACAGCAGACTATGACAAAGTATGCTAACTATTCATAAAAATATTCTTTCCTTCTATGGCACAAAACTAAATCACATTTTGAACATCTTTTACAGTTTTTATGACCGTAAGCTTAAGTTTTAGCCAAAAGATGTGGACTATTTCTGGACTACAGCTTTTGAATTGGCTATGACATTTTCAAATTATATTTCCTTTCTGGCTGAATGCCTATCAGTAAAAGCCTGGCAGAGATATAGAGAAGAAAATGATGACTGGGGGATGCAGCACATCTCAGTTGCTGTAACAAATGAAAATCAGCTACCGAGAAGAAGGCAGTTCCTTGACAAACAAAAACAAAGCAGCGAAGATACATAGGAATGAAAACACAAAAAACAGAACTGCGGCGGAATAAAATCCAGTAATCAGAACAGGAGAGCCTGCATGTGCGCCTGACCTGGTGACCGCCACCACTGGTGAGGGTAGCACCATCTTGGGCCCCCTGCCTGAGCTGGGTCTGCTGGCTCTGAGACATCAAGAAATCCCCCACAAGGAAGCCAAGAGAACTAGAGGCCCACAAGACAGTAAGTTAACTGCTTTTTCAGGGGGAGACAGCTCTGAGCAGCCACAGGGACCCCAGTGGTCTGAGATTTGGTGGTCCAACTCTGAGGAGGTTGGATTATAACCTACAGAGACACAGGAGAGGCCCATAGTACCCAGGATACAGTATCACTACAGGGTCACTGGGGGTTGCTCTGAGATTCCACTGGGCACCCATCATCAGTGTGGCTAGAGAGGTGCAGGCCCAGGAACTGAAAGCGCAGGCCCCCTACACTTACACAGAACCTATTTACAGTGACATCTGCTGCCTGAAGACCCAAGCTTAGCGCAGTGAGAGATGCCAGTAGGGTGCAGGCACCTCTGCACCAACTCTGGCAGAGAGACACCAGCATAAGGTCCCAAATGTTACAGGAGACCCAAAAGGGAGGCTGCAAATTTATATCACTACTCTAGGTTTCTGAACAAATGAGAGATCTTGAAACATGCTCAAGAACCTACTATAGTGAGTAGACATTAAATGGCTGAAAGTTTCCATGCAAACCCAGGAGGACTGTAGAGGCTAAGTTGGCTCAGTACTTGTATATTTGCAAGATTGTTTTATTTTTGTTTTTGATTTGCTATTGTTGTTTGTTGTTTATTTGGTTGGTTGTTTTTTCCTAGGTGTCCATCAACAGATGAATGGATTACAACATTATGGGGAATACACACAATGGAATTCTACTCAGCAACTAAGAAGAACAAAATTACATCATTTGTAAGAAGATGGAAGAACATTATGTTAAGTGAGATTAGCCAAGCATAGAAAGAGAAGAGATATATGTTTTCTCTAATATGCTTGAGTTAGGGAGTAATTGGGATACTGGAGGAATTGTGCATAATGGAGGAAATCCTTAGTGGATCCAGGGAGTGAGGGTAAGGGAAGAAGACTGATGTTCATCAATGAAAATACTACTACCATCAACTATGTGTATACATGTGAATATAACATTTGGAGTCTGGGCACTTGGTATTGTGAGGGAGAGAAATGGAGAGGTAGGAAAGGAGACACCAAGAACTCTGTGAATGTTCGCCTTTGTCAACATGATCTACATTATAATGTGAGACTATAATATACCAATAAAAATTAAAAAAGAAAATGTCTGGCAGAAAGAAAAACCACACAGTAGAAAATAGAAGGAGGCTGCTCACTGAATCACTGCATGGAGAAGTTCAGTAGTAAGGAATATCTACTTTAGACACGTAGGTGAATGAGATTTATATATTCTTCATAGTAGGTCTTTCTTAAAGTATGTGTCATTCATTATTACAGTATACATTTATAGATTCCATGAGTAAATAAAATTCAATTACTTACTCTTCTGCTGATTTTATTCTATCTTCAATCTATAATACACACTGTAGTCCCATTATATTACTCAGGTGTTTTTATGGATGACTTTTTGATAATTATATATGCTCATTCATTCCCCTTTGCCCATAGAATAAAATTTCTGATTCATTAGCTAGACATTTAGAATGCTTAATGATCCTTTTTTTTTTTTTACTGGATGTCATTATTTCCCAACCTCTATGTACCTATTTTAATAAAATTGTTTTTTTCAGTGCTCCTAATTTCATAGTTCTCCATTTCTTTCAATTTGCCTATTTTTTCTCCCAAGGTATGTTATTTTATTTTTACTTTTATTCTTAAAGTTCTACCTAAAAATTTTGTTTAAATACTTATTCATTGATAAAATTTTTTTCTAACTATCTCAAACCAAATTGAAATGTATTGCATTTGAATTCAAGAAACAATACTTATATCAATAACAAAATGAAGGAACATGGTACCTTGGGTGTTTGCATATAACATATCAAGTTGTGCATGTTCAATAAATGTAGATCTTGTTATATCAGTTATATCTCTAAAAACTGGCAAAGAATCTATCTAGTAATTCTGTTATGGCATTCTTTCTCTTGGAAAACTCTCTAGTAAAGGATTTTTCTTTCCTTTTCTTAAAATAGTTAGCATTTATTATTTCAAGTAAAATTTGATAATTGATAAGTAATCTTAGGATACTTTACTGAAAGTAAAGTTCCAGTGTCTTAGTTCACAATATATGTAAAAATAAATATTTTACATCTTTTTGTTTTAAACTCTGTTGTGTGAATATATATGAAAATTTTACTTTCATTTTTTTCAGAAGAAATTTTGATTGTTATAGGCTGAAATTAATGGTGCTCTCCCACTAATTAGGAAGCTTACTCTTGATGTCTTTGAAAGTTAAAATTTTTTATTTTAGCAAGAAATGAAACATTTGTTTCAAAAGTCAGAGGCCAGATTTATTTCTTTCAATCATTTTATCTAGATAATATCTATTGTGTGAACATAAGTTGTTCTTGAAAAATATACTCACTTATCCTTCACATTTTTCATTAAACTACATTGAAAAACAGCAATGGAAAGAAAAAGTAGATTAGAGACATATTAAGGGCATAGAATTAATAAGATGAGGGGGTCCAGTTATCTGGCACACGTTTGTAGTCCCAGCATTTGGGAGGCTAAGACTGGAAGATCGTGGTTCAAGAACAGCCTCAGCTACTTAATGCGGTCCTTTGCAACTCAGTGAGATCCAGTTTCAAAAATAAAGAATAAAAAAATAGGGCAGAGGGTGTAGCTCGGAGGTAGAATGCCCCTGGGTTCCATCCCCAGACCTGCAAAAAAAAATAATAATAATAATAACTTAATGTTTAGGGCTTTGATGCCTGAATGGATAGCTGTCACCAAAATTTGAAATATCAGAAAAAGAGTAGATTTCTCATCCGTTTTAGCTATTATTGTATTCTTTAAATAGTTAAGAAGCATCTATTTATATTCAGATATTGTTTTTTTTATTTATTTAGCAGAGTTTATTTGACCAAAGAATGCTGAATGAATTGGGCAATTCCCTGCAGCAGAAGGTTTGAGAGCTTCACTGCCACTGTGTGGACAGGGAGCTTTTATAGGCTGACAAGAAAGGAAGACAACAGAAAACATATTTCACTAGAGTGAAAGATCCCAGTGAGAAGTTAGTTGATGGTTCTTGTTGGTAACCTCTAGTTTTATTTTATCATTTATGTTGGACTTTAGTTGCTTTCTGGAAGAATAAAAAGAGCTAAAGCACCCTAGTCTATTGCTCCCCATTATATTTTTAACACCAATTTTGTACATATTTTCTCAACTCCCTATTAGCTTCATGTCAATAACTTGAAATCCACCATGGTATTTATACCATAGAAATCAGAAAATGCTACAAATAATGTTTAGGGCTGTTTACAAAAGTCCTCTTTTGCTTAAATATTTATCAGCACACCATTGGACACAATATAATTATTTGAGTAAAAACTCATAATTTTGCAGTCCAGTTAATCAATTATTGCTATTATTAAGTACCAAAGAAATATTGCAAATTATAACTCAAAGGTTTAAGAAGGAGGATATTTCTTAAATAGAAATGTTTAACTATCAGGGAATTAGAGATGTTTTCAAATGACAACAGGTTGAAATCATTTTTGTTGTAGAAAAAAAGCATGACATTTCTTACTTGTAAATATTTTTCATCTACAACATACTCATCCATTGTAAGTCCATAAAGATTTATTTTATATTGCTTTTCTGCTGTGTCAGTACATTAACTGATAGTAATTTGTAGATATTTATGTAAACTGTGGAAAATGTGTTTTTTTTCAGTTTTTTTTATTTTAAGTATACATCATAGTAAAATTTAGAGTGATAAGAACATTGTGCGGCCAGGCATGGTGGCACACGCTTGTAAGCTCCGCGCTTGGGAGGCTGAGACAGGAGAATCCCACAGGTTCGAAGCCAGCCTCAGGTACTTAGTGAGGCTCTCAGCAACTTAGTGAGACCCTGTTTCCAAATAAAATATAAAATAGGTCTGGGAGTATAGTCCAGAGGTAGAAAGCCTCTGGGTTCCACTCCCAGTACCACCAAAAAAAAAAAAAAAACATTGTGTGTTTCCCTCTAGTTCCCACCCTGTTCCCCCACTCATCCGTAGCTTTTACATTATAAAAATAACTTCATGTATGAGCAAAGGATTATATGAATAATTTTCATCATCAGATCTCCTCTTTCTCCTTCCTACCTTCTCACTTCCCTCTTCAGATCCCCCTACCCCATTTTATTAGTTTGTCCCTTTATTTTTCTGAGATCTTCTTTATTCCCAGTTTCTCTCTAGCTTTCACATATGAGTGATGGCCCTTTATTTTCTATAACTGGCTAATCTCAATTACTATAATATTATTGAGTTCTATCAATTTTCCTGCAAATGACATGATTGTGTTCTTTTTATGGCTTAGTATAATTCTACTGTGTGTATATACCGTAATTTCATAATCCACTAATCTCTTGATATATATAGAGAGACTGGTTTCATAGTTTAGTTATTGTGAATTTAGCTACTACAAATGTGAAAATTTAATAATCTTATAATAATCTGCGAATCCTATTATAATCTGATTATAATTACTTTGGGAAGATTCCCAAAAAGTGCTATTGCTGAGTCATATAGTGGCTCTATTTCCAATCTTTTAAGTAACCTCCATAACATATGCATAATGGGTTTACTAATTTGCACTACCATGTTCTTGGTGCAATGTTTAATCCCCTACTTTAACCCCCTTTAGGCTGACTAATAGAGCTTCTGTTCGTATGCCCTTCTGTTAGCATATTTCCTACCAATAACACAATTATATTTATATTTGGGTTACTCTTCTCTTTTGACTGAACTTTATCTCCCTAATTCATATGTTAATGCCTCAATGTCCAGTATGACAATATTTGGAGATGGAGCCTTTGACAGAAAAGTAAGCGTGGACAAGTTAATGAGGGTGACACTCTCATAAAGATATTACTGCTCTTTTACAAAAGAAAAAAGATACCAGATGTGTCTTTCTCTTCTCCTTTCTTCTCCTTTCTTCTCCTCTCTTTCCCCTCTTTGCTTCTCTCTCTCTCTCCCTCCCTCCCTCCTTCCTTCCTTCCTCCATCCCATATATACATACATTGAGAAGTCATCTATCTACCAGGAAGATAAAGAGCTCTTACAATAAACCAACTACACTGGAAACGTCATCATAGACTTCTAGCTTCCAGATCTCTGAGTAAATATATTTCTAGTGTTTAATGCACCTAATCTATCATGTTTTGTTATGGCAAACTAAACTTAAAGTTTTTGAAAGTATAATGGGAAAGATTGATGGATTTGATTTTGAGTACCATAAAAAACAAAGAAAGTTTCCAGGTCTTTGGCCTAAATAACAAAAGAAATTGTGATATATTTAATAAAATGATAGAAATTGGATAAGGGTTTCAAAACATCATGATCTCTGCTTGCTATAGTAAGTTTCCTATTAAACATGAGTCAAGTCAGTAATTGAATGTATTCATGTGAAGCTCAAGGATGTTTTTAGGTTTGAAAATATAAATTAGAGGAATATTAGCATAAGAAAGTACTTAAATTCATAGGATAGATATCTTAGTTTATAGACTGACGTTGTACGGAAAGACAGAAAAGGAAAAAAATTAAGCTTTGAGACATTCTAGAATTTCAGAGATGGGACAGAAGAGAAGATAGAAAATGAGAATAATAAGCAGTAACATTTAAGTGGGAACAAAATCATAAAATAAATTTAAAAACCTTTCAAGATGACTAGGCATAAATGTGCATACCAGTAATCCTAATAGTTGGAAGGCTGAGACAGGAAGATCACAGGTTCAAAGACAGTCTTGGCAAAGAAGCAAAACTCTGCAACCTAGCAAAACCTTGTTTCAAAACAAAAAATAAAATTGAGCTGGGGGTGTAGCTTGGAGATAGAATGCCCCTGGGATTAATTCCCGGTAACACAAAATAAATAAATACATTGCAAGAAGAAATACATGATCAACAAAGTTAAAAATATGCTCAGGATGTAAGTTGAGGAAAAGAGCTGACACTCAGACTTAGTGTGATGGAAATATTTAGATGACTTTGACAAGAAGATTAATTAGCCATTTTGTGTGCCTGAGACTTTTAGTACTAAAAGTAACAGGTCCTGGTCACTTATAACTAGGATGAATTGACAAATCAACCATGCTGGCTTTCCATGGGATGACTGTGATGACACTTGATTAGAATAAAATTGTAATCCAATCTTTGTTGACTTTGAACTATGGGGCAGATATGTCAAGTAGACAGAATCTGTTGACACATGTCTCTGTTTAGAAACTCAGAAGTGCCGGATGTGGCGATGCATACTTGCAATCCCAGTACTTGGGGGGCTGAGACAGGACAATCACAGGTTTGAGTCTAGCCTCGGCAATTTATCAACACCTTCAGCAACTAAGCAAGACCCTGTTTCAAACTAAAAAAAAATTTAAAAGATTGAGGATGTTGTCCTGAAGTAGAAGATCATCAGGTTCAATCTCCGATACCACAAAAAAGGAAGGGAAGGACTCAGAAGAAAGAGCTTGACATAGAGATACAGAAATCAAAACCACAATTCTGTTATTTGAAGGCAGAATTAATAAATGGGCATTAAATGGTGCTAAATTATAAAAAGATGGATTTTAGTACCCTTCTGTCACACTATGTTTTGCAAATTTTAATTAACTACCTTTTCTGGAAAGAATTCTTTAAGATAGTGAAACATGTTCTGTTTTGAACAGGGTCTCATTAGGTTGTTGAGGACCTTTCTATGTTGCTGAGGCTGACCTTGAACTAGTGATCTTCCGCTCTTAGCCTCCCAAATATTAGGATTACAGGGTGTATACCAGCATGCCTGGAAATTTTGCAATGTTTTTTAAAAAAAGAATATATAAGATAAGTATTACTGTTGCAAATTCTAAGTAAGATAATAAAGAGAGGATATGTTACTAGACTAAACTGAGATTGGAGAAACTCAGGTAATTGCATGAGGTCTTTGACTTCATAATTCCTTTCGATATATGATGACCTCTTCAAGGAAGAATGGGACCTGTTCATCCTCCCTCGTGTGTGTGTGTGTGTGTGTGTGTGTGTGTGTGTGTGTGTGTGTGTATAAGTATATATAGAAGTATGCAGTGAATTTTGGGCTACAGTGAAAGTGTTAGAGAACACTAGAGGTGGATACTTGTTTTCCAAATTCCTGAAACAGAGAATGATATTCCACATAGAAATTTCTTTCTAATGCTTTCAATAAAGAGTGTGATAGTCATCCTGAGTAGCAAACATCACTATGCTCCCACCTCTCACATGGGTTCCAGTGTCTATAGTACTACAAATTTGACCTTGCCCCAAATGACTAAAGGCATCTATAAATAGGTAATGAAGAATAACTGAATTTTAGAAAAACTGGAGACAGGATATTCAAGCAGAAATACAAACATTAAAGTGATACAGTGAGAAAGAGGAAATTTTTTTTTCAATGATAACAACACTTAAGGAGCTTTAATTAAGTATAAAAATATTTTATAACTGAAAGTAGTACTTTTTCAAATCTTAAAATTTTATTGTTAATGATAAAACCAGAAAGTATAGAAAACATAAAATATGTGGTTTGATGCATTATAAAGCAAATCACTGAAGTTATCACTGCTCAGATCAAAAGAAAACATTGGCAGCACCACAGCTGCCCTAAGAAGCTTCTTAGAGTATGACTCTATCTCTTCATTGTGGGGAGAGAATATTGCTGATTGTTGTGGTATTAATATTTGTTGTTCTTTGTGTTTTGTCACATTTATGCATCTTTAAAGAACATAATTTAGTCAAATAGTATATACTTTTTGTAACTGACTTATTTCAATCAAAATTAAGTTAGAAAATTCATCATATAGCTATAGCTAATTTATTTAATTTCTATACAGTGTTTCATTGCATAAATATAAATATACTATAATATATTTACTCTTTGAACATTTTACTTGTTATTAACAATAGCACAATGTACATCCTTGCACTTGATTGTCATAGTGGCTAGATGAGTTTCGCATTTGTGAAAATGAATTTAAGTTTTAAGCTTAACAATAAGCATTTTAAGAATTCACTAAATATATAAAATGCATGTAACATGAAACATATAAATATGTATCTTTAAAACATATCTTTAAATATATATATTCTGTATCCCCAAAAGAATGGCTATAACTAACAAGAGCTTTATCTAACAATATCAACTGTAAGAGGGTATGTAGAGTGACTAAAACATACACTGCTGGTGGACATAGTAGATTGGTAATTTACTTTAGAAAACGCTGACAGTAGTTACAAAAAATAGTGGATATTTGTATACCGATAACCTGTCTGCTCCTTTGATAAATGCAACTCTTTGTTCACCTGTGATTATGTCCAAGAATATTCATATTTGTATCTTGTGTAATATCTCCCAAATTGATGCAATTTAGCTGTCAATCAATAGTAGCACAGAAAAATAAGTTGTGAGCAAACTACTGGCACATGTATAAATGACTGTCACAGGCATGTAATATTGAACAAATAAACCAAACACAAATATTATATTTATATTGAAAAATATTTGCATATTTTTCCATTTTTAAAAGTTCAAAAATAAGTAAAATTAAGTCATAATGATCGAAGTCATAACATTTGGTTGGTACAGTGAGTTTCTGAGATGTTGTTAATGTTCTATTTTTATCTCTTTGTTACTAAGGTATGCTTATTTTTTGGTGCTAGAGATGAAACCTAGGTGCAGTCTACTTCGGAGTTACATCCTCTTCTTTTTTAAAAATTTTTGCAGTATTGAGGATGGAACCCAGGGGCATTCTACTTCTGAGAAACACCCCTAGTCCTATTTTTTTAATTCTTTATTTGAAACAGGGTCTCATTGAGTTGGAAAGTTCCTCACTAAGTAGCTGAGGCTATTTGCAAACCATGATCCTCCTGTCTCAGCCTCTCAAATGCTGGGATTACCATTGTGCACCACCACACCTGGCTCCCTCTTCCTTTTTTTTTTTTTAATATTTATTTGGTACGGAACCATTCTATCTCCAAACAATACCCCCAGGCTTTTTTAATGTTTTTATTTTTGAAACAGGGTTCCCGAGAGTCTCACTAATTTGCTGAGGCTGGACTTGAACATAGCATCCTCCTGTCTCAGCCTCCCGAGTACAGAAATTACAGGTGTGTACCATCATACCCATGTTAAAAAAATTATATTTTAAAGGAAATGGAACGAGGAAAAACTCATCAACTTGTATAATTGTGATTTATGTACTTTCCTGTATTACTTTAAAAGTTTACATTGTAAAAGCTCATGTTCTTTTGCTTCTTTGTTTCTAGAGATTGAGCCCATGGTTATTCTAACTCTGAGCTTCACCCCTACCCGTTAATTATATCTATCTATCTATCTATCTATCTATCTATCATCTATCTATCTATCTATCTATCTATCTATCTATCTATCATCTATCTAAACAAGATCTTGTTAAGTTGCTGAGTGTCTGGCTATTCTAAGTTGCTGAGGCTGCCTTTGAACCTGAAATCATCCTGCCTCAGCCACCCAAATAATGTGATTGTAAGTGTGTACTGCTGTCTATAGCATATGTTGTTCATATAACTCCACAGTCAGCCAGGGGAGAGGGATCAAACCTGTAATCTCAGTACTTGGGAGACTGACACAGGAAGATTACAGGTTCAAAGCCAGAATATGGCAACTTAGTGAGACCCTGTTTCAAAATAAAAAATAAAATAGGGCTAGGGACGTAGCTCAGGGGTAGAATGATCCTGGCTTCAATCCCCTGTACTCCACACATTGACACATACCAAATAAATAAATAAAAACCACTCCAATGACTCATCACAATATTCTTAATGAACTCATACATCCTTATCATAGCTACAGTCTCATATATTTTAATTCCTTGAATTGCTCTCTAAGCTCTAGCTACACTATTTTCTAAAACTTTTAACTAGTCTTCTTTATTGGCATTGAGTTTTATGCCTTTTGTGAAATATAAAAATAGCTCCTCTGTTCCTTTTGTTTTTTCCTATGTAAGTGCAATCTTTTTATTAGTGAATTGTAGTTCTAAATCTTAATGGGGGTACAAGATGGTAGAGACATATGTGCACACATCACTCATTTAGCCCTTCCCCAGTTCCCACCCCATTTCCTCCCCCTCCCTCCTTCTCATGTTTGACTTAGTGATAGACTTTGATATGTTTGTGAATATACATTATTTACATCAGGGCCTGGCAGCCTCCCCCAGGAATTTCCTCTGTCCTTTTTTTTTATTAAAAGCCTGTATTTTTTTTTCTACCTCACTGTAAATCTCATGCCTCAAATTACCTTATCTACTTATTTCATAACTTAATTTTTTGTTCCTCTAGTTCGAATAAAACATTTATGATTGCAGCAACTTTGAATGTCTTGTTCTCTGCTGTGTTTTCATTGAATGGAATCCAGCTCCAGAGATATATAGATGTTAAGTAAATGGGACATGAATAAATTTAAAGATGAATGAGTGAATGAACTTAATAAATGTATTACATAGAAATTAATGACGATTGATTAAATATAACATGCTTTTATGGAACTACATTAGGCAGAAGAAAGTGTTTTCAAGTGCTGTTATTCTTCTACCCTTTAAGTAAAATTGAGCTATTGTGGGAAAGGGCCTTGAGAATGATAATTTCAGCAGCTTGCACAAATCCTTTGCTTTTATTCCAAATAATAGAACATTAAATTGCTATTTCTGTATCAATGCTTAAGCTTGTGTTATCCTACAGTGTTATTGCTGAGGTTATAAAGGTAAATAATTTTGCATAATGATTATATGCTACATGAAATACATGAGCATTATGAACATGTATTTTTCTCAATATACTAAATGTATGTTATAAACACATTATTCATAAAGCATATAAACATATTTTTATACTAAATGTAGCATATCATCTAATTTACTTTGTTCGTTTTCTCAAAATTTCCAGGTGCAGGTGGGCACTTAAGTGTTTTTTGATGATGATGATAATTACTGAAATTTCTTATATAATAACATTTTTCTTGCAAAATCTCAGCACATATGTTCTCTTTTATTTTTGCTATATTTTGCCACTTGTAATATTTCATTTTCCAAGTTTGAACTATTATATGATTTACAATTCATAAGAAAAATTCAACTTTTAGACTTACAATGAGGTGATCTAATACTTATGCTCCCTCAATAATTAGTATTATAATCAATACTTAGTGGATATCAGCAAACTGTATAGAGAAATTAAAATTTTTCATGAAATGTCACTTTCTCAAAGCTCAATGAATAGAAGGATTATGATTAAACTTAGGCTTCTTTGGTATAACGTTCACTAAATAGTTTATTATACTGATAGTTAATATAATATTCCAATCACGCCACCCAAGGTATACTCTCAAGAATACATATTTGGAGAATAATTCATATGAAAGGAAACTGTAATTGTTTTAGCCTAATTCTAGTCTAATATTTTGAAGTCATTGTTTCTAAGATTGATATTCTGCATTAATTAAAAAGAAAACTCAGTAGTGCTTTTCTAGCAATGCCTACGTGGAAAGAAAACATTTGCATATTAATCATTTGTGTATTCATGATTTGACTAGGTTCTAACCATAAGCTTAGGTGGTAAATATTTAACATATTCATTGTGATTGTTTTGCAGTCTTTGCCATATCTCTCCTCATAATTGATGTTTTAGTATATTTCAGCTTCTTTACCCTTTCTTTTTGAACATCCAGTCATTTTTAATAGGATGTCAGGCATTGTAGTAGACTTTAGAGACTTTTGATTATGTTTTTTTCTTCCTCTTAAGAATGCTATGTCTTAATGGTTGATTACTGCAATACTATCGTGATTTAGTCTTAAGATTTATTAAAATGTGTCTACTTTTATTTTACATCTTTTCTTAAGGCATCATCTTTAGTTCTAGGATGTAAATTTTCTGGTGTTTCAATGGAAAATCTGGTATGTTAATGAAGGTCTTTTCCCTTTGGAGGAGCCCATACTTGTCTTCCTAGCAATCTGTGTACCCTGGAGTTTAATTGTTCTCTATTCTTGACTTCCAAGAATCTCACACTGTATATGCTTAACATAGAAACTTGCAGAGGATCAAAGGAGAATTTATAAAAAAAAGATTTTAACCTGAATGTAGTGGCACATGCTTGTAATCCCAGCATTTGGGAGGCTGAGATGGGAGGATTGCAGTTTGAAAACAGCCTCAACTACTACTTAGTGAGGCCCTTTACAACTCAGTGAGACCTTGTTTCCAAATAAAGAATAAAAACTAGGGCTGGGGCTGTAGCTCGTCAATAGAATACCCGTGGGTTCCATTCCCAGTACTGCAAAAAATAAAAATAAAAATAAAAAAGATTTTAGCCCTCTTTTCCTCAACTTTGTCTTTTCTATTTCTCTATCCACTAGGTCTCCATTGCCTTTATAGACCCAAACTTTTTCCATCCAGTAAATCCACTGTTCAGCCTGTGTTCTACAAATCTCTGTTATAACTTGGAGAATATCTTAAATGCTTGCTTGATTAACCACTTCTTCTTCCAATTTATAAATGGCCTTACCTGCAATTTTGCTACCATAATCTACCCAAAGATTTTTTTTTTATCACCTAAAGAGGCAAGCTCTGCCCAACTGTATCATTAGTTCTGGACCCAAATGCTGTGAGGTGTTTTTTTTTTAATCACTGAGCCTACTTCTGTATTGCTTTATCATACCATATCTACCTATTGACATTGAGAACTTAAAACTTTCCTGGCCCTCAGACCTCAAAATTGCTCCAAATAAGCACCTTATTCCTGAATCCATTGTTTAGTATAATATGCTTGCCAAAGTGATAGTATTCATTCATCAAGACTTCTGTATTTAGGATGGACCTGTGTTGCATATGATTTTAGCTTCTGAAATATCAGTAATACTTGCCTTGACTAAAGCCATTTGAGCTAAGACAAAATAAAATTTTCTTCTGTTAGAATGGTATCAAGATGTTTCCAAACTAAGAGTTTCTTTCTCAGCAGGCAGAAATATTTTTCTATTGGGCATCAATTAACTTGAACATTACCTCTGAAACCAAGAAAAGATTTAAGGGATTTCAGAGCTCTTCACTGACGACAGGTGAGTAATATAAGCCTTTTATCTCCATTTATCCCATTTTTAAAATGGTCAGTTTTATAAATGGTTGTATTCAATCCCAAATTTGTCCAATATATTGTGAAAAATGGAATGAAAGAAAGAAGAATTGGTACCCAATAAAATGTGAAGACTCTCAGCAACTTTGTCTTCTAAAATAAGTGAGAAATTGTTTCTTTTCAATGCCTGAAATATTTCCCTTTATAGGTCTGCTGAGTTGTATTTTGTCAGTTCCTATTAAATTGTGTTGTCATAGATACCTATGAATCTTATAGAGTATAGAAAGACATTTATTTTAGCTTTTATAATCTTCTGCAAACAGGGAGGAATAATATGGAATCACTAGTTTTTTACTTCAATTTCTTGTTTGTTTCTTTTATTAAATTTCTTGTACTAAGAGGTCACATTCTTGGCATCTAAGCATATAAAAAGTCTCAAGAAATTTTGAGTATGTAAATAGTCTTCTATTTTTCCAACATTAATAAAATAAAATTCCAAATATTTTGTGAATATTTGATATAGTTTTAGTATCTTCACAATGAAGTACTCATTTAGTCAAAATGTACATCTAGCATATATGTTTGTTGTATGTGTGTATGTGAGTGTATGTGTGTGTCTTGATTTTTTCCCACTCTGTTGATATTTATAATGGATGGCATTTTAACCTGCATGGTATTAAAGACAGTTCATGATGAACTCTTAAAGAAAAAAAGCAATTTATGTCTGTGACTAAGTAACTTTGTGATTTATACTCATGAGAGGAAATAATAGTCCATATTAGAGTTCTCAAGGGTTGGTTATAGAAATATTAAGTCTTTATAAATGAGACCAGCATTGGAAAGAGCCTGTTTTCAGGGATTTATAAATAATCACAGTGCTCATAACCAAAAAGGTCCATCCATTCTGTAGCTAATCTGACTAAGATTTTGGAATATAGGAAGAAAAGGTTGAAAAGAATAGTTCTGTTATGAGGATTTCTATTAAGCAGATTTGTGTCTAGGGCATGTTTCTAGGGCCATATAAAAGCAGCATATTATTTTGAAAATAGAAATCCAAATCTACTAAAAGTTTAACCCACATAAGTGAACGAGAAAGGAGACAAATTGGTGAGATATGAATACTGAGTGTTCATATATCGATTCAGTCTTATGTTGGCAAAGGCATTGTTAGCAGCCATCTGATAATAAACTTGGTGTTTTGGTACACGGAGAGTGTTCTGTCTGGATTTTGTACATGAGTAAATTTTCTAGTAAACCTATGTATAGAAGTGTGGAAAAGCAGATTGTATCTAGAATTTATAACTTATGATGTACAAAATAAAAGTACCTTTTTTTTTTTTGGTGGTACTGGGGGTGGAACCCAGAGGCTTTCTACCTCTGGGCTATACTCCCAGACCCATTTTTCATATTTTATTTGGAGACAGGGGTCTCACTAAGTTGCTGAGAGCCTAAGTAGCTGAGGCTGGCTTTGAACCTGCACGATCCTCCTGTCTCAGCCTCCCAAGCATGGGGATTACAAGCGTGCGCCACCATGCCCTGCTAAAAGTACTTTTAAATAATTAGGAAGAGCCTTTTTTGGGGGGGAGGGGGGGAGTGGCACTAGGGATTGAACCTCTGAGCATTGTACTCTGAGCTACACCCCCAGCCTTTTCTTTTTTCTTTCAAGCGGGATTTTGCTAAGTTACCACAGGCTGGCTTCAAACATGTGATCATCCTGTCTCAGCCTCTGCAGGACTGACTGAAGACAGCACTCCAATAGCTTCTTGGGTCAACTCACTATCATTTAAATCCTCCTACGTACAAGAAAAGATACAAAGAATAGGTGGAGAAAAGTCTAGTTGTCTTTGGTTTTGTGATAAGTATTTATTTGCAGCACCAAAGACATAATGCATGATATAAAATAATTAAGTTGAGCTTTATTAAAATTAAAAAACTTGCTCTGTGAAAGATAATGTGAAGGTAATAAAAATGCAAACCTGAGAGCTAAAAGAAAATATAAAATCATGTATCTGATAAAAGATACATATCCCAAATATAAAAAAAATCTCTTAAAACTTGGTAAGAGAACAAACAACTCAATTAAAAAGGAATAAAATATATCAATACCTCGCCAAAGAAGATATTCATGTGGTGAAAAAGTTTATGAAAGTTGCAATACAAATGCTGTCAAGGATGTAAAGTGATAGGCGCTCTCATTCATTGCTGATAAGAATTAAGAAGGATATAATCATTTTGTAAAATAGTTTGGAAGTTGCTAAAAAGCTAAATATTATCCTGCAATACAGTTCAGTAGCCGTACTCCTAGGCATTTTCTTAGTTGATTTGAAAACATACTATAAAACACCTGCATATGAATGTTAATAGAACCTTCATTAGCATTAATTGAGGTTTATTTCTTTTTGGGATATCTAATAAACATTATAGCAAGATGATAAACATATTTGTTAATGTCATAGGAATATAAAATTTGGTCAAATAAATCTTATGGTAAACATTTTTATATATATAACTATTTAGGAATGTATACAGTTAATGGAAGTACTGCAAATAATTTTTTGCATTTAGCATTCCTAAATTTTTGGTAACTCTCTGTTGTTTGTATGTGTGAATGCTATGGAATAAGTATGCTTCTAAATGACTAAGAACTTATCATTCATTAAGAATAAAATCTCTATGGTAATTATTGTCATAGCTTCGAAAACTTTAAAAAAAAAATACGCTCAGCCGGGCGTGGTGGCCCATGCTTATAATCCCAGCCTTTGGGAGGTGGAGACAAGAGGATCTCGGTAGCCTCAGCTACTTAGTGAGGCCCTTTGCAACTCAGGGAGACTAAAAAATAGGCCTGGGGGTGTGGCTTGGACGTAGAATGCCCCTGGGTTCCATCCCCAGTACTGCAAACAAACAAAAATACATGCTCAATGACTAATATTTCTTATCTCATGTCTTCTCTTTTTAGTGTGCAAGATTACCCAGATAATGAAATAATACCATTTCTATCTCCATCTGATCAATAGCCAAATTATTAAATGAAAAGCAAAAACAGAACATTTAGTTAGGAATACATTACTAGAGGTTTGCAAAATTTCTCAAAACTAATTACTTGTTTCCACTGCTTTGCTAAAGGCATAGCAAAGAGGAATGTAATTTTGTTTTCAGACAATGAAAGGTTTTGCTTTGTAAAGAACTGATGTTGTCTGGCTAAAGAGAAAGGACTTGAAGATCACCTTTTCTTTCATTTAAAACACCTTTTCAAGTAAACTTCTTTTAGGGTGAAAGCTCTTAAATCACCATTATTAATTGATCAGGGTAAGGGACATTTGACGTGGTCAGAGACAATTAAAATTATACCTTTTCCAAGTCCATGTAGAGAGTGGTTTCTGTAAGAAAACACCTGACCCGTGCTTAGCAATTATCTTGCAGAATACATTATTGGAACCTGAAACCATTAACGAGTAAGAAAACTTCTGTATACTCAAGTCTTTTTCTTCTGGAAGAAAACAAGCATTCCTATTTATTTTCATGAAAATAGTAACAGATAATGATATAAATTTCTTATAGACTTAGAACTGACAGAAGTAACAAATCAATATATATTTGTGAACAGAAACAGTATCAATTAGCATTTAAATGAAACATGTTATTTCAACTGGAAAAGGGAATCTTTAGCTGTGTATGTATATATAAATTTTCTAAATCAAGTATTTCCTCATAAAGTTTTACAAAATGATTATCTTTTGCAGGAAATGTTTGACTTCTTTAAATCATTGCCATAGTTGTCTATATATATTTATTTGTCTTTAATCTACACCATTTTGCACATCATATTCTAGCATCTTTCTCTAATATTTTTGTTTTGTGGTACCAAAGATGGAACCCAGGGGCATTCTATCTCTGAGCTACTCCGCAGCCCTATTTGTTAGTCTTTATTTTGAAACAGGGTCCCGCTGAGTTGTGGAGGCCTCACTAGGTTGCATTGGCCCTCACTATGTTGCTGAGGGCCTCACTAAGTTGCTGAGGCTGGCTGTGAACCTGTGATCTTCCTGTCTCAGCTTCCCAAGTACTGGAATTTCAAGCTTGCACCACCACACCTGGCTCATATTGTGATATTTAACCCAGGGTGTGAATTTCATTTTGCTTGGATTCCTTGCTTTGGAGGGTTCTGTTCTCCTCTCTCAAGGTGGACTAATTACTCTCCAGCCATTATCTACAACCATCCATCTTTGCAATACGCTTCACTCTCATCTAAATTGTTGAGGGCCTTGCTAAATTGCTGACTAAGGCTTGTCTTAAATTCATGATTTTCCTGTATTAACTTCCCAAATGTTATGATATCAGGGAAGCACCTCCGTGCCCTGCTTATTTTCCAGTTTAAAACAGGATTTTGCAATTTGCTTTTCTCAGCATCCCAAGTACTGGGAATACAAGCACGTACCACCACATCCAGCTTCATTTTCTCTGCCTTTACGATTTTATTGAAATAGGAATATTTTACTTGAGTTTAGGACCTCTCAAATCAATCTGGTTTTTCTTTTTCTCTCCTGTATTCTCTCTTTTTAATTTTTTAGTGTACTTTCCAGATTTCCCTTTGTGTATTCTTTATCTCTTACTATATTATTTATTTTAGCTATACAATTTTAATTTCAAAGAGCTCTTTCCTAGTCTCAGACCATTCTTTTTGTAGCATTCAATTCTTGTTTGATAGATACAATAACTTTCCTTCTCCTTCTGAGTATTTTTAACTATTATTTTACTTTCATGTATTGGTCTGCCAGTTCTTCAGAAAATGTTCTCTTCAGTTCTTTTTCTGTTTATATTTAATAAAATTAAATTATTATAATGTTTTATTTCATTTTATGTTTTCCATTTCTGTTAAAGACATTCAGCACATATTTATGTGTATCATATTTTGTTTTCATATATAAGCTTTTTGTTGGTACTTTTACGTGAACTCAGAGGCATTCTACTTTCAAGCTATAGCCACTGCCCTATTTGATTTTCATTTTTTATTTTAAAACAAAGACATGGTCTCACTAAATTCCTGAGGGACCTTGCTAAATTGCTAAGGCTGTCCTCAAAATTGTAATCCTCCTGTATCAGACTCTCAAATACTGGAATTACTTGTATAAACCACCGTGCCCAGCTATATGTAAGCTTTTTATACTAAAAATGAATTGAAATTTTAGTTTGTATAAAGGTAATTTTTTGAAAAAGTTTTCAGCCATTGACCAACAATAAAGTATCCGTAGCACTTTGCTTAGAGGCTGATAAGTTTATATAGTAAAAATATGAATCAGTTTATGCAGCTACCATGCTTCAGTAATCTCTTGTAATATAGGAAATGAGCTGGGCATGGTGGTGCACACTTATAATTCCAGCATTTGGAAGGCTGAGACAGGAGGATCGCAGTTCATGGACAGTCTCAGCTACTTAGGCCCTTTGCAAACTCAGTGAGACCCTGCTTCAAAATGAAGTATAAAAATAGGGATGTAGCAACAAAGGTAGAATTCCCTGGGTTCCATCTCCAGTACCACAAAAAATTATATATATGAAATGGAATTCAATCTTCCTACCAGGACCCTCAAAATCCTGTGTGATCTAGCTTCTGCCTACCTCTTTTTTTAAATTTTTTTTTATTGGTGCATTATATTCATACAACTTATTGGGGTAAAAAACTTGTGTGTACAAACATGTACTCATCGCTGATTTAACCCCTACCCAAATCCCACCCCATTCCCTCCCCGTCCCTCCCTCCCTTGCTTGGCTTAGTGATTGACTTCGATATGTTTAAGTACATTGTGAGCTTTAGAGATTTTCCTCTTCCCCCCTCATTTCTCCTCCTTTAGGTTGTCTTGTTTGCTCCTCTTTTCTCCCTAACTCTCACATATTAGGGAAAGCATCTGATTTCTTATTTTTTGTGACTGACTAATCTCACTTAGCATAATGTCCTCCAGTTCTATCCATTTCCCTGAAAATGATGTAATTGAGGTTTTTTTTTGATGGCTGAGTAAAATTCCATTGTGTACATATCCCACAGTTTTGTAATCCATTCATCTGTTGATGGACATCTTGGCTGGTTCCATAGTTTGGCTATGGTGAATTGTGCATCTATGAACATAGATACACATGCATTAGTTTGGTATTTTGGTTTCTTTTCTTTTGGGTAGATACCCAACAGTGGTATTGCTGGATCAAATGGTAGATTTGTTCCCATTCTTCTGAGGATTCTCCATACTGTTTTCCAAAGTGGTTGCACTAATTTGCAATCCCACCAACAATGTCTTAGAGTTCCCACTTTCCACATCCTCGCCAGCATCTGTTGTTGTTTGTGTTTTGAATGATGGCCATTCTAGTTGGAGTTAGGTGAAATCTCAGGGTAGTTTTGATTTGCATCTCTCTGATTGCCAGTGATGTTGAGCATTTTTTCATGCATTTATTGGCCATTTGAATTTCTTCTTTTGTGAAGTGTCTATTTAGTTCATTTGCCCATTTTGTTATTGGATGCTTTGTTTTCTTAGTGTTGAGTTTCTTGAGTTCTCTGTATATTCTAGATATTAGTCCTCTATCAGTGGTGTAGGTGGCAAAAATCTCCCATTCTCTTGACTCTCGATTGAGATTCTTGATAGTTTCCTTTGCTGAACAGAAGCTCTTCAGTTTCATGCAATCCCATGTATTGATTCTCCTTTTAATTTGTTATGCCTTTGGGGTCTTGTTGAGGAAATGTTTGTCTGTGCCTATGTGTTGTAGTGTTGGACCTATGCCCTCTTCAAGGAGCTTCAAAGTCTCTGGTTTAATTTCCAAGTCTTTGATCCATCGTGAGTTGACTTTTGTACAGGGTGAAAAAGTGGGATTAACATCCAATTTTCTGCATATGGTTAACCAGTTTTGCCAACACCATTTGTTGAAGAGGCTATCTTTTTTCCAGTGTATGTTTTTGGCCTCTTTGTCAAAAATCAATTGGCTGAAAGTGTGTGGACTTGTTTCTGAGTCTTCTATAGTTTAAAGTCAGGTATTGTGATTCCTCCTGCGTGGTTTTTGTTGCTGAGAACTACCTTGGCTATTCTGGGCTTTTTGTAATTCCAGATAAATTTAAGGACTGATTTTTCTATGTCTGTGAGAAATGATCTTGGCAGTTTAATGGGCATTGCATTAAATCTGTAGATCACTTTTGGGAGGATGGCCATTTTAATGATATTAATTCTGCCAATCCATGAACATGGAAGGTCTTTCCATCTTCTAAGATCTTCTTCGATTTCTTTTTTCAGTGCTTTATAATTTTCTTTGTAGAGATCTTTTACCTCCTTGGTCAAGTTTATTCCTAGGTATTTTATTTTTTTGTGGGAGATCCTGAGTGGAAGTGTTTTCTGAATTTCTTTTTCAGTGGATTTATGGTTGGTGTACAGGAAAGCTTCTGATTTTTTAAGATTGATTTTGTATCCAGATACCTTGCTGAATTTGTTGATCAGTTCTATAAGCCTTTTGGTTGAGTTTGTTGGGTTTTCTAAATATAGTATCATGTCATCTGCAAATAGTGAAAGTTTAAGTTCTTCTTTTCCTATTTGTACTCCTTTGATTTCCTTTTCTTGCCTTATTGCTCTGGCTAGAGTCTCTAGTACTATATTGAAGAGAAGTGGTGATAGTGGACATCCTTGTCTCGTTCCAGTTTTTAGGGGGAATTCTTGAAGTTTTTCCCCATTTAATATGATGTTGGCGGTGGGCTTATTGTAGATTGCCTTAATAATGTTGAGATATGTTCCTTCTAATCCAATTCTCTGCAGTGTTTTTATCATAAATGGATGTTGAATTTTATCAAATGCTTTTTCAGCATCTATTGAGATGATCAGGTGTTTTTTGTCTTTGATTCTGTTTATATGATGAATTACATGGATTGATTTTCGTATATTGAACCAGCCTTGCATCCTTGGGATGAACCCTACCTGGTCATGGTGAATGATTTTCTTGATGTGGTTTTGAATGCGTGTTACTAGTATTTTGTTTAATACTTTTGCATCCAAGTTCATCAGAGATATAGGCCTGTAGTTTTCCTTCCTTGAACTGTCTTTATTCGGTTTGGGTATTAGTGTGATGTTGGCTTCATAGAATGTATTTGGGAGAGTCCCGGTTTTTTCTATTTCCCGAAATAGTTTGAGTAGTATTGGGATTAGTTCTCCTATAAAGGTTTTATAGAATTCACTTGGGAAACCATCTGGTCCTGGGCTTTTCATTGATGGTAAGCTCTTTATTGCTATTTCAATCTCTCTGATTGTTATTGGTTGGTTTAAGTGTTCTATATCTTCTTGACTCAGTTTAGGAAGGTCGTATTTATCTAGGAAGTTGTCGATTTCCTCCAGATTTTCCATTTTGTTGGAGTATAGTTTTTCAAAGTAGTTTCTGATAATCCTCTGGATTTCTATGCTGTCAGTAGTAATGTCTCCTTTTTCATCCCTTATCTTCATAATTTGGGTTGATTCTCTCTTTTTTTTTCGTTAGTTTGGCTAGTGGTTTATCAATCTTGTTAATTTTTTCAAGAAACCAGCTTTTGGTTTTGTTGATTTTCTGTATTGTTTTTTTATTCTCTATTTCGTTAATTTCTGCTCTAATTTTAATAATTTCCCATCTTCTGCTGGCTTTGGGGTTCAATTGTTCCTGCTTTTCAAGGGCTTTGAGGTGTGTCATAAGGCTATTTATTTGAAGATTTTCTGTTTTTCTTATGTGAGCACTCAGTGCTATAAATTTTCCTCTTAATACTGCCTTCAAAGTGTCCCAGAGGTTTTGATATGTTGTTTCTTTATTTTCATTTGTTTCTAGAAATTTCTTGATTTCACCTCTTACATCTTCTATGACCCATTCTTCATTCAGAAGTGTGGTGTTCAGTCTCCACATGTTTATGTTGTTTCTCTGGGTCTTCTTATAGTTGATTTCTAGTTTTATTCCATTATGGTCTGAAATGACACAGGGAAGTATGTAACATTTTTTAAATTTGCTAGTGCTCATTTTGTGTCCCAGTATGTGATCTATTTTGGAGAAGGTTCCATGAGCAGCTGAGAAAAATGTAAACTCTGCTGTAGTTGGGTGAAATATTCTATATGTGTCCAACAGGTCCATTTGGTTAATGGTGTTCTTTAGTTCTGAGACATCTTTACTGACCCTTTGTCTGGAAGATCGGTCTAGTATTGTGAGAGGTGTGTTGAAGTCTCCCAGTATTATTGTGTTGGGATTTATGTGTGACTTCATGTCACAAAGAGTTTGATTTATGAAAGTAGCTGCCCCTATGTTTGGGGCATAGATGTTGATTATTGTTATTTCCTCTTGCTGGACTATTCCTTTTACCAGTAAAATGTGACCTTCTTTGTCTCTTCTAATAAGTTTGGGTTTGAAGTTTAACTTGTCTGATATCATAGTTGCTACTCCTGCTTGTCTTCGAGTACCATTATCATGGATTACCTTGCTCCAGCCCTTTACCTTGAGTTTGTTCCTATCTTTACTTGTAAGGTGTGTTTCTTGTAAGCAGCAGATGGATGGATTCTGGCTTTTAATCCATTTTTCCACTTTATGTCTTTTTATTGGGGAGTTGAGGCCGTTTATATTCAGTGTGATTATAGAGAGATAATTTTTAATTCCAAACATGTTAAGATCTTATTTCTGTTTGAGATACTGTTTATTCTTCTTTGCTTAGTTGTCTGCTGGATGGGAATTCTTGTTTCTTTGGTTCTGGCGTGTATTACCCATTTCCTCTTTGCAGTTAATCTCCTTGAGTATTTTCTCTAGCGCTGGTTTTGAAGACATAAATTCCTTCAGTTGCTGTTTGTCATGGAAGCTTCTTATTTCCCCATCTAATTTGATGGATAGTTTTGCTGGGTAGGAAATTTTTGGCTGGAAGTTGTTTTCTTTCAGAGTTTGGAATATGTTACTCCAAGCCCTTCTGGCTTTCATAACTTGGTTTGGGAAGTCTGGAGTGATTCTAATTGGTTTGCCTCTGTATGTCACATGGCCTTTTGTTTTTGTTGCCTTTAAGATTCTCTCCTTGGCTTCCACATTAGTCATTTTGACAATTATGTGGCATGGGGATCCTCTTCTCTGATCCTGTCTAAAGGGAGTTCTATAAGTTTCCTGGACCTGTATATCGAC
This sequence comes from Muscardinus avellanarius, assembly GCF_963383645.1. Classification (NCBI taxonomy): domain Eukaryota; kingdom Metazoa; phylum Chordata; class Mammalia; order Rodentia; family Gliridae; genus Muscardinus; species Muscardinus avellanarius. The sequence continues at coordinate 20,979,120 of NC_137792.1, read as the reverse complement.
CTCTTGCTCTATGTTTGGAAAATTTTCTGCTATTACTTCCTTGAAGAGATTGTTGATCCCTTTGGTTTCACCTTCTTTTCCCTCCTCTATTCCAATTATTCTTAGGTTAGCTCTCTTGAAATGGGCCCATATTTCTTCAATGTCAGATTCCTGCTGTCGGGTTTTTTTTTCTAAATTAGAAACTATGCGTTCATTTTTAGAATGATCATCTTCAAGAAGCGAGATTCTATTCTCCATGTGGTCTAATCTGTTGTTTATACTTTGAATTGAGGCCTTTACTTCATTAATTGCATCCTTTATCTCTTTTTGACTCTCTCTAAATTCTTTTCGAAAGTCCTCTATTATTTCTAAAGTTATTTTCCTAATTTGATCTTCTAGAGATCTTTGGATTTCTGTGTTATCAGATTCTGATGTTGTGGGGTTGTTGGCATTCACTGCTCCATTGTTATTTCTCTTTCCCATGATTTTGGAAAGTTTGTGCCTTCTCTGGGTTCTTACCTGAGTCACTACGAGTTCACTTAAGATGCTCTGGATCTCGAGTCTGTGGTATCTCAGTCACCACTACTGCTTTACTGGGTTGTATCACAAAGTCTCAGACCCAGGGAGTCAATCAAGGCTGCTTAGACTGTGGGGGATGCCAAGTTGGGCGTTCTCCAGTGGGGAGTTGTGACTATGGTATGATATCTCTGCCACTGCCACTCCCCCACTGGGCTGCACTGCTAAAATCTCTGACCCAGGGAGACTATCTGCACAAGTCCCTGGGAGTGCAGTACTGGGATTTCTCCCCTAGGGACCGCAATTTGACTCACGGTTGTTGAGTGTGCTGATGGAGCTGTAGTGAACTCGGTGGATTAGCTGCTGCCACCACTGGCAATATGGCACCACTGCCACGCCCTCGGCCGTGATGCGGCGTATTTCTTCTCTGGTTTTGAACTCCGCTCTGAGTCCTTGCCAGGTGTGCTGTGCCCAGCCCTTGGAAGCTTTAGATGTTCCCTGCACCAACAAAACTGCTGACTGTCGCCCGGCTGTTCAGCACCTGCTCACCTCGGCTCGCTGTCCACCCCTCCTCTCAGGCGCCTGGTGGCTGGTTGAGTGGGTTGGTCTAGGGCCATCCAGGGAACTCGCCACTGCCGCCAGCAGTAAGACGCTGCTTCTGCATCCTAGGTCGCGAGGCCAGAGTACCTCCTCTCTGGATTTGAGCTCTGTTTTGAGTCTCCCTCCTCTCTGGAGCCTGGTGCTGCTAGGGGAGATGTAGGCCGCTCCACTCCGGCTGCTCTGTGCCGCAGCTCTGGCTGCTCCGCACCACGACTCTGGCCGCTCCAGCTGCTCCAGCCACTCTGCACCGCGGGTCTGGCCACTCCAGCCACTCCGGCTGTTCCGCGACGTGGCTCTGGCTGCTCCGGCTGCTCAGGCTGCTCTGCTCCGCCTGCATACCTCTTAAATTACTTTTTTTTTTGGTACTAGAGATTTAACCCTGTGGTATTCTACCTCCAAGCTATACCCCAGACCTATTTTATTTATTTATTTATTTATTTATTTATCTTATTTTGAAACCGGGTCTTGATAAATTGCTGAGAGTCTCACTAAGTTGCTGAGACTGGCTGGCCTCATTCCCCAAATCCTTCTGTCATATCCTCCTAAGTCCTGGGATTACAGGCATGTTCCACCATTAAATTACATTTTATATCACTCTTCAGCCTATGCTTCCTGGTTGGAGCAAGCCAAGTTTTTGCTTCATGGGGACTTTGTTTCTAATATTCCCTCTGCCATGAGTTTTTTCCTCCCAAATATTTATATGCACATATCCTTTCACTTTTTTTCCAGGATAAACATTGTCCCTTTAGAGACACTTTTTTCTGGCACCCTATATATGAATGTTTCCTGTACTCACTGGTACCTTACAGAACACCTCATTTATTCCTTTCTGCAAGTTTATCGTAAATTGTTATCATATTATTTATTTATTTGCTGATATGTTTCATCAGTACTAGAATTTGAACTCCATATGAGAGGGGCATCATCTACATTTTTAACTACTATATCAAAATGCTTAGGACAGAAATATATACAATGAAAGTCCTTAAATACTCTTTCACTGAATAAAGTAATGGAAATTTATCTACCATGAAAGTAAGCTGTAACTATTTGACCACTTGTCTATGCATGTATTTATCGATTATTTATTGAGTACATACTACAAGATACCTAATTCATAATTCTGTTCAAAAGTAGAGATACACAGATTTATAAAAAGAAAGTTATTTCCTCTAGGAATTTACAAAGCATCAGGAAAAGATTGTGGAGTGAAATATTAATATAATAGATATTTTAGTGTGGCTTGTGTAGAAGATAGAAATTGTAGCAGATTCTACTTATAGATTCACTACAACATCACTATACATTTGAAATGTATTTAAAATATGTTAATTGGCAAAAGAATGATAATGGAAGGGTGAATTTGGGCTAGAGAGAACAACCAGTAACAAGGAAAATAGTGGTCAATGAATGTTTGGTATTGTATCATTTAATTTACCTCCAATAAAGTCAATCTCTCTATATTTTATTGTGCTTTCACTTTACTTTGAGTTCTTACTTAGGAGCCATATAATTTTACTTAGTGAAATGAGTGGTGAACTGATTACTAGGTCTTTTATGGATTATAGGAAAAGTTAATGAGAAGCCAAAATTAGTTCCAATTGATTTAGGAATGATATTTTTGTTAGGGGATTTGATTGTTGGGGGCATGGAAAGGAAAAAAAAATTCATGCTTTAGCTCGGTATAAACTATGTAGATGAAAATTAAAAACCTAGGGCAATGTGCTGTTACCCCAGAGTTCATGGCTTATTTATGACTCTTTTATTGAATTGAGATCATTCATTATAATTATGGCCCAAAGGAGGGTAGAAAGAGTAAAAAGGCACAACCAAATCTTAAGAAAGTGTGGGTATAGAAAAAACTATACAGTTGGAATATCAGAATCAATAGAAAGCCGGGCGTGGTGGCGCACGCTTGTAATCCCCGCGCTTGGGAGGCGGAGACAGGAGGATCGCGCAGGTTCGAAGCCAGCCGCGCTGGCATAAGAGACCCTGTTTCAAAAATATAAAATAGGTCTGGGAGTGTAGCCCGGAGGTAGAAGGGCTTCCAGGAACCCCAGTACCACCAAAAAAAAAAATGAATCAATACAAATAATTTATAAATATATGGACTATGTTGTGTTAACATATAGATTTATTAATAAGATGAAACCTATCATCAATGAAGAAAAAACATCATTTTCTTGCATTCCACATACACATCAACACACATACACACACACACACACACACACACACACACACAGAATTCTTTCTGTCAATTCAATAAATTAGGGTTCCAGTAATTTTCTTGCTTGCCATTATTGGATGGGTAATAAATATATGAAATGGTAATTTGTTGAATAGTTAAAATAGGTATGCAAGTCTGAGTAGGATATAACTTTTGAATGATAAGAGGAAAGAATATCATGTAAATAATTTAATATTTACATACTTTGTCATTCTGTTATTATTATAAACAGAAAAGTATATGTAAAAACATTTTTATACTTATTCATGAGTTTATAATTTTAACAGTTTGAAATAATATTTATGGGGATTTTAAAACATATTTAGGAAAATATTAGTAATTTCATTTTATCAAATTTAAAAGCTTATATATTTTATATATTTTATCAAATATATAAACATGAAGGTCATACTAACACCAAAGTACTTACGTTAAATTTTTAGATGATAAATGCATTATTTGAATTACTATTCAATATTTAATTTGAACTTTCTATGAGGTGCCAGATTCTGATTTGTATTTAACATCTTCTCCAAATATAATAATGGAATAAAATATTTTCCAAATAATTAAATATATTCTAAAGATTATACAATAAGTACCATACTACTAAAAATAGGTTCTAATATATAATTTCAACATTTTAGTACCTAATATGAACATTTAAAGAAAGAAAACTAATAGTTAGATACAATGAGTATAAAGGACAATAATGTGACTTTACTATTAAAATTTTGTGGTAAAGATCATATTAATGACAAAAAGACAAAGATAATGATATTTGCTTGAATTCCAGTATTTCTACATAAAACATTTAGAGAGTGTAAATCAATTGTCATGCTATTTCTTTCTGATTCTTAAATATAAACTAGAAATACTGATCATTTAATCTAAAAGAGGAAATAAAGCATATATTTGTTATTTATAGCTTATAACAAGGCTTTTAAATGAATTACTTTTTTGATATGCAAATATTATACATATTTAAGTCAAATTGTGTGAATTGCAGTCACGTCTAGTCTTCTGAGTTTAATGAAATCATAGTATGATATAAATTGCTTCATGAATACATATTCTTCAAGAAATATTTACCATTTCTGGTAGGATAAAAGCCAGGACAGATGGTGTTATGCAAGTCAAACCATAAAAGGAATTTTAGGAATTTCAAATGTTGCATAAAAAAAAGAGGACTCAAAATGGGCTGCAGGATTTAGCAAGGTGAAAGTCACTGGTGATCTAACCAAAAGATGCTCTAAAAATTGGAGGCTGCAGCATGACAGAATGAGTTCAAGGAAGAAAGACAAAATACAAATAGTATATTTAACCCACCTCCTTACATTTGTATGGCAAGTTTTACAAATGCCAAATTACTTCATCAAATTTTGAAATACTTTATGGAAACATATCTGTCATGCATTTAGGATATGTGGAATTAAAGTACATTTTGAAATAAAGAAATCAAAGCCCAGAATAAATCTATTTGTATATTTTCTTTGCATTTTAAGCCATAGACAGACTTAGGCCTTTCTTTCTCTGCTCTCCCTATATACTCTATATACATTTTGTGAGTATATTTTGTATTTCAATTATTTTTGACTACTAATTACCTAGCACTATGTCTAAAACATAGAAATTTTCTAGTAATTTTTTTCATCTGAACAGAATCAGACAATCTAAAAAGTCAGGTGTTATAGGAATACTATAACAACAAAGATCTTTACAAATAGTACTAGAAACGGGCATGGTGGTGCACATCTATAAACACAGTGGTTGGGTGGCTGAGAAAGAAAGATCTCAAATTTAAGAACAGCCTCAGCAATTTATTGAGGCCCTCAGCAACTTAGCGAAACCCTGTTTCAAAATAAAATAGCACTGCTGGGGGTTAACTAAGAGGTAGAAGGCCTCTGGTTCCATTCCTAGTAAGACACACACAAACACACACACACACACACACACACACACACACACACACACACACACTACCAAAAGTCAAAGCAAAATGATGGCTATTATGGTTTGGATTTACAATTTCCCACAGACCTCATGGAGACAAAGCAGCCATGTTAGAAGTGGGGCTTGGTTGCTGAGGTGGGGTCACTGGGGGTATGGCCTTTGGGATTATAGATGATCCCTTATTCCTGTGTTTTATCTCTGTTTCTGGCCTGTGAAAAAGAGTGCTCTCGTAATGTCTCTTCCTCCCCCTCTATCTTCCCCCTTCTCTTTCCTTTCCTCATGTCATGCCCTCAGTTCTGCAGACTTCACCCAACTCAACATAGACTGAATCCCTGAAATCTTGGGTTACGACACTAAGAATGCTTAGTGAAACAGTGACTGAGTAACATTCTCCAGTGAACCTCTCCCCACAAATAAACTACCTTCATAGAAGCAAAGGAAATCAGGTGAACATAGAGCCTAGTTTCAGTATATCTAAGTGAAAAGGTACATGGATAAAGGCAGGAAAGTAAGAGTTGCCTGTGTAACCACCCCCCAACTCCAGGTTTCTCCTACTTAGGGGAGGGAGAGACTTAAGTTCAAACAGTGACTTGTAACCCAGTACTAAGCCCACCAAAATAAAAACACTGCTAAACAAAACCCCAAAATCCCAGGAAAACACCTGCAGAAAGAGGTCCTTGAACTGCTTAAGGCTGGCCTACCCACTACATCTACTACTCTCCCTCCAACTTCTCCAGGTCTTTCCATCTTCTTATGGGTGACATGATATTGTTCTTCTTTATTGCTGAGGCGAATTTTATTGTGTGTATTTCCCATAATTTTGTAATACATTCATCTGTTGATGGAGACCTAGGTTGGTTCGATATTTTAGCTATTGCAAATTGTGCTGCTATGAACATGGGTACACATATGTTACTGTAGTTTTCTGATTTCAACCACTTTGGAAAGATACCCAGGAGTGGTATACCTGGATCATATGGTGGATCTATTCCCACCTTTCTTAGGAATCTCCACACATATCTCCACAGTGGCTGAACTAGTTTGCACTCCCACCAACAGTGTAAACGAGTTCCTCTTTCCCCACATCCTTGACAGCATTTATTGTTATTTGACTTCTATTTGCTTGCCACATTGATTGGGTTAGATGGAATCTCAGTATAGTTTTGATTTGTATCTCCCTGATGGCTAATGATGTTGAACATTTTTTCATGTATCCATTGGCCATTTATATCTCTTCTTTTGTGAAGTTTCTATCCAATTTAGTTGCCCATTTCTTGATTGGTTGTTTTGCTAGTATGGAGTCTTTTGAGCTCTTTGTATATTCTAGATATTAGCCCTTTATCAGAGGGGTAACTGGTAAAGATATTCTCCTGTTCTGTAGGCTTTCTCTTTCGATTTTATGGAGTATTAGGGATACTAGAGAGACTCCAGATAATAGAGGGAAACCTCAGCAAAGCCAGGAAGGAAGTGGAGGGGAGGTAGAATGCTGAGGTCTATTAATGTAAGAGCTACATTTGATTATATATATATACATGTGAATATAACATTGTTAACCTGGACACTCAGTACTGGGAGGGAGGAAAAGGTGTTTACCTGGATACTCATTACTGGGAGGGAGGAAAAAGAAGAAGTGGGGGTAGGGAGTACCAAGTACTGTGTTAATATATGCCATTGTCACCACGATCCACATTATGATGTGAGACTACAGTGTACCAATAAAAATAAATTAGATTAAAAATGGCAGGAAAACCAATGCAGAATCTATATGAAACTGTTTTTGTTGACTGACTTATCTATTGTTTTATTACTTTAGCTGTGATAATTTAATTATAAGAGGACAGTTTATGCTGTATATTGAGAGAAATTGAACCTTGTTAGGGAGTAGTGTGTGTTTCTTTTTAAGATCTATGAGATTATTTTATTTATAAGCCTTTTAGATAAGTTTGAAGTAGGAACTGAAGGAAATATTTTGATAAAAAACACTGTGTAATATAGAAACGTATCTAACCAAGGACAGTGACAATGTGGCCCAGGACATCAAAAACTAGGTATTTGTCTTCCAATTCTATATGCCTCAGAATTCCACTGAGTACCCCTAGTGCTCTAATACATTGTGGATGGTGTTAAACAGAACAGTGGTGGATAATAAAATTTTTACTTTTAGGATACACTAAATACCTGAAAGATGTAGAGCTACTTAAAATATCTGGGGAGGAGCAAGGTCAGCTGTAGCTACTATTTAGTTTTTACATGAGAAAATCTTGTTTAATCATTGTTCAAATAATTTAATCACATTTTGCTTTAAGGTAATATATGAAAGGGGAGGCAAGAAAAAAGTGAAACATTAAATCATTATTCTTACTATGGTCTTACATCATGGGATAATAGGGAGACACAAAAACTTGGTTATGTACACATGTCCCTACACACCTAGTTCATTTATGATTGTTACATTTTTCCAAAGAACTATCATTTACCTGAAATAGTTAATAGCATATTCCTTGAAAGATCAACTTAGCCTTTCCTCAAATACAAAATGTGGCTTAGTCACTAATAAAATTGAGAGAAATTCTACAAACATTTAGAGAACAATGAAACCATGCAAATAAACACAGTAGGATCATTAACAGTAAATCTTGCTGGGCAAAGTTAAGAGTTTCTATGACAGATTATAAAATTAGCATATGAAGGGAGGACTATGGATAATAAATGTCTAAGTTTCAATAAGGTGGTTGATATAGTGGTTCAAGTAAGTATATAAAAATTGTCAAATAAGTTTTGATAAGAATGCAATAAAATAGATTAAAAACAAACCAAGAGATAATAAATGTGGCGAATGATAGATGAGAGTAAGCCCTTTGAAGTACCAGAAAATGATTCTTGGCTCTATTAAATGTGTTTCTGACCATAAATAGAGGGCAAATAGAGCTTGAATTAGATTGGCAGATTATATCAGTTTGGAAGACGCTGTAAAACAGGTTTGGAGAGAGAAATGGTATAACTGGTTGTAAATAAGTATGTGGGCAGAAAAAAACAAATGAGATTCAATTTGTAAAAGAGCAAGCAGGAAAAATATTACTAAACAACTGTGTAGCAATATCATTTCTGGCTAATAAAAGTGATGGCATAGATTTTTACAACATATAGCATGCCTAGTAAATGTTTATTTTTATGAGCTTATTGTGTAACGAGGACAAGTGAACAGACTACTTTCTAGAATAAGGGAAGTCACTGAGTTCTCCTTGGACTGCACATTAGTGTCAGTGTACTTGGCAGATGGGCCAGCTGCATATCTTGTTCCAGTCTCCATCTGGCTCCTTCTGATTCTTGGAGCCTTTTCTGCATGTTAGGAAACAGGCTTCAAATATTTCTTACTAGCAGTAGAGCAACATGTCCATAGTACTCTCTGATGGACAGTCAGATGCTACATTTTATGTTATACCCTAGTACATATTTCGTATATCATCTCCTATAATATATTTTTCTTACCTGTTAGATACTGTTGCATAGAATAAGTATATAACTTCTATCTACCCCATATAGATTAAAGGGAGTAAAGTAGAAAAATAAGAGACAAATAAAAATTTCTCTGTTTGTGGCTTGGTGCACCATTCATGTTGTAGGGGAATGCTATGAGATGCAAATTTCCTTCAAGTAAAATCACATAATGTGTATTCAATCTTTAAAATTTGAACCAAATGAAACTATTACGTATGCATCAAAAGAAGGGAGATATGAATTATGTTGGAAGTTGATAACCATTCAAGATATGAAACATAATTCTATGTACAGAAAACAAATGAAAATAAAGACACATTCTGTATAGTTAAAATACATAAAGTGAAAACATTGTGGTGTTAAGGTTTCTTAATAGCCATGATAATTGCTCTCTAACAGTAATTAGAACTTAGCATATTTCCTTACACAGGTATATGAAGAATAAGATACTATCAAAATAACTAATTTATGATCTCCTAATTACTTTTTTATGCTCTATGAAAGTATCAGTGGCTTTCAGGTTTTATAGTGTCAACTGATACCAAAGATATATGTATGTATATATTTATGTATGTATATATACACATACATGTAACATACATATATATACACACATATGTATATATACACGTACATGTAACATATATGTGAGTTACATGAGAACTAAATGGTAAAGAAAAAGAATAGGTATTTAGACTGACAAAAAGAGAAGTCATTTTGCCATGAATATATATATATATATATATATATATGGCTGATGCTCAAGCCCCAGAGAACAAATACCATTTGAAAAAAAAGTGTGATTAAAAACTTTCTTTAATGTGAACCTATTTATTGTTACTTATAAGAGTATAATTATGATGGTAAAGTTAGATACACTTATATTTAGTTTCTTAAATAAGAGATCAGTTCAATGTCTTTAGAAGTTGTGGGATGCTTTGAGCACTCATGATCACCTCTGCCATTAGCCATGGAAACTGTGCTAAAGGAAGGCTCTTGAGTATTCATAACTGAGCAACTTAGAGTTGGAAAGAACTCAGGGTCAAGAATGCCAATGCCAATTAAGTTTTTTTTAAGGGATCAACATTCTCCATTATTATATTTTCTGCTAATGCTATATTTTAAGAAGAACTAAAACTTTAAAAGTCACCTAGGATTTGCATTCAAATTTTCAGTAGGCCAAAAAAAAAGAATATTCAGAATCACGAAGGATTAGGTAGTGAGGTTACAAAACTGAAAATTTGAACATGAATTGTCATGTCTTCAACATACAAAAGAAGGCCTGGAAGTTATAACTGTAGCCCTGGCCACTATACACACCCCATGTTTTTACCTAAAATTCGACCCATCTTGAAAGTCTTACTCTAAGTGAACAACCATAGGTTTTCTCTAAATGATACAGAGAATGAATTGTATTTTACATACATCTTATCTTTGTTGTTGAACTATAGGCAAGATGAAGAATTTTGAAAAGAATTGGTATTGTAACTAACATTAAAAAATTGTCCAGGATTCTGGTACATACCTGTAATCTTAGTCCTTAGGTTGATGATGGAGGATTAGAGATCGAATGCCAACCTCAGCAACTTAGTGAGACCTTTTTGACAATTAGAAATAAAATAGGTCTGTGGGTGTACCTCAGAGGCAGAACACCCCTTGGTTCAATCCCAGTATCATGCACACACACAAAAATATATTCATCATTTCTGTTGTATTTGGTGTAACCCTATATCCCATTTCCACTGTTGTTCATTACCATCTAGAACAGAGTGCACAGAGTTTGCAGTGAACATGCATTACAGTGTGAGGGAATTTCAGAGTACTGATATCACCAACCCAGCTATAGATTTTCTTTCCCAGGCCTGGATGATGCTACCGGGCCTAATTTCTAAGACGTCTTTTCTTTCCAGTCCATTCTGTTTCTACATCAGATTTCTTGAAAGTTACTTGCCATGTATGCTTTCTTAAGATATAATTAGACTGAAGTCTTGGACAATCCTCTTCTTTACTTTTATTAAATACTTTCTTTTTATTATTAATAGCATGAGAATTTTATTATTTACATAAACACTGAGTGCTTTCTATGTGCTGTTTTTATGTGCTGGATGTTCTTTGAATAAGGAATATATTGATTAATGAAACCGCCAAAGTGTCTGTCTTCCCAGAGTTTGCAGATTAAGTGAGAGGCAGACAATACCCATAGAAAGAAAAATAATAGATGTATTTACCATATGTGAGGCTCTGTGTTCAATCCCTAGCATGGACAATTAAAAAAGAAATGTAGGTAAGTGGAATTCCAGAAAGTAATACGTAGTCAGAATTAAAATGTAACAGAATACAGTGATAAAGGAGGACAACATTACTAATTTTGACAGGATCATCAGGAAAAGCTGCTTAGAGGAGACAATTAGATAGCAGAATGAAGGGAGGGATATAGCCCTGTAACCTTCTGGGAAGAAATAGTTTCCAGGACAACAAATGAAAGGTCCTATTAAGAGGAAGTCTTTGGCATGTTCAAAGAGTACCATATGCCCCAGGTAGCAAAAGTGCAATGGTACAGAAAGAGTAGGAGATGATGACAGAAAGGTAGTCAAGGAATAAATCTTATTAGGTATTTCCGCTAAGCTAAAATCATTTTATCTTTAGTTCCAGAATCTCATTATGCTATACCACTATACCTCTACTCTCAGGCCTGCACAAGCTTTATCTTTTTCATCCGTTCTTTCTGTGAACTGAATGTTAGCATACTCCCCCCCAAAATTTTTTTCGAAGCCCTAATCCCCAGTTTGATGATAATCGGAGGTGGAAACTTTGGGAGGTAATTAGGTTTAGATGAGGTCAAGAGGGTGGAGCCTTATGATGAGATTAGTGCCCTTAGAAAAAGAGGAAGAAATCAGCCTCCACTCTGTCAGCCCTGTGAGGATGCAAGACTGTGACAGTCTGTGAACTAGGAAGAGGGCACTCAGCTGGAAGACACTGAATCTGCTGACACCTTGATCTTAGACTTCCTAGCCCCCAGAACAATGGGAAATACACGTTTGTTGCTTAAGCCACTCAATCTATGATATTTTGTTATAACCGTCCAAACTGATTAAGACACCTCTAGCCTTTGTTTATAAACACTTATAATCATTCCCCCTTCCTCACAGCATATTTATGTGTGATTTAGTGTGCTCATGAAAAAATTAGTAAAAAATGTTTTATCAGGAGAATTTACAAAATTGTTCTTCATAGCAGTAAATTGTTTATGATAAAAGACACATGCTAAAGAATGTTAGTAATAATTTGAGAACTGAGAACATGTGCAGAGGACAATCAAAGAAGAAAATATATTTAATAAAAAATCATTTTTAAAATAAAGAAAAGCGATCAGACTGTATGCCACAGATTGTAGTGTAACAAACTACCCTGGCCTATTTTTCTGGAGCTGTGACAGATGGTTATCACTTTAGCACATCAGATTATACTCAATGAAGAGGCAAAAATATTGATACAGCCACTTCAAGATGGAGACTTAAAAATCTCTTTCAAATCACAATTTCTTGAAGGCCCCCGGACTGTCTAGTCATCAGTGGTTGAGGAATGATAAGCAGCTACAATATTATTTAGCCTTTGATCCAATATTATTTATCCTTTGATCCAAGAACCAAATGAAAAAATTATGTATAATACCTCCATCTCACTTTATTTTATTGTTGATATTCTTTAGGTAAATAGAGAAGGCTGTAAAAGAATATAAGAAAAGAAAAAATAATACAACATAAAAACTCATTATTTGTCCTTTTTTGGTGCCTAATTAATCTCTGGGCAAAATTATATGTTATCAGGGAATGTATTACAAAACTTAATTAGGGATTTTAAAATGTAAGCCCAACATATTATTTTACTTAATTTGTATGTGGGATAGGAAATTTTAACTCATAGGAAACAATTCACTTTGTAGCCCATTGTCCAGAAGGGGGAGGCCAAGCCACATTTACCCTGAAGTTTAACAAAGGCCCATATTAATCTCAACTATATATTTCATTCTAGCTCTGCTTAGTAGATTAACCTAATAATTTTTCTTCACAGCAATATTTCTCTCTCTGGTATCCAAAATTGTCTTAACCTGAGATTCTTAGTAGAAAAATGTGGCCTACTCAGAAAAAGTATAAGTGAGAAGATTAGCCTAAAATTTAAACTCACTCTTTTATGAATTTTCCATTAGTTCATTAAACTTTATTTATATTGCCTACCTTTGTTTTTTTGGCCTTATAGTTGGATGCAGTTAGTCTTCCAAAGTTTCATGCATTACAAGGCTGTTCCCCAATATGGTGGTGGAAAAAGTTGCTGGACCATTACGAACTAGAGCTTAGGACAAAATAAGGTCATTAATTGAGCTGTCCTTAGAAGTTGTTAAAGGAGATTTTTTTATGGGACCCCAGTTCTTGTAACAATGAGTTGTCAGAAAAGGAGTAAGACTGGCCTTTCCCTGGTCTATGATCTCTGGCTCACTATATAATCTCTTCTTTTTGCATGTTTTTTCCCACTAGTATAATGTTGTCCACTATGAAGCCTTCATGAGTGCCAAGCAGGAGGCAAGCACCACGCTCTTGGACCTCCAAAATTGTAAGCTAAATCTATTTATTTTCTTTATAAATAAACTGCTTCAGGAATTTTTTACAACAGAAAATAGACTCATACACCAAGACTTCTGAATATCCTCACCTAAGAGGTCTATGGTTACTTCAACTAAATATCACCTCTTCTAGTAGGATTTCTATGATCAATTCATATAAATAGCAATTCTTTAGAATTCTAATTACCATATTATTATGCTGCTGAGTAGTCAGTTTCTTTCATAGTATCATTGTCAAAAACTATATTTATTTATTTGGTTTTGTTTTTTATCTGTTTTCTTTTACTAGAATATAAGAACCATGATTTTATCAAGCCAATTTTCTTGTTCACTTAGAATAGCACCTGCTACATTCATTGTTTAATTCCCATTTTTATTCATATTTTAGATTATTTCAAAATTATAGAGAAGTAACAAGGAAATAACAAAAGGTATCCATATGTCCTTCAATAGGTTCATCAATTGTGAGCATTTTGCCACATGTATTCTATCATTTTTGTAAATATTTAACATGCCTACTTACATATTTTTCAATTTAACTATTATATTTATTTATTTTCTAAGAATATTCTCATACTTAGTCTTAACAAAAATAATGACATCAGAAAATTTTTAATTTTAACAGTATTATTTGCTAATCTAACATCTGCATTTATAGTTTACAATTGTTCAAAAAGTTTTTAGCATATTTTTTCTGGTATGGGATCTAATTCATAATCATTCATTGCTTTGGTTATCAGTGGCTTTAGTAAGCCTTGATTTGGAACAGTTATTAGCTTTTCTTGGTCTTTCTTGATCATGAAAATTTTTATGAGATGTCAGTTGTTTTACAGAATGACAATAAGTATCTTTTTTATGTGGGATTTGAATATATGAATGCTGACTGCCATCTACACTTATCTTGTCCTTATATAAACATAGAAAAGAGAAGTTATTTAGATATAAAAATTACATGTGTATAAATTATATATATTATAGTTTCACTCAATCCATTTTGATATCTATAAATATTAAACCATAGTTTAGGAGCATTCTAGTGTCCTATCAAAGTTTTTAACATCCATAATAGGAGGAACTCTAGGTGAAAAAGGAGATCCTATAGAGGAGCAAATAAGGCAACCTAATTGAGGGGATGGAAGAGGGGAAGAAGGAAACTCTCTAAAGCACATGATGTATTTAAACAAACATATAAGATATCAACCACTAAGCCAAGCATGGAAAGGAGGGATGGGAGGGAATGGGATGGGGATTGGGTAAGGGATAACTGGGTGATGTGTGCATGTATATCTCACACGTTTTTTTTTTTTTTATCCCATTATGATGTCTGAATACAATGCACCAATAAAACTTTTTTTTTATTTTTTATTTTTTGGTGGTACTGGGGGTGGAACCCAGAGACTTTCTACCTCCGGGCTATACTCCCAGACCTATTTTTTATATTTTATTTGGAAACAGGGTCTCACTAAGTTGCTGAGAGCCTCACTAAGTACCTGAGGCTGGCTTCGAACCTGTGTGATCCTCCCGTCTCAGCCTCCCAAGCACGGGGATTACAAGCGTGCGCCACCACGCCCGGCCAATAAAACATTTTTAAAAATAAACAAATTCCCGACGGGCGTGGTGGCACACGCTTATAATCCCCGCGCTTGAGAGGCGGAGACAGGAGGATCGCGCTGGTTCGGAGCCAGCCCCGCTGGCTTAAGAGACCCTGTTTCCAAATAAAAAATATAAAATAGGTCTGGGAGTGTAGCCTGTGGGAGTGTATCCCGGAGGTAGAAGGGCTTCCAGGAACCCCAGTACCACCAAAAAAAAAAAAAAAAAAAATTCCCAATAGAAGAAAAATATCCATAATAAAATAAGTAGTGTTAAACAATTTCTTGAATTTTTTCTACTAAGATATTTAAGACACACTACGAACATTTTAAAAAAACTATTAGAATATGGCTTACATAGATGTCTTTAAGGCATATATATTAACAAATACAACAACTTTATTAAAATCAGCGCTCTAGTAGCTGTATTTTATGATTTTATATTTCACAAAAATACTTTGATCACAAAAGGAAAGAAGATTATTTTGGTTTAAGTTTATTTTCAACAAACTTTTTATGATGGATGTTGCTATGTACCAATATATCAGTCTCCAAAAGAGAAATTTCAAATATGTTTTGCCACCAAAAATCAATTAATAATTTCATATATTGATATTTTTAAGATATCATGTTCTATCCATTTTACCTACTTGTTTTCTATGAAGGATCTGGCTGAATACATTTAAATTCATTTAAATCAGTTTAAATGAATCAGTTATGTCTGATATATAGATTATTAATAGCCTTACCACAGAAATTTATTAAAAATTCTTGTGTCTCTGTCCAAATTTTCCTATTAGAAAATCTGTCTAATCTTTTTAGTGTAATCATTACTTCTCAACTCTAAGTACACATTTGAATCACCTTGTGAAGTTTGAAGAAATAATTATTCTCTAGTCCTAACACTTGTGATTCTTTAACTGAACCCTAATAATTGGTATTATCATAAAAGAACTTCAAGACCTCCTAAATTTTAATCAGAATTGAGAATCTCTTATCTGGACCAAGAAAACTCCTATCACCCGGTGATATTAGTCAACCAAAATGATAATGTGAAAGCCATGTTCCTTGTATACTATACTGTCCTTCCCCTCAGTGACAAACTTTGTCTGTGTCTAATTCTGTCTTACCATTTATCATCATTTAGAAGTAAAGTATTGAGACTATTTTATAGAATAAATTGGGTCATTTTGTTGCATTAATTTGTGACCAAGGAAAGTAGAACTATGAAGACTACCTTTACCAATGTCAAATTCTATTGAACTATGGAATTATTTATGACTCTCCAATCTCTTTATTATGGTAAATTTTAATAATCTGCTTGATTATTTTCTTAGAAATAGTCATGATTGCCATGATGTACTACTTAAGATAATTCCAAATAAATAGAGAACAGAAGCACTGATTTATTATAAAATTATGAGAGCACATCAAAGATTATAAAATATTTTAAGAGACCATTATGCATTTGTATATGTGCATTTGTGCATGTGCATTTGTGTATTCTTACAGCTATAATCTAAAGACGTGACCATGTAACTTAGAAGGAAGAGGTATTTTCTTATAGTTTCAAGTTCAATCCATGTGAGACAGGAACTACAAATCTCAGGGAAAGATGTAGGAGGAAGAAAGGAGGTAAGCACATAGCCTGTGCTCCTTACATCATGGAGGCTGGAAGCAAGAGTGGCAGTAGGATGAGCAGAAACTATATATAATAGCCAAGGTTGCACTCCTAGGGATCAACACTCTACTGACCCTAGCTACCACTCAGAAAAATATATTATAATGGATTTATCCACTGCTGGGATTGCAACCCTCATGACTCAATTATATCAGCTCTAAACATTAAAATATGATCTCTTTAGGGGACATTTTAATTAACTATAACAGCATTTAAATCATTTTATCTCAGCTACACCCCCAGCCTCCTTTTATCTTGTATCTAGTTTTATATAGTATGCTTTAATTAGTACATTATAGTCTCACAACATAATGAAAATCATGTTAAAAGAATATATAAATACATGCATACATTTTGAGCATAAGACAGCACATATTAAAAATAAATCATTCTGTTATTTAGATCAATAAAAATAATAGCTTTGCCTTCTTTTAATTTGAACTCTACATATATAGGCATTTTTGTGCACCATTACTAAAACAAAAATCAATAGCAGTGTTATCTGAACTTTCACCCTAATCCAATCAGGATGTGTGGACTACCAATTTCTGAGCTCATCAATGGTTCCTGAATGTAAGGCATACCCTGCCTAATCAATAACTAAGCCTTCATTAGGCTCAATCAGCTGCTGATCTGTACCTTTACATATTCAAACTCCATCCCTCTGAATAGATACTAACTGGATCTTTATTGAATGAAAAGGTCAAGTCAGGTTCCTTGGCAATCAGGTGAGCTCCTTCAAATTCACATTAACTAAGCCAGGTCTTAACTCCTTAAAAAAATGCTCATAGGGAAAGAAATAAAAGTATTGTCCTCAGTGTATTATATTATGTTCCCTATAAATGTTTAAAAATGAGGCAGACATTGTGATACATGCTTGTAATCCCAGTACTTTGGAAGCTGAGGCAGGAGGATCACACAGGTTCAAAGCCAGCCTCATCAGCTACTTAGTGAGACCCTGTTTCCAATTAAATATAAAATAGATTTGGGAGTGTAACCCGGAGGTAGAAAGCCTCTGAGTTCCAGTACCAGTAACACACACACACACACACACACACACACACACACACACACACAAAATGATCATTAGTTACAAGAGCAAGGAACATGACAACTTATTGATTATTTATATATGTTCCATATACTCTTTAAAATAAACCAACTAGTACAAGGGTTGGAAAACACTTTTTCAAGAGCCAGATAGTTAAAATATTAGGCTTTGCTGGTTATATGGTTGGTTACAACTATTTAATTCTGCTGATGTGAAAACAGATACAGACAATAGGTAAAAGAATGAGTGTGATTGTATTCCAGTTAAACTTTGTTTGTAGAAACAGTAAAGGAGCAAGTGGTTGTAGTTTATTGATTCCTGAATTTTTGGAATAAAATATGTTCCACCTTTATTGCACATATGCAAATATGTGCATATGTTTTAACTAAAAATAGAGTTGAGTGTTTATTTCAGAAAATTGAACATGGTGAAATAAAAGTACAAGAGGTAAAAGAGAGGGTTGTGGATATAGCCCATTGGTAGAGTGCTTGCTTGGCTTGACCAAGGCCCTGGGTTTTATCCCAAGCACTGAAAGAAAAGGGGAAAGGTGAGGAGAGGAGAGGAGAGGAGAGGAGAGGAGAGGAGAGGAGAGGAGAGGAGAGGAGAGGAGAGATAAGAGGTATGGGAGATTTTTGTATATAGGTGAAGCTACTAAACATTTGGTTTGTAAAAAGCATGGCTCATTAACAGAGAAATGCTTATCCTTTTCTCTTTTACTGAAGGTAACTCTTTTATAAAGATGTGTGATATAGTCTTTCCTGTAAGAAGCTACCCAATTGAAAGGTTATGCCATTCATTCACTTATCAAGCTTTAAATGAATAAATAAATAAGCAAATGAGTCTCCTGTTTGTTTGGCTGGGTTACTGAATGTGTGATATTTTATACTGTTACAACAAACTTTATTGTTTAATGAAGGCATAAGTAGCAAATTTCAAGAAAAATTCTAATTGATTCCTTTGGTGAGAACTAAATTCTGTAATAAAATTTAAGTGCACTTAGGTTTGGGGAGAGGGAGAATTGGTTAAATGTTTAATATCAAACTCAGAAATAGTGAATCAAAGGAGAAGAAATATGTTCAAATGGTCTAGAAAGATGAACCTTGAAATCAATCTTATCGTTTTAAGGATTGTAGCTCCAGGGACTCTGGTAGTTTTTCTTCATGACTTCCCCTAATACCTGATAATAGGAATAGACAGATGGAAAAACAGCACTGGTACTGTTACCCTGATATAACCCTAACTCCTGTTCTATTTATCACGAAATGTGAACAGTTCTTTGGTCATTTGTTAACACTTTCTCTCTTTCGTTATGAAAAGTGTACTGCACCACTATAGGATTTCCTTTTTCATGCACCAATAAAAAATTAAAAATAAATAAATATTTAAAAATAAAATAAGAGCCTACTTCCAAAGGAAAAAAAGAAAAGTGTACTACTGCATATACCCTACACTGAAAGTTACTCATGTATTTCAGTGGCCTACATATTCTCTGAAATTGAAACACTTATACTCAATATAACACTTAAATCAGTTGCTCCAGAGGAGAAATACAACTAGCCAGAAAGACTCTCACTTTTGCCTGGTTCATAGAAACAAATAGCACAGAATTTCATTCATTGTCGAAGTATCGCAGAATTTGTGCTGCAGTGTATATGCCAACAGGATAATGCAGCTAGGTGTACACCTGTTACGTGTGTTTGGCCATATTATCCCTGTGGGTCTAAAATCAACCCTGGGTATTCCTATACATTTTAAAGCAGCGGAATAATGTATATCTTTAAAGGAAAATTTATTTGTGCTGCAAATGTTTCTTCTAAAAGCTTTGGGACATATCAAATATAGCAATCATATGAAGAGACTATGATCTACATTATATGACAATGGATACAAATAATAATATATCTTTTATTAAATAGTTTCCACATAAAAATAAAAAACAGAATTAAAACATATCAATTGTCCTGAGTAAATTAATTGGACATTAAATAAATTTGTAATGAAAAATTTGGGGGGTTTTAATTTTATTTATTTTTTAATTAGTGCACTGTAGTCATACATCTTAATAGAGTACAAGATAGTAGAGGCATACGCACACACATCATTTATATAGCTCTTCTCCAATTCCCACCCCATTCCCTTCCTCCTCCTTCCTTCTCATGTTTGGCTTAGTGATTGATATGTTTGTGAATGTATTAGGAAATTTCCCTCATATATTTCAAATTTGCTAGACATATACAATTTGCTTATGTTTTGTGATGAAAATTTAAAATTGACTCCATAGAATAAAGTAAAAAGCAATTTTCTTAGTTTTTTTAATAAAAAAAAGCTTTTAAATTGTATTACTAATATTTAAAAACAAAAATAACATTTGAGGCAGTTATTTCACTGAGATTTTTTAGAAGTCTCTTAAATGTGCTTATGCCATATTTACTATTACAAAAATTATATTTACTATTTAAATTATATTTACTGTCCAGGCATGGTGGCACACATTGTAATCTCAGTACTTGAGAGGCTGAGAAAGGAGGATCACACAAGTTTGAAGACAGCTTTAGCCATTTAGTGAGGCTCTTAATAACTTAGTGATGCCCTGTTTCCAAATAAAATATAGAATAGGTCAGGGCTGTTGCCTGGAGGTAGAAGGCCCCTGGATTCCATCCTCAGTACCACAAAAAATTATATTTGCTAAAATTATGTTTACTATTACCCCAAATTATAAAAATATAGTTTGTCCCAAATGATTCAGTGATATATGTATTTTCCATATAAGCAAATGCTATTTTTAAAACTGATATGTACTTGAAGTTTTTGAAAAATTGAGTTTAAATAAATATATTTGTAATATAAAAGAGTAACTTTTCATGATTCCTTTTGGATCATAGTCATAGTTCTATAAGAATAAAAATGAACCTAAAAAGAAAAATTTGAATGAAAGAAATGATGAACAAAGTGTTAATGGTTAAGTCTAAGCATGTGAGCTTTAGTAAGATTGTGATGAAATTTGGGATTATTTAAAAGCAAAGTTTAATGAAAAGTCTAATAAACAATAGATGGTTATAGAAGACATTCATATAATGTTTTATAACAGATAAGGAATTAAAATATAGATCAACTAAATTTGTGAGTTAAATTTACAATTATATATGTATATTTCATATTAAAAATATCTATTAAAATAGAATAATAAAATACAGGGAGAAAATAAATTCAAAACAAAACAATTTAAAAATCCAGTGAAATATATACATATTAATAAAATGAATAAATAAAAATGGATTAAAATAATTCATTAGATCATGTGAAGGGACTAGTTTCTTAAAAATTTGACTCATGCAGCTTTGAAGAGAAACTACCCAAAGCCAAAAGAGATATAAAATTTGAATGGTCAGGGATCGAAGGCATTATATATCTGACGAACTAAAGAAATAGAATACCAGAAAGCAGTATGTAATATTAGATAAAATAGAATTTCCCATGCCAAGACTATAGGAACTACTAATGAAGGTCAACAGTTATGAAAAATATATCAAAGTCATAACATTTACAGACCTGAGTTTATCTACAAAATACAATATAAAATAGACAGCCTTTTGAAAAATTGAAAGACATCAACCTATTTGAAGGCTTGAAGGAAATTGTTTTAGAATATACTATATTGAACACAAATAAGTAGGACTATAGATTACTTGTGCAAGACTATTAAATTTGAACAGTTATTGTAAGTGAAATCTGGAGCAAATAAAGAGATGGTAAATATTCTAGTTTTGTGGTTCATATAACACTATTCAATATTGCATGAGTCTAGAAAAGGAAGCTTTGACAAATTCCAAATAATTAATTAGTATATATCTCTTGGTTGAAAAGAAACAATGCTACTCAGAAGTTAGAATGATTGAACTTAGTCTGTATCATCTTGAGAATACAATGTTGAGAGATAAAAAGTTGTAGAATATGTATGTATACGATTTAATTATACTCATGATTATTTGGAACATTTCACTTCTAAAAATATGCATATCTATAAAACAAAACAAAAGGAAACATTTTGGTAGTAGGTGAGTTTATGTGTGAAGGAAAATGGGATGGATGAAAAGAGACAGTGGGACCATTCCTTCCAGTATGGGGAAAGTATTATGTCTTTTATAACCCAACTACAAATTTCTTAGGTACTAGGGAGAAGAATAGGGAAAGAAAGGTGAGAGGGGGTGGGGCACTGACACATGCCTGTAATCCAAGTACTTGGGAGGCTGAGACAAGAGGATTGCAGTTGTTTTTTTGGGGGGGAGGTTGGTGCTACTGGAGGTGGAACCCAGAATCTACCTCCAGGCTATACTCCCAGACCTATTTTATACTTTGTTTGGAAGCAGGGTCTCACTAAGTTGCTGAGGCTGGCTTCAAACCTGCGCCATCCTCCTATCTCAGCCTCCCAAGTGCTGGAATATTTTTTATTTTGAAACGGGTTCTCACTAGGTTGCTGAAACTATGGCTAAGTTGTTGAGGCTGGTCTTTAACCTATGATCCTTCTATCTCAGCCTCCCAAGCGAGGGGATTACAAGCGTGCACCACCACGCCCTGCTGAGATAGGTGTTTTGAAACAAACTTTGTTATTAGTATTTCTTATGTTATCAGTGCTATATGTCTGGAATTTAAACCTTTAAAACTCAATAAATCCTTTAGATCAAAACTAAATATTTGTATTTACTTTGTTTATTGTTTTTAATTGGCACACCACATTTGTACATGATAGCAAGATTCATAGTGATATATTCCTGTGTGCAGACAGCATTATTTGGTCTGTTCCCTTTTCTGTACCTCCCCTTTTGGTCCCTTCATCCCTACTCGGATCTCCATCTACTATTCGAGTCATCTCTCTGCTCATTTTCCCAAGGCCCCTTTTCTTTCCATTTTTCCTCTAACCTCCACAGTGAGAGAAAACATGAGCTCCTGGATTTTCTGAGTCTTGCTTGTCTCACTTAGGATGACATTCTTCACTTCCATCAATTTCCCTGCAAATGACATATTTTTGTTCTTTTCGACTGAGTAAAACTCCACTGTATGTATATATGACATTTTCTTTATCCATTCCTTTGTTGACAAAGGTTGGTTGTCAGGTTGGTTCCCTGACTTGGGTATTCTGAATTGTGCTGTTGCAAACATGAGTTTATGCTTATTACTATAATATGCTTTGATTTGTTTGAGAAGATACCAAGTTGTGATATAGCTGGATCATATGATTGATCCATTTCTGGTCTTTTGAGGAGCCTCCATACTGATCTCCATAGTGGTTATACTAATTAATAATCCCACTAACAATGTATAAATGTTCCTTTTTCCCTCACATCCCTGCCGGCACTGATTATTATTTGCAGTGTGTGTGTGTGTGTGTGTGTGTGTGTGTGTGTGTGTGTGTCTTTTGGGTGGATTACAAGAAATTGAACCCAGGGTGTTTTACCTCTGAGCTACACACTCACCCCTATTTCATGTTTCATTTGGAAACACAGTCTCATTAAGTTGCTGAGAGCCTTGCTAGTTGCTGAGGCTGTCCTCAAACCTGCAATCCTCCTGTCTCAGCCTTCTCAGAGCTGGGATCACAGGTGTGCACAACCATGCCTTGCTTCCTTGCTTATTCTTTGTAGTGTGTGTGAATGTGTGTGTGTGTGTGTGTGTGTGTGTGTGTGACCAAAGATTGAACCTAGGGGCATTCTACCTTAGAGATATAACCCATATACTGCAGCCCTATTTTACTTTTTTAAATTTTGAAACATGACCTCATTAAACGCTGCCACACTTGGATTATTGTTTATATTCTTGATGATTGCCATTCTAGCTGGGAACTCTAAATATTTTAAATGCATATTTTGTAAATGTTTACAAGTAAAAGAAGAGTAGGAATGAATTCAAGAGTCTTGATTTTCAATGCAGTCTCTATCATAAAACTTATAAAAAGCTTGTTCAAATTCCTATCACTGAACCCTGGCTCCTTTAGATATAAAATGAGAATAAAAATATTTACCAGCCAAGTATGGTGACACATGCTTGTAATCCCAGTACATTGGAGGCTGAGCCAGTAGGATCTCAGGTTCTAGGACAGCCTCTGCAAGTAGGGAGACTCTCAACAACCTAGTGAGACTCTGTTTCAAAACAAAAATTTATCAAGGATGAAGATTGTAACTCGGAGGTAGAATGTTCCTGGGGTCAATTCCCACTTACACACACACACACACACACACACACACACACACACACACACTTTACATAGCAAAGAAAATGGTGTCCAAATGTGAAAGGTTTTTTTCTAGTGAGTGCTAATTATTGCAACTCTTTTTTATTTAATATACACTATATATCCTAAGTATATTTAAAACACTTTTAATATCCAAAATAATAAAAATGAAAATTAACAATTATTTTTTCTTTTTTTTTTTTGTATTGGGGATTGAACCCAGGGGCATTCTACCTAAGTTACATCCTCTGCTCTATTTTACTTTAAAACAGGGTCTCACAAATTTGCTGAGGCTGGCCTCAAACCAGTGATCCTCCTGTGTCAGCGTCCCAGGTACCCAAGATTAGAGGCATGTGCCGCTGTGTCCATTATTGTGTGTGTGTGTGTGTGTGTGTGTGTGTGTGTGTGTGTGTGTATGAGACTGTGTGTGAGAGAGAGAGAGAGAGGGAGAAAGTACTAAGGATTGAACCCAGGGGCATTGTGAATCTGAGCTATAGCCCCAGACCTTATTTATTTATTTATTTATGATATTGGGGATTAAACTCAAGGACTATTCTACTTCTGTGTTACAACTCCAGCCCTATTTTTTTTTTTTTTTTTTTTTTTGGAAATAGGGTCTTCCTAAGTTGTGGAGGCCCTCATTAAGTTGCCGAGGCTGGACATGAACCTGCAATCCTCCTGTCTTGGGCTCCCAAGTACTGGGATTTCAAGTGTGCACCACCACACCCAGGTATCCCCATTTTAAAGAGGAAAAAAATCGAGGCTCGGGAAGATATTCATTCAAATCCACATGAGTTATAAATATCAGTGACAAGATTCTGATATTTTAACTCTAACTATAAATTATTGCCATTCCTTTCCGTAAAAGCATTCTTTGTAGCATAGAAAATAATTATGGAGGTGGAAAAGTAACTACTTTAAGGGCTTTTCTCATCTCTAAAGCCTGAAAAATTCCTTAGTAATTGTGTAATCAATCATTTTTATTCATTAAATTATTTAATCACATTTTCTAATAGATAGTATCTATCATTTGAATAAAAGGCTTGCCAGATGCCTTGATTTGGGTCTTGAGGAAGGGCCTCTCCTGACTACAGAGCTGCATGTTTTGGTACAGTGATTTTTATATTTCGAAGTCTTAATGATATGTAGCCTTCTGCTAGTAACTGAAGTGGCGCTCTGTCACCCTGCTGCTTTTGCTCACTGTCTGCCTGACAGCTAGGAGAGAAAAGAGCTATCTGCTCTGCCACTGTTGCTCCCAGGAGTCCACAGCTATGCCACCTAATCTGAATGTTGTGCTTCGGTAACTCCTTAAGAGGGTCTTCTGCCCACTCAGCTTATGTTCCCTAACCACATGGCAGCTGTTTGGGAAGCCGGCTCTCATCAGTTCTCTACACAGAGCTCTCTCAACAGAGTTGCTCTGCAGCAAATATGAATTCAGTGATGGCAGGCTCCTACCTTATGGAGATTTAGGCATCACACTATTCAAAGGTAAAGAAGAGTCACTGATAGCACCTACAGAGTTATTTACAAGCCATCTCTAGTACATATTGGCCTGACTGAGCTGTACCTAGAAGAAAGTCAAAATATCTAGTAGAATTACTTTTGCTTTTTTGTGAGGAACATGTATACTATTCCCCACGGTGTCTATAGTAATTTACATTCCTACCAACAGTATATAAGCGTTCCTGTTTCTCTACATCCTCACTGGCATTTGTTTTTTCTTTTAAGTAATGGCTGTTCTAACTGAGGTGAGGGGATGTCTCATTATTGTTTTGATTTGCATTTACCAGATGATTAATAAAGTTGACTGTTTTTTTCATAAATGTGGTGATCATATTTTAAAATTATTTATTGGTGACCTGAAGAAAAAGGTCCTTTTTCTTTCCTTTTTCTCCGTAGCCTTCACATATGAGAGAAACATGTGGCCCTTTGATTTTCTGAGTCTGGCTGATCTCCCTTAGCGTGATATTCTCAAGTGCCATCCATTCTCCTGCAAATGACATAATTTTGTTGTTCTTTATGGTG
Source organism: Muscardinus avellanarius (assembly GCF_963383645.1). Taxonomy (NCBI): domain Eukaryota; kingdom Metazoa; phylum Chordata; class Mammalia; order Rodentia; family Gliridae; genus Muscardinus; species Muscardinus avellanarius. Next base: position 20,953,157 of record NC_137792.1, on the reverse strand, counting down.
GAGTAGATCTCCATTGTGCATACATACCATATGATTTTCTTCATCTGTTCATCTATTAACAGATGCCGAGGTTGGTTCCATAACTTGGCCATTGTGAAATGTGCTGCTATAATAAACATGGGTTTGCATAGATTGCAATTATTATTCTGGATAAATACTGAGTGGTAGTATAGTGGGGTCATATGTTAATTCTATTTCTAATCTTTTGATGAACCCCCATACTTATCTTCATACTGGTTGTATTAATTTGTAATCCTGATGACAGTGAATAAATGTTCATTTTCCCCATATTCTAGGCAGCATTTATTATTGCTTCTATTCTTGATGATTGTCATTCTAATTAGAGTGCGATGTAATATGAGTGTAGTTTTCATTTGAATTTCCTAGATTGCTAAGGATGTTAAAATGATTTTATATATTTGTTGTCCATTGGTATTTTGGTATTTCTTCTTTTCATAAATGTCTATTTATTTCAATTGTCCCTTTAGTAATTATAGTTTTTTTTTTTTTTTAACAAAGTGGAGATTGAATGAAGGGCATTTTACCTATGAGCTATACCCAGAACCCTTTTTTTTTTTTTTTTTTTTTGAAACAGGGTCCCACTAGTTTTCTGAGCATCTTGCTACATTGTGAAGACTTCCTTGAAATTTCAATCTTCCTATCTCAGATTCCTAAATGGTAGTATTACAGGTGTGTGCCACAATGCCTAGCTTGAGTTTTTATATTTTCTGAATATAAGTCTTTTGTCAGAGAAGGACATGACATAGGTTTTCTCCCATTATTTCAGCTATCTCTTTGTGCTCTCGTTTTCTTTGCTTGCTATGCAAAAGCTTTTAAATTTTGTCTGTCCCTGTCCTTTATGAATTTTAATTGGATTATTTGAGGGCGGTTATTTTTTAAGTTCCTTATATATTTCCTTATGTTAAACCATTTTCAGATGAATGCTTTATGATTTTTTTTTCTGTTCTATAGGTTGTCTCTTCACTCTGTTTACTTAGTTTTAACATAATATTTTTGAGGGTCATCCTGAATTCAACCCTTTATGTTGGTGTAGAGTGTTCCATTGTATTGATATGCAACATTTTGTGTACCTATACAGTTGTTTCCAGCTTGGGGCTATTATAAATGATTCTGCTATGAACGTTTACATGCAGTTCTTTGTGTGTATATTTGTTAATTTCTTTTGGATAGATTGATACCCAAGAGTAGAAATGAAGGGTCTTGTGATATTGCATGTTTAACTTTTTGAAAAACTGCAAAACTGTTCTTCAAAGTAGCTGTACTATTTTACATTTTCACCAATAATATGTGAGTATTACCATTTCTCCACATCCTTTTTTACCCATATTAGCCATTCTAGGGTATATGAAATGGTGTCTCATTGTTGTTTAAATTTGCATATCATCAACACAAATGATGTTGAGTATCTTTTTATGTGCTGAAGTCATTCATACATCTTTTTTGGTGAAAATTTTGTCCATATATCTTGCCCATTTTTATAATTTTATTGATATAATTATATATTGCAGGAAGATTCAAAGTGATACGTTTATATGCATATATATCATTTTATATATTTCCTTCTGCATGCCCCTCATTCCCTCTTTCCTCACTCTAAAAGTTAGTGACATTGATAACAATACCTTCTTATATGGACGTAGCATTATCTAAACTGTTTTCTTTCTTAAACATTCTTTTTCCTTTCTTCACCTTCGACTTTAATCCACTTGCATTATTCCACTGGTATGTTTTTATCATTTACCTGAAATCTCTTGAATTTCCATTTTTCTCTCTAATTTGTGCATATGAGAGAAAACATATGACCATTCACTTTATGAGCTTGGCTGATTTCACTTAGAATAATATTTTCTAGTTCTATCCATTTTCCTGTGAGTGACATAATTTTTTATTTATGGCTTAATAAGACTCTATTGTGTGTATACCACATTTACTTGATATCCATTCATCTGTTGACAAACACCCAGGTTGTTCCTGTCGTTTTGCATTGTGAATTGTGCTGCTATAATAGTGAACTATTATATCGGATCCTTTATCTTCTTATTTTTGAAGTGTTCAAGAATTATTTAGTAGATTATGGACATTGACCCATGTTTGCAAATATGTTTTCCAAGTTTGTTTTTATATTTTTTATTTTCTTGGTAATGTTTCTGAATTGCAAAAGTTTTTTTTAACTTTTATGAGAACCAATTTATTGTTTTTTCTGTATTGAACCATATTCTGGGTATTATATCTAGCAAATATTTGCTTCAAATGGAGTCTCAAAGATCTTCTGTGTTTCCTTCTAAAACTTATTGATTTGACTTTTATGTCTAAGTCTATGACCTATTTTAGTTAACTTTTCTTGATAGCATAACATTCCCAGCTTTGATCTTTATTCCCCTGCATTCTGGGATCAACATCAGGTAGAGCAATCATTTGAAACATTAAGTTATGTCATATTACTCTTGCTGTTAAGACCCTCTAATGACTCTGCATTTCATTCTAAGTGATACTCAAAGTTTTCTGATGTCATCAGTATTCTACCTTTTGATGTCATCTCCTTCATCTTTCTAACCTGCGTGATTTGCTTTAAATAAGTCTAATATCTCCACTTGAAGATTTCTGCAGAAGATGCTTCTAGTGCCAGGATCATTTTGTTGCCTCTTCATCATCTTCCCCAACCACTATCCATAAACTAGTGTTCTATGTCAGACTCTTTGTCCTCCTATATTTTTGTGTTTTTCTTTGTGGCCTCTGGTATCTCCCAACCTAATGTAGTTATATTTATTTACCTTTGTTTGTTTATATGCTGCCTGCTTCTCCACAACAGGGAAAGCTTTTGAAGATCAGAGGTACTTTTTTTCAATTTACCATTCTATCTTCCTTACCTTGAAAAGTGTCTGACACATAATAAAACTTCTTTGAATGTCTGTGGATTAAAAACATAAATAACTCATAGTTCATATATTTACTTCCAAGAAAATGTCCTAGAGAGGCACATTAATCCATGTATGCTTTTACTCTTGAAGAAAAGTGTAGAGTAATACTACAGATAATTGTACCATTAAGATACACAAAATATTTTACATGTTAATTCAAATAGTATTACAAAAAGGAAAACTCCTTTTGAACTAGTTGAGAAGCAGAGTGAGCACAAGTTTAATTATTTAATAGTATAGTTTTTGGTAAGTTCTATAAGTCTTTTGGTTGAGTTTGTTAGATCTTTTTAGTATCATGCCATCTGCAAATAGTAAAAGTTTACGTTCTTTTCCTATTAGTATTCCTTTAATTTCCTTTTCTTGCCTTATTGTTCTAGCTAGATTGTCAAGTACTATATTGAAGAGAAGTGGTGATAATGGACATCCTTGTCTTGTTCCTGTTTTTAGGATGAATTCTCAAAGGTTTTCCCCAGTTAGTGATGTTTCCCCATTAATGATGTTGGCTGTGGGCCTATGTAGATTGCCTTTATGATGTTGAGGTATGTTCTTTCTATTCCAATTCTCTGCAGTCCTATTAGCATAAGTGAATGTTGGATTTTGTCAAATGCTTTTTCAGCATCTTTGAAATGATCATGGGATTTTTGTCTTTGGTTCTGTTTATTTGATGAATTAAATGGATTGATTTTTGTAAGCTGAACTAGCCTTGCATCACTGGGATGGATCCTACTTGGTCATGGTGTATAATTTTCTTAATGTGGTTTTGAATGCATGTTACTAGTATTTGTTTATCAGTTTTGCATCCAAGTTTATCCAAGATATAGGCCTGTAGTTTTATTTCCTTGAGCTCTCTTCATTTGGCTTTGTTATTAATGTAATGTTGGCTTCATAGAATGTATTTGGGAGAGTCCTGGGTTTTTTTCTCTTTCATGAAATAGATTGAGGAGTATCAGGACTAACTCTTCTAAAAAGGTTTTATAGAATTCACTTGGGAAACCATCTGGTTCTGAGCTTTTCTTTGATGGTAAGCTCTTTATTGCTGTTTCAATCTCTTTGATTGCTATTGGTTGGTTTAAATTTTCTATACCTTCTTGATTCAGTTTAGGCAAGTTGTATTTATCTAGAAAGTTTTCAATTTCCTCCAGATTTTCCATTTTGTTGGAGTATATTTTTTCAAAGTAGTTTCTGATAATCCTCTGTATTTCTACACTGTCAGTAGTAATATCTCCTTTTTATCTCTTATCTTTGTAATTTGGGTTGATATTCTCTCTCTCTCTCTCTCTCTCTCTCTCTCTCTCTCTCTCTCTCTCTCTCTTTCTCTTTTGGCTAGGTTGGCTAGTGGTTTATCTAACTTGTTAATTTTTTTTTTTGAGAAACCAGCTTCTGGTTTTGTTGATTTTCTGTATATTTTTTATTCTCTACTTCTTTGATTTCTGCTCTGATTTTAATAATTTTCTGTCTTCTACTGGATTTGCATTCAGATTGTTCCTGTTTTTCAAGGGTTTTGAGGTGTGTCATTACATTTTTTATTTGGTGATTTTCTGGGTATTTTTTTTTATGTGAGTACTCAGTGTTATGAGTTTTTCTCTTAATACTGCCTTCAAAGTATTCCAGTGGTTTTGATATGTTGTACTTCAATTTTCATTTGTTTCTAGAAATTTTATTTTACTCCTTACTTCTTTCTTCTATGATCCATTCTTCATTCAGCAGTATGGTATAAGGTAACCTAAATGAAGAGAATGAGGGAAGGGAAGAGGGAAATTCTCTAATGCACATGATGTACTTTTAAAAAAATATCAAAGTCAATTACTAAGCCAAACATGAGAAAGAAGGAGGGGGAGGGAATGGGATGGGAATTGGATAATGGCTAATTGGGTGATGTGTGCATGTATGTCTCTACCATCTTGCATCCCATTAAGATATATGAATACAATGCACCAATAAAAAACATTTTAATAGTATATTTATAGTTTTTATAGTGCCAGGCATGATGCCACATGCTTGTAATCCCAGTACTTTGGAGGCTGAGACAGGAGGATCACACAGGTTCAAAGCCAGCCTCAGCTACTTAGCGAGGCTCTAAGTAACTTAGTAAGACCCTGTTTCCAAATAAAATATAAAATAGGTCTAGGAGTATAGCCCAGAGGTAGAAAGCCCCTGAGTTCCATTCCCAGTTCCACTAAATAAATAAATAAATAAATATAATTTTTATATAAATATGGTAAATTTTTAAAAAATAGTGAATACTAATAGGGGTATATAAATATATATTATTTTATAGATGATATAATTCTTATTTAGCTACCATATAAAAAATAATCAGCTGGGCGTGGTGGCGCACGCTTGTAATCCCAGCATTTGGGAGGCTGTGACTGGAGGATTGAGGTTCGCGGACAGCCTCAGCTACTTAGTGAGGCCCTCTGCAACTCAGTGAGACCTGGTTTCAAAATAAAGAATAAAAAGTAGGGCAGGATGTGTAGCTCAGAGGTCGAATGCCCCTGGATTCCACCCCCAGACCCGCAAAAAAATAAAAAATAATAACCAATATTTTTTCATTTATATAAATATATTTTTGTGCTATTATACACATGTCAGAATCAATAATAATAATTACATGAAGGCAAAAATAGATGATTATTCAATATGGTTTTTACAAAATGCTTTCCTAAAAATATTTGTTTTAGATATAGTAATGTAACTATTTCCATAATATATTATCAGAATTGCTTATTTCTTGGATTCAGAAAGCACTGTCATATTTTTATTTGCCTAGTTAAAACATTTAAGAAGTAGCTCATATGTTTTGGGAGTTTGTAAATGCAAGGTCAGCATTTTTATTATGTATTATTCACTCAATATAACTTGACAACATAACTTTTCAAGTTCGAACATATTGGTCAAAAGTTTCTATTTATTGAACAGAAATTTATGTGTGAGCATTACATAAGGCATTTTGAGAACATACAAATATAGAAAATATGTGTATCCTCTTCCTAGTAGTTTATAATCAATTCCTATAGATTTAAAGCAAAATGGAAGAAATGGCTTTAATTCAAGTAGATAACTGAGTAATAATTTCTCATAAAATCAGGTACAAATATATGTGTGTATATGTTTGCTTGTATAATTGGGTCTAATACTGTGGAATATTAAGTTTATTCAAATGAAACGTGCTTTACAACCATGAGCCTATTGAGGGGGTAGTGAAGAGAAACTCATGTATAGTTAATAAGTTAGGATGCTAGCATACAATTTGAGTCAAAGTATATTTTCCTAAGTATAAAACATACTGCTTTCTCCATGAAAAACATTAGTCTGATAATTCCTATTTCTCATATTTGAAATATATATTTCCCCTTAAATACCTTAAGAGAACTTTAGGCTATCTTTACTGTCTATGAAATGAGAGAAAAACTTGGAGACATTTCAAACTTTAAACTTAATTTTTATCTTTCTTTGAATGAAATGTGGGGTATTCTCCTGTTGAGCCCTTATAAAATAGAGGTTTAAGAAATTTGAAGTTTTTAAGGAAGGTATACCATGGTTTCACTGTCACAGTGCTTTTTTAAATATTTGAAGTACTTATTATATGGTAGTATTATGCTCAATTCTTATCTATACTGCTTAGATTAGAGTCCATGACCTATATTATTGGAATTTTGAAGAAATCTACTCAGATTCCTTTAGCTAAAAGATGAGTCAAATATCTTTCCATGGTTACGTAATTATGCTTTGTAAGACCTATAGAAGAAACAAAGTTCTCCTTTGACAAGAGCAATTCATTCAAGGAAATCAAGTTTTTTTTTTAATCCTTAGTTCCTGTAAAAACCTGGAAATGTGAGTTATGTGACAAGTCAAACTCCTGAATAATACTCACATTGTATTCTTGATTTAATATTTTCTTATTTTGCTAAGTCTCTTTGTAATTTTGATTGTTTTTTTCTGTTTTGTCGTGCTGAGGCTTGAACCCAGGGGCATTCTACCTCTGATATATATCCCCAGCTCTACTTTATTTTTATTTTGACACAAGGTCTCACTAAGTTGCAGAAGTCCTTGCTAAGTTGCTGATGCTGGCTACAATCTTCCTCTTTCAACCTCCCACATAATGGGATTATAGGCATGCAGCATCATACCTGGCTTCTTTTTAATTTCTTATTTTAGATTTAAGGCCTTAAAGACCATACTATATTGAAACAAAGAAAGAAGGGGAAGAACTATAACTTTGGTTTTATTATAGCTTTCTAATACTAACATTCCATACTTTATTTAAAAATTAGTTTTCCTGCTGTATCACCAATAAAACCATGTGTTTGGCTCTTTTTCTAGTCATACTTTGATGATAGCATAGTTGTCTAGGTACATATACAAGTATTCAACCTAATGAAATTTCTTGACTCTAATGCAAGTGTATATAATCAAAACCTGCTAGGCATAGGCATTGATGTTTGTTTGTTTGTTTGTTTGTTTGTTTTGTAGTACCAGTCTGTACTAAGAAAGTCAGACAGAAAAAGAGAAAAAGAAAGACAGAGAAAGAACAATTTGAAGTGTTCTAAGTATTTCATATGTAACATTAGAGATATAGCAGAAAGCTTAGGCCTGTAGCATCCCAAAGACAGCTCTGGGATAATTAGCTATCTTAGTTGGAACTAGAGGATCATAAAAACCACAAAATGATGCTAAGATACTTAAAAATTTACTTAGCCCACTTGGCTGGCATTAAAGCTAAAAAAGGAAACAGCTTTCTAATAGTGATATGAAAATTCCGATACCAGAACATTAAGAAGTAATACTAGTTGATTGATGAGTTTTGAGAAAAGAGAAAATTACATATTAGAAAGGGGGGAAAGCAGCCACTGTTCTTAGAAAATGACCCATTTAGGATTCCCTTTGAATAAGCCAGTTCACTAAAGGAAATTCTAATGGATGGATAAAAGAAAACAGATAACTCAGATGTTCGACCCTTGCAGAGAAGTTAACATCCATGCGAAGGTGTCATGGTCAACAGGACCCAAGTGGAATATAGTAATTTCAATAGTTGATTGAGAATTTTTCTCAAATCCATCTCACAACTACTGCTTATAGATTATTAAGAGAAGAAAGTACAGTTATTGTGAATATTAGAACTAAAGTTCCTAAAAAACAAATGATCAGAATGATATTATGTTCCATCTTTGAATGTGATTCCTCTAACTTCAGAGAATGAACACTGGATGATGGTGTATATTTAGAAGTCTCATGAGTTGTGAAGTAGTTCCATGGGTTATATAGTACCTGATGGTATCATGAATAAAAAAGAAGTAACATTCACTGGCAGAGGCGGCGCCATTCTTGCTCTATGTCAGGGTCGCAGCTGGGAAGAGAATTCCTCAGGGCTGGAAGACTCTGGCAAAACTGAAGCCATTATCCCTCTTGATTTTAGTTATAATAATGATAATATTAATGAAATTTGAATATTTCTTTAATTGAGGATTGATTTTTATAATAATCTGAAAATTGATGTGAATATGATTGGAAAATGCCCTAAGATTTGTGCTGGAAATAGCATTAAGAAAAATATGACTATTAGAGGAATTTCAAGAAGCTACATAGAAAACAGCTCTTTGCTCCTCTGCTTACAACACCTAACTCACTTAAGGCTTTAGTTATGAAAGGAAAAAGTTAACTTTAGGCAAATTATACCTACTGTGCAAAGCCCTCCATATGACTGCTTATAAGTTAGGGTGTCAACTGTGGTATCCCCCTCAGGGGGCTAGCACTAATCAAAATACTTTTCCACCTCCAACCATCCTCCACTTTCCTGTAATGAGCGATGATCATTGGAAAACACAGAGTTAATATTATTGGAAAATTGTTTGATGTCGGGACTCTGCCATTCCTACAGAGGGTTGGGCAGGCAGGGACCTCCTTGGTGCCTGCTCACTAAAGACAAAAGAGTTCTCTTGGTAAACAACTCAATAGGTACTATAGAAAATTAGATGTAGGCATTGTATGTTAAAAAAAATAGAATAAGTTTAGTATAAATTTGGTGGTTGGGTCAAAATAAGTTATAGAATACATAGTAGTCAAAAATAAGAGATGAAATTAGCAGCTAATTTTTTTTTTTTTTTTTTTTTGGTGGTACTGGGGGTGAAACCCAGAGACCTTCTACCTCTGGGCTATACTCCCAGACCTATTTTATTTTTTTATTTGGAAACAGGGTCTCACTAAGTTGCTGAGAGCCTCACTAAGTAGCTGAGGCTGGCTTCGAACCTGTGCGATCCTCCTGTCTCAGCCTCCCAAGCGCGGGGATTACAAGCATGCGCCACCACGCCCGGCTAAAATTAGCAGCTAATTTTAGAAATAGAAATAGTAAGTTTAGCATTTAGTAGTTAAGGATAAGTTTAGTTAAAGTTTATTATGTGTGATGGAGAAATCGGCTAGGCAGAGCCTCTCCCACTCCCCCTTTTCTGGTGTTTTTGATCAAAGATCATAAGAATTTAAGGAAATAAATTGTATATTTAGTATTTTAAAATATAAAATATAAAAGTAAAATGTTTTGTGCCCCTTAAAGATTTTTAAAAATCTTTGTGCTCCTTTTAATGGAAAAGCCCCTTGTTTTCTGTACTTTTGGTTTAGCTTTAGGTTTTAATGTGCTTTGCAGAGCTCCATTGTTAGGTTAATAATTAAAATAAAATTGATGTTTGTGGCTAGGTAACCAGAATGATTTGTATGACGTTAATTTGGATAATTTCGGGTTTTGGGATATGAGCTCATTGAGGCAGGTTGAATTGTTTTAGATAAAGTGCAAAATGTACCTAGATATATTAAAAACATGTTCTGCTAAAAGTTGTTTGTACTCAGGTGTATTAAGGATATGTTTTGCCAAAAGTTGTTAATACCAAATATATCCGTGTAAAAGCATACAAAAAACAAACAAACAAACAAAAAACAGGGAAAACAAGGGGCTTCGAGGTGTGCCTGCTACATGGAATTCAGGTTAATGAAAGACTAAATGAAAAACAATGTATGTGTAATGTGGTTTTAAAAAACTAAATGAAAAGCAAAATACGTATGATGTGGCTTGCTGTAATTTGTCATATTCATGTATAAATAAAGCATATTCTAGGGCACAGGCAGAGATGCCTTCCCCCTGCTACTAAGCATGGCGTTTCTCATCCTTCAATTTCGCTGACCCTACACCTCCTTCAAGACCCCTGGACTGGCCAAGGCTGGACCCTGGCAATTCACACAATACACATCATTGATTTGAATATTGTTTACAGTAGTGTTCTTGTGGATAGAAGCAGTGTGTCTTGTTCTAAGACAATTAATTTATTATAGCAAATTTGTAATAGATGAAATAGATCTTTTTTATGCTAACTTGAGATTGGATTATTTTTCTAATTCATCAAAGGGAGCTAACATAGCAATGACTGTGTTTCTCCTTTTCAAAGGACCAAAAAGTATGTATGAGGTATCCTGTAAATAGCATGTTTGTGCAGGAAGAAAAGCAAATATGTTAATTCTTATTTTTGTGAGAAATTGTATATATGCGACATGAGTTATTTGTTGTTGTTACAAGTTTCCTATCTTTCCTTTTTATTGGAAATATGTCTGGGACTAAGGTGATAAATTATGTGGAAATTGAAATATATTCATGAAACCTAAAAATTTAGTAGAGATCAAAAATATGACAGATCTACCATCTAGCAAGTCCCCAAATCATTTTCTGAAATATAGGCTGCTTGGTTCTTAGATATGGATGCTTTCCATATGTCAGAATATCCACATTAACATTAAAATAAAATTCTCTTTTTAAAGAGAGGCTTTATAAAATAGTGCCTATGACCACAGATTGAAATCCTGTTTCTTTCCCTGCTACTTATATGTCCACAGGGAAATTACTGATTTCTTTCTGTCACTCAGTTTCTTCAACTATAAAATGGGGTTGAAAATTCTAGCACATACCTCTTAGAACTATTTTGAAGATTAAACAAATATAGGAAAATAATTTTAACCAAACCGACTTAAAAGCACAAAATAATTTTTGCTACTGCTATTGCTACTACTAGTAGTATTAAATAATAGTAATAAAGTGAAGGTTATATTGTAATTCACATTCTTTATCTCAAATGAGAAATAAATATGGAAATGTTGGTGCTAAAGGGAAAATACTTGTTCACACATTGGTATTTATGTATTCCTCAAATTAATATTTACTAGTATACATATTTTTATTTATGTCATACAAATTATCTTTACAATATAAAAGGTAATTGCCACCTGGTGGGGTGGCCCATGCCTGTAATCTTTTTGAGAGGCTGAGACAGGAGGATGACAAGTTCAATGCCAGTGGACAATAACAGTGAAACCTTGTTTCAAAATATAAAATAAAACAGAATTGGGGTTATAACAGAACACCTCTAGGTTCATTCCCAAGTACCATACACAAAAATGATCTTTTTTATGCTAACTTTATTAACACAGCATTGGATTCACAGACACAAAAACTTTCTTTTTCCCAGAAAAGTATTTTTTTAACAGTGTTTGGTATGAAGGTCCACAGGTACAGCTGAAGAAGATTTCAATTTAGTTCATGAGGCCTATTTCTTTTTACTTTTTAAAAAATGTGTGAATAAAAATTTATATTTTCATGATACTAGGGATTGATTTCAGTGACAATCTATCTCTGTGCTACACATCCAGCCCTATTTCATTTTTAATCTTGAAAAAGGGTCTCAATATTTTGCTGAGGGCCTCACTAATTTGCTAAGGCTTACCTTGAACCTGCGGTCCTCCCATCTCAGCCTCCCAAGTACTGGGGTCACAGGTATGTACCAGGACACTGGGCTTAAAATTTACATTTAAATCCAAACTGTAGAATCTTTCAATCTTTAAAACTTTGTCCTTGATAGAACAAAAATGAAACACTGAGTCCATAAAATACATATTATATATAGCATACAATATATTAAATAGTATACAATATAATGTATACTATTTACTGTATATTATAAAACATATATCTCATATACTATGTGCTATATAATATATAATATATAATGCATTACATAATATATAAAATATGTGCCAGATTATATAGTACACATTATACAGTGCATTAAGTAGCAGGCATATCATGTATCATAGGATACATATGATATAATATATGATGAAGGACATAACACATTGTATTTTATATCATATCATATATATATAATTTATAACTTGTAACATAATATATAATGTATGTTATCTCATCTATTTTATAATATAAACTATTTTATCATATATTATGCTTGTATATATTTTTATACATTATATAATATATTGTATACTATATTAAGTATTATGTTGTATAACATATATTTTATGTTATATTATATCATATTTTTTTAATTTATTTTTTATTGGTGCAATGTATTCATACATCATAGTGGTATAAAGAAAATACTTTTGTAGACATACATGCACATCTCGCCCAGTTTATTATATCATATTTTAGATAGTGATGAACAGTTTAATATGCATGTTCCAGACTTTATAGTTTCATTTCAAATTTGTGGTGCCACATGCCTATGGTCCCAGTACTTGGGAGGCTGAGACAGGAGGATTGCAATATTCAAGATCAGCCTCAGCAACTCAGCAATACTCTCAGAGACTTAAGGAAACCCTCTTTCAAAATAAAAAATAAAACGGGCTTGGAATGTACCGCAGAGTTAGAATACCCTGGGTTCAATCCTTTGTACTATGAAAAAAATAAATGCGAAGCACTACTCAAGACACTTTATAGAAGCATTCGATTGATTTACTCAGTTTGCATTACTAATTCAATAATGGAAACTGCCCTTGAATGCTCAAAGACAGGAAACATTCTAAAATTTCTAAAATTCTCTCGTTTCTCAGTAGGTTTTGGTCACTCTAGCTTTTGTGTTTGAAGTAGACAAGTTATTTAAAGTCATACTACACAGATTGGAACTTAGATGATAGCATAAAACAGTACTGTGATATTTTATTGATGTTTAAGTTTTATTTAAGATGACAAACTTCAGGGAAGTGTCAACTGCCTGGTTCTCGTGGTTTCTGGTACTGATTATGATTGTACACTGAATGTTTTATTTTAATGGCAAAAATATGAAATATAGATCTTCCAAAAACATAAAATATATTGCCATTACTGTTTGAAGTATTCTTTACCTTCTAGAATGATACAAAGTGATATCTGAGTAGCTGAATTACATAGACACCTATGTTATATTTATCCCATTTTTATTTTAGTACCCGATTAATAGGCAATACAAGTTCTGGGTGTTTGAATGGTCTTAACTGCTTTGGTCCTGACTTGACTACTATGTCACTTGGTTTGAACAAATAATTTTAATCTTTGCTTTTTTTTTATGTGTGATATAATATTAAACTACAAATTCAAGATCATTTAGATTTTGTTCATATTTTCTAGAATAAGGCATAACTTTAAGGTATTTTCCTTTTATAATTTTATTGGTAAATTATAGTCTTGTAGTCTCACATCATAATTTAGTTCATAGTGATCGTGACATATATGCATAAAACATGTATGGTAAGTTTATCAATTTTCTTGATATTATTTTGAATGCATATTGCTAATGCTTTGTTTGGAATTTTTCATCTAGTTTTTTGATATCTTATTATATTTTATTTATTGTTATTATTTTTCACAAACAATAGATTTACTGTAACATGCTCTGGCTCATATAATTAAATTAAAAAATTTAACACATTTCAAAAATACATTATAATGAGTCTTAGGACTACAATATGACAATGATTGCAAAAACCATAGATATGAGCCCACTGTCTGGATGGCATCCAGGGGCAACAGTGAGAGAAAACCCACATATACACAGAGAAATGCCACACATACACAAAGAAAGAGCATTTCATATATTTTGTTATGTTGTATCTATTTTTATTTAATTCTAGGAACTTTTTTAAATTTCCCTATTTATTTTCAAAAGTATATAATTAAATCTCCATATATTATATAATCCCTTTGCGTTTTCTTGTTGTTAATTTCTACTTTCATTCCATTATGATCTCAAAAGACACAAGGAATTATGCTACCTTTTTAAAATTTGCTAGTACTTGCTTTGTGGCTCAGAATGTAGTCTGTTTTGGAGAAGGTTCAATGACCATTTTAGAAGAATGTGTATTCTGCTGTTATTGGTTGGAATATACCATATATGTCTATTAGATCCAATTGGTTTGTAGTGTTTTTAGGTCTGAATGTCTTCATTAATTGTTGTCTGTAAGAATGATCTAGCAGTATAAGAGGTGTGTTGAAGTCTCCTAGTATTATTTTATGGGAGTCTATCTGAGTCTTAATGTCCCAAGGAGTTTGTGCACATGCCCATATTTAGGGCATAAATGTTTACTCTCATTATGCCTTCCTTCTTGTTGAATTCTTTTGTCAGTAAGAGATGACCCACTTTATCTCTTCTGAAAGTGTTTACTTAACATTTGCTTTGCTGGTGTAAGAGTTGCTGTACCTGCTTATTTTCAGTCTCCAGTTGCATGCAATATCTTTTTCCATCCTTTAGCCTATGAATATCTCTGAAAATCAAATTTATGAATTCTCCTTTTGTCATTTTATGCAGTTCAGCATCAGTGATCTTTATTACCTTTGAGTTGTGGGAATTTATTGTTTCCTCAATTGGTCTCATTCTCATGTTTTCAGAATTCTCAAATTTGTGTCTCTATTGTCTTAGCATCTACTTCCTCTTTGTGTTGAAGTCCTATGTCTATTTATTGTTCTTTTATAATAAGGCCTATGCTGGAGTATATATTTGCCTCAACGAGTCCATCTCAAATAATCAGACTTTTGAATTAGTCTCCCTGAATCTCTTTAGTGGGTTATAGTTCTTAGTGCAGGCAACCAGGAGCCTCTGATTGGCTGCAGACCCCTGTGCTTTCTGCACCCAAATGCAATAGGGCCAGATACCTATACTATTCTGTTCAGAGCCTGTGGGGTCCTGGATGAGATTTAATGCCCTACAGATACCACTACTGCTCTGCTGGTTGTAAACAGGTGGAACAGTTCAGACCACTGTCCTCCAACATCTCTGGTCATTGTGTCCAAAGTCAGTAAAGCCAGAGATTATGATATTTTGAGCTTGTGTCCCAGCAGGCTGAGCTTTGATAGCCCAAGGGACAATACTGCTGATCTGCTGGTTGTAATCATGTGGAATCATATGAGATGTCAGTGTCTGTGAACACGAGGCACAAATAAACTCTGTTAGCCCAGACATACTTCAGGGTGGCTGTCTGAGTCAAATTGCCCCAGAGACACTGCCGACTTTCTGCCAGCTGTGATCATGTGGAAACCCTGCTGGCCCCTGGCCTCCCTGCTTTTGGGCCTAAATTCTGCCAGGAAAAAACTGTACCTTCTGAACCTGGGGGTTGGCTGGCTGAATTATTTAGCCTCAGTGAAATCTCTGAGGCTATGATCACATGAAACTTTGCTGGCCACTGGCCTTGATGCTCATGGCACTCAAACGATGCAGAATGAGGGTTTATAGCCTTCCAAGCCTATAGCAAAGGTGACAGTTATTTCACCCCACAGATACCTGGAGACCCCACGGGATAAAGCAAACTGTGGACACTAGGTCTAATCAATCGTGTCTAGTGACTGCTAAATCACATTTCTGCTATGTCCACTTATAGACTCTGCCCCCACCTTCATAGAAATGGTTTGCAAACCCATAGACTTCATGAGTTTGGTCCTTGATCTGAAAGTCCCTGCAGTTATGCAGGCTGCTGCTAGGACAGTTTGTAAACTCACTTTCTTGAGAAGCTCCTTTATAGTCCCTCTGGTCCCTGCAGGAACAGTTTGTGGTTTCTCAACCTGAGGAGTTCTGTTGCAGCCATAGTTCACTGGATTGTTTGGTTGGGTGGTCTGTAAATTCACAGTGGTCTTGACAAGGTGGGTTGCTGCCACTCAGAACCCTGCAGGAAGGATCTACTGCCTCTTAATCCAGAGGAGTTCAGCTACAACTGAACTATGAATTTAGAGGCTGGCCTGTGATCCTCCTGTCTTGGCCTCCCAAGTACTGTGATTAAAGGTGTGTGCTAGCACTCCTGGCTGAGTATTATACTTCAAGTTTTAGGGCAAGTAGTTTCGGCATCTTTACAATCATTTCATTGTATATACTAAGGTTCACGTATAACATGAAGAAATGTAAATAATCTTGGATAAAACTACAACTTGAAACAGATGATTGAATTGATATTTTAAAATTCTTTTCATGCAACCACAGTAGGGATATTTTATTCTGTCACTAATTCTCCCACTATTTCCATGAGGTAAGGTTAGTTACCTCTTTGTTAATACAGCAGATGATACTATTTTCTTTGAAGCATAGAAAAGTCATTTCATTTTAGAACATGTTTAATAAAATTAGTTACCATGAAGAATATAGGCTTTTTAGAAAAACTGCACAGAAAGCAAACTTTTTTGTAATATGCAGAGTTATCGAGAAATGAGAGACTAGAGAGTCCAAGGGAAATGTGCCAATTGAAGCCTTTATTAGCTGGCCAGCTAAGGAGCCCTCAGTCTAAAATCAGACCGACCTGAGGGCCGCGCAGACTGGCTGGGGTGGGGGGCTTAGAAGCAAGCAGGTTTACAGAAGAGGAAACTTGCAGGTTAGGAGGTGTTGGGGGAGGGATACCACACAGGAATTTCAGGTAGCAAGGTAAGCCATTAGCATATGGCAGGGCAGGGGAGTGGCCCCCGTCCTGCTGAAGCTGGGGACATTCCTAGAGGTGCAAGATTAAATTTGAGGTTAGCCACTTGAAACAGGAAGGGGGAAGGCTCCAGAGGGTTTAGTTATACAATGTCGGGTGAGACCAAATGGAGTCTCTTCTGCTTCCATAATTTCAAATATAAATCATTATGTATCCACATTCCTCAGTCATTCAAATCAAGAAAAAATAACAGTATTTCTGATAGAGAAGTTTGCATATCTTGAACATTCTTAACTTCCACACAAAGTCATTTACCATAGGACCTTTGTAAAATTTGATATCTTCAACATTAAGAACTATAAGTATTAAAGTAGAGTGTGCAATTTTCTTAGTTGCTAATTGAGGATATTTTTGACTTTGAAAGCAGTAACTCATTAGATTTAGTGAGAAGGAGCTATAAAGAAACTACTTATATAAAGAAGGTAAAGAAATTAACATCGTGTATGCATGATTATTGACAGTAATTCTAAGAAGATATCATTTGTTGGTTGGTTAGTTTTAGTTAACATAGTCTTTTAAATACACATGTAAAGAACTAGAGACAAAGATAAAAACTGGAATAATAAAGAAATCAGTTTAGGTAATGGCCTTTGAGAAATAAAAAGTGGAATCAAGAGTAAATGAAAGAGATCTATACTTGGCATCAAGTACAAATATCTTTTTCTAGGAGAAAACAAGTGATGAGAATGTTAATAAAAAAATACACTTTAAGGGTATAAAAAGGATAAAGAAATTCACATATTTTGACCACTGTCTTCTCATTGTAAAAGAAGGTGGACTGGTCTATTAAATAGAATCTAGCTGTGAATAAAGACATAGAAAAGCTTTGAAAATTCAAAAATAAACTGAATATTTGACTAAGAATTTAAAATATAAAGTTTGTTTACATAGCCAGTCATTATGTCTTACAAATTTCCTTTCTTCTAATATTAAATCCATGCACATGCTTTATAGGGGGACATAAGTGAAATAAAGTGTCTGCACTATACTTTTGCCTTGTATTAAAACAATTGCGAACTTCAGTCACACTCCCCCTTTCACAATGAAGAAACACTACTCATGAGTACTATCACATGTCATTGCCAGGCATCAGAATCACGTGAAGGATAACAAAATTCCTGAATCTCTCTCCCCAAAGTTTCTGACATGCAGACTTGCGGTAGGGGGCGATGATAGTAGTGGTGGTTTTGAGACTGCATTTCAGTCAAGTTCTGTGATGATTTTGATGCTACCAATCCAAGAATCTAACTCATAGAACTACTGACCTATGTAAATTTTATTATGTATAATAGTAAATAGTGACATAATAAATATGAATGAGATTTTGTATGTTATGCTTTAGATGTAACATATCCCGTAGAAAAGCAGATATTAGCCAGTCATGGTGGCGAATACTTGTAATCTCAGCGTTTGGGAGAATGAAACAGAAGGATCACAGTTCACAGACAGCTGCAGCTACTTATTAGTGAGGCCCTTTGCAACTCAGTGAGACCCTGTTTCAAAATAAAGAATAAAAATAGGGCTGGGAGTGTAGATCAGTGGTAGAATGCCCCTGGGTTCCATCAGCAGTACTACAAAAAGGAAAGAAAAACAGAAAGATAGATAGAAAGACAGAAAGACAGACAGACAGACAGACAGAAAGAAAGAAAGAAAGAAAGAAAGAAAGAAAGAAAGAAAAGAGAGAAAGAAAGAAGGAAAAGCAGATGTGTTGGAAATGCAGCCAAGTTTAGAGATGAGACAGGACTGCAGGAAGTGGGTCAACGGGGGCATATTCTTGGGGACTGCATCTGACCCCCCCACTTTCTGGCTGCCATGACATGAGAGTGGTTTTTCCTTCTTTACTTTGCCTGAGGCCCTGCTGCCCCCTGGTCTGCGCTTTGGAGCCAGCCAATCATGGACTGAAACCACAAAAACAATGACCCAAATAAATAAACCTTTCCTCCTCTAAGTTATGTTTGTTAGGTATTTTGATCATGAATGAAAAAGCTGACAAAAACAACGCAATATGTTTAAAATTCCTCACATTGCTTATGCATATGTACTACATTTTCAATAAGAAAATATCTTTCTGATACAAGTCAAAAAACCAAAGAGCTTATACTATGGAATAGAAGTTTGTATATATTTCATGTTATCTGTGTATGTGACTGATTAGACATGTTGCTGCAGCATTCTTGATATCTCAAGGATATTTCAGAAACGTCTTGGATCTGAATTCATAGTTATTCTACACTATTCTAAGATCTTCTTTAACGTGTAAAAATTTTTACTTATTTTATTCTAATAAGACTAGCTCACTAAATCCTTTCTTGAGGATTCTCTCCTATCTTAACATTTCCTTCCTTCCCCTTCAATCTGTTTGTTGTTATAATCTTACAATTCTTTTTTCTCAATTGTAGGTATAACTGACAAACTTAATATATAGTACAGAATATGATTGTCTCATATAAATATGCATGTGAAATGATGAAATTCAGAATGTTACAAATATAAGTCATGAGAGTTTGCTTTATTATATTTTCCAATTTTTTAAATGATCTACTTTTATCAAAATATTTCTGTAAGCTATTTGAAAAGTTCAAAACACCTCATACTTTTAGGGGGAAAATATTTCTTATTTCTTTTTCTTTTCTTTTTTTTTGGTGGTACTGGGGTTCCTGGAAGCCCTTCTACCTCCGGGCTACACTCCCAGACCTATTTTTACATTTTTCATTTTGGAAACAGGGTCTCCTAAGCCAGCGCGCACGGCTGGCTTCGAACCTGCGCGATCCTCCTGTCTCTGCCTCCCAAGCGCGGGGATTACAAGCGTGCGCCACTACGCCCGGCCTAGGGGGAAAATATTTCTCTGTAGTTTTGAGGTTTCACAGCTATCTCAGATATTGGAGACTTTAATGAGGTATGCTGCTTACTCTCATGAATATGCAATATGACAGAAGCATATACTGTCAAGAATATAGAAAAAGTGAATTTTGTCTTTAGGAGCAATGGTCTTAAAATGTAACCGTATCCATGTGTTTCATTTCTTTCATTCCCTGTGTCATGGTTTTACTATGATTTGTCTCCACTTAAACTTATGCTGAGGATTTCTTCCTAGCGCAGCACTATTGGCAGGTGGGTTCTAGTAGGACATGTTTGAGTCAGGAATGGAGCCTTGATGAATGGATTAATGCTTTTTTGCATGAGGCCCTTATAAAGTGAGGTTCCCCCTAGTATTTTGCTTCTTCCACACATGCCAGCTTGCTCTTCCATTTTTCTACCATAAGATGAGGCAACATGAGGCCTTATTGATTGCCAGCTTCTTGCTCCGAGACTTCTCAGCTTCTAGAACAGTGAGCTAAATAAACCCCTAGTCTTCATAAATTCCCAATCTCAGGTATTTTGTTATAGCAACAGAAAACAGACAAAGATATTGTTTTTTACAACTATTCTTCAACTCTAGGCCATTGGGAAAATCTTGGCATAACTTCTAGGCAGGAGCATCTGGTACCATCAACCTTTCTCAAACATTCTCCATCCCTTCCTTACTTATTTACTCCCTTTGTTACACCTTCTGAGAAACTCCTGTCTTGGGATATTAAAGGACCACCAAGCAACTCTCTAGCCTGTCAACTCCCAATAGATATTTTTATATATTAACAAGAGCTTTATAGATACAAATGGCCTCAATATATAATTGAATTCAGATATTCTTTGCAGATATTCTTTATATATATCCTGAATATATATAAATATATATTTAAACATATTACATGTATATTTTAATGTATAATATATTAAAATATATAAAATATATCAATGCATTAAATTATGTTTCAAATATATCAATGTAATAAATTTAAATATATAAGTAATATATGTTAATGTTATATATATTAAATATATAAATATAAATATGTATAAAATATATATCAGGTATCCTGAAGAGAAAAAATATATATGTGTGTGTTCTCTCCAGGATATTTATATGTATGTGAATGGGGTATTTATTTTTCCTTAAAATCACATCACATATTCAGTTGTTTCCTTGCCTATACAAATGAATAGCCCTGGAAAGAAAAGAGGAAACAAAAATGCAAAAGAAAAACATATGGTGATGTTTGCTGATTTTTCTCATTCCCATATTTGATGATTATAAATATGATGAAAATTATATAGATAAGTATGTTTACTGCCAGAAGTAATTATCTCCTTTTCTATAGAATAGGTTCTGAATGACAAAGTCTGACTTTTCCAGCTCTCATAGTATCTGTGATAGGCTTTTCCCTTAGTAAACATCAGAACTAAATAATAGTAATGCTAGTAAATAATACTAATAACCACAACAACTATTTAAGATAACACCATAAAATAAAATATCATGACAAGGATAATATGATCAGAACAAGATAAATAATTTAAAAGAAAAAAATGTTTATTGAATAGAGAAAAGGTAAGTCACCCCAGAAGACCTTGCACCCAAATTTCAGGAGAAAACTGACTTGCAAAAGGGAAACTGAAAAGAGACTCAGTAAAATATTGAGAAGAGGCCTGGGCACTTCTGCAAAAATTATGTCACAGGGTACTTAGTGATAAGCATAGGTAAATTTTTTCAAAGTCCAGTGGCAGCATCAGTACACTGTGGTCTGGCCTTATGAGACTTTCAGAAGAATCTGAAGATTGAGGAGGAAAAAGAAGCCATAGCAATGGCTTCTCCCTATATTACAGATTTTACAGTTCCCATTATCAGATAGAGCAAGAGATAAAGGCAATAAAAATTAAAAGAGATTTCAAAGTATTGGGCACAACTTTCAGGAGCATCATTCAGATGATTTCTGTAAACTTCACAGTGATTTGGAAAATGAGTATCTCAAAATTGTGATGGGACTAAATGAAAAATACACATGACACTTGTCATTTTTCAGTAGCAATTTAAAAGTAAGAATACAAGCCATGAGTAGTGGCACATGCCTGTAATCCTAGTACTTAGGAGACTGAGAAAGGAGGCTTGCAGGTTCAAGGACAGCCTCAGCAAGTAGTGAGAATCTTATCAACCCAGTAAGATCCTATTTCAAAATCAAAAGTAAAATTAAATAGGGATGTGGGTGTAGTTCAGAGGTAGAATGCCCTGGGTTCAATCCCCTGTACCACAAAAAACAAAACTAAAAGTGAGAATATGGCTGAAGGACATTAATATACATGTGCTATTTTATAACACATGGTTATTATACAATTTAAATATGGTTACTGTGACAGAAGAACAGCATTTTTTATTTTATTTTAATTTATATTTAAATTTAAATGACCACACTGGCTATTAGCTCTCATAGTGGAAAATATACATTTCAATCCTCAAGATAAATTATAAATGTGAACACAGAGTAAAGATTATTAACATGACCAAAATCACAACTATAAGCTATCTAGCAACATGAATTCAATAGTTTCTGATTAAAAATACCTAATATTTTCTGAATATTGTATTTCTACATACAGCTTTCTGGAATTTCTGATAATCTTAACTTTCTCAGTATAAATATAAATATTATTCATACATATAACTATTGAAGACATATGCTAGAATGTATCACTGTAATAGACCCATGCTGAAAACTATGTATCCAGCAAGTCAAATGGATAAATAAATTGTGATTTATTCACACAATGGAATATCACATAGCAATGAAAATACAATATCTACAACTCCATGCAAACATTTGGATAAACCCAATAAACAATATAGTTGAGTTAAAGAAGCTAAAGCCAAAAGAGCACATGCTGTATCTATGTCTGTGTGTGTATGTGTATGTATGTGTATGTGTGTGTAATATTATGATACTTAAAGAGACAGAACTAATATATACTGATAAAAACCAGTATGGCCAGGTATGGTTCATGGTGGCAGCTACTTGGGAGACTGAGGCAGGAATATTACTTCAGTGCAGGAGTTCAAGGGTAGCCTCAGCTACATAAAAAGACGTATACCGTCTCAACAAAAATGGTATCACAGTAAGGGAAATCGTTACTTTTGGAGGCAGTTATGGAGTAATGGTGAGAGGTGAACAATATAATGACTATAAGGGATAAGAGGACCTTTTAGTATGTGATTCTATGTTTGGTACTGGTTATCATTTGTGGAAATTCGGGATGTAGTTCAGTGGCGGAGTGCCTGCTTTGCAGGTGTGGCACTCTGGGCTCCATCCCCGGTTCCAAAAGACAAAAAAAAAGAACCCCTTTAAAAATTCATCGAGTTGTACATTTATGATAGAACTTTATTAACTTTCTGTTGCAGCAAAACACAGAATCACACGCTTAATAGCTTTAAAAAAAAACCCACAAATTTATTGCCTCATAGTTTCTATGGGCACAAGTCTAGGCATGTCATGAATATATTCTCTACTCCTTTTAAGGTGTCCTCTGAGGGCTGTATGTCTTACCTGGGGCTTGAGGTAGGTTCTCTTTCAACTCATTAGTTGCAAGAAATTAATATCCTTGTAGTTATAGGACAGAGATCTCCTGTTTCCGGCTAGTTGTTTGTCAACGACTGGTCTTAGGATTTAGAGTCTGTCCATAGTTCCTTTCAGTGTAGTCTCAATAGCAGTTCACAGCATGCATATCTGCTTTCCGTGACAACTGGGGAATATTTCTCTGACTTCCTCCTCTAATCAGATGGAGAAAAATCTGGATTATAAATGGTTCATGTGACTAAATCAGTCTTACACAGAAAATCACTATAACTTAAGGCCAAATGATTTGAGACCATAATCATATTTGTAAAACCCCTTTACAACAATACCTAGATTAGTGTTTGAGTGAATGCCTGGAAGGTGTGCATATACTAAGAATTAGACCTTCTGCAGGTAACTTTCACAAGTCTACAACATAATGGAATAAAAATTGGAAATAATCTTTAATATCACCTTTGATGTACCACAGGTACTACTAGCAAGGGTCTTCATTTAGATGCCAGTACCATTCACTAACATTGCTTTAGAACATGAATTAGTATGAGAAAAGAAGCTCTGCAAATGAAATTATGGTAATAGATAATAAAAAATGACATACTTACTTTGATTTTTATTCCCTTTTTCTTCACAGTATTATTTGCCAGAGGGATTATAAGCCTTCAAATTTACCATGCTTCTAAATATGAACTCAAGTATCCAGGTCCAAACAAATTATCCCTAAATGTTTTGATGACTGACTGTTTGGCAGTGGTCATTGACCTTGATAGTCTGAAAATGCAGTGTAAATGTAGCAGAGATAGATTTGCATACAAAGAGACAGGCCTGATGTTTATAAGGACCTGTATATTCTGTTAGGATGAAGAAGCCCGTGTTTTATGACAAACAGTGTTTCCATAGCATTCCCAGGTCATGCAGGACCTAATCAACTACAAAAGTTCCCAGCTCTATATTACTCTAGTAAGGTAGCATTCAGGTAAGGAAAAATTTTACTTCCAAAATAAGCTTTGATTAAGAGTGGCCAGACAGAGTTCACAAGAACAAGATGCATCAAGTATAAATCACCTTTATTTCATGACAGCTCATTAGGCTAGGAAAGCAGGAAACTGCATATATCTAGACATCAGCAAAACATATGACATTTTCTCCTATGATATTTCTATGAAATATAGTAGATGCATACACTGAATATGAGTTCAGTTAGGTAGAATTTTACGTGATAGATTGTACACAGGTAAGGAGGCTTTTTATTGCTTAGTATTGTCAGTAGCTACAGTCAAGAACTGAAAGGTATGATTATTAATATTAGAGATGACATAAATATACATGTGATTAATTTCTTAAATAACAGAATTTGGATTAAGAACAAGATCAATAGGCCAAAATGGCGAGTCATATCAAGCAAGGTAAAATGCAGATATAACATGTAAAGGCCTTTCACATGTATTCCTAAATTATAAATTTAAATTATATAACTCCTACTTGAAAATACCGTATTAACTTATGCATTTAATATGTGCTAGGTGTACTCAATATATAACATATTATCTGAAATTTCTTTTTAATCACACTATTATGTGTGTGAATTTTCCTTCCTATAGTGGAAGTTCAGAGAATTTAGATTATTTTGAGCAGGCAAGAGTTGATGTATATAATTATTTTATAATATTAGAAATACATACGTAAACAGAGGAGCTTGTAATGTAGGAATCAGTTTCAGAGTGAAATATAAATTTAGATTTATTAATCTCAATATACAAATGACAATATGTGGGCAAAATATTTTTAATATGAAATAACTGATTTCTTATAAATATAGTGTCATCTAGACTTGCAAAGATGAAAACCTGCCCTATCTTATCTGCTGGGACCCAGGGTATTTGGTTTAGAGCTTAACAATATAATTTTAAGTAATGTAGATAAACTAGAGACAGTTAAAAATGAAGAAATGACTGTTGTGAGAAATTTCAATATTACATAGAAAGAGGAAATGAGATTTATTTCTGGAAAAAAGATTTATATTTTATATATTTTTTATTTTTGCGGGTCTGTGGATGGAACTCAGGGGCATTCTACCTCCAAGCTACACCCTATGCCCTACTTTTTATTCTTTACTTTGAAAGCAGAGGGTCTCACTAAGTAGCTAAGGCTGTCCGCAAACCACAATCCTCCAGTCTCAGCCTCCCGAATGCTGGGATTACAAGTGTGTGCCACCACCCCCGGCAGGAAAAAAGATTTATAAAATTTATTACATCTACAAATACTAGAAAGGTTTTCTAATTAAAAAACTAGTGAAAGAACAATCAGAGTTATAAAGGAATAAGGACCCTGGGAAAAAGTTATTCTGCTTATTTCTGTATAAGAAAATATATTTAGTAATACTCCTATTTTTTTTTTTTTTTTGTGTGTGTGTGTGTGTGGTGGTACTGGGGTTCCTGAAAGCCCTTTTACCTCTGGGCTACACTCCCAGACATATTTTATTTTTGGAAATAGGATCTTGTAAGCCTGCGCGGCTGGCTTTGAACCTGCGCGATCCTCCTGTCTCCACCTCCCAAGCGTGGGGATTACAAGCGTGTGCCAGCCACCACGCCTGGCTGTAATAGTCCTATTTTAATAATATTTTATAGTGTTATGATTAGCTCAGTTATATTAACATGAAAAATTTCCGTCAAGAGTAGTTTGGTTAATGGTTTAAAAATTCTCACCAGTACAAATAGAAACCTTTCTTTATTATAATATGGAATTTGAGCCCCTAACAATGTTGCTTATTAGAGATATATCTCAAATTTCTAGCTTTGAGATCTTTATTCATATTATATATGTATATATGTATGTATGTATGTATATATTGATAGTGCTAAGAATTCACGAGACATTAATCAAACTGAGGATTTACTTTTTAAAATTTCAGACTGAAATGCAAAGACAAAGTATAGGTGTACTAGCAAAATACAATTTTAAAAATTGTGAAAATTATTTTAAAATTGTGAAAAACTGCTAATAAGAAGTTTTATTTTAGGATTATACAGATAGTATGAATATTTAGTATCATTAATGCAAAATGGTCATCTTTCCCATGCAATTACACTCTTGGATTTCTTTCTCTTTACCATGAGGAATACTTTCTAATGATAATCTGTAGTTACAATATTTGTGTTTTTTCCTTCTCTCAGAAACACACTATGATTGTGGCTAAAAGTAAATGAGAAAAAATGTGTAAATTCACTCTCTATATTTCTCAGAGACTTTTATTTAGGACCCTTCTCCTTAGTTCATCCTTTTCTCATTTAGTTAAGGAACTGTTGCAGATGATGTTGATGTCCATTTATTGATTAGAAGTTCTTTACATGAATGACGATGAACTTGTAATGGTTTCAGATAAAGAGGGCAGCTGAGGGGCCTGTGAACGAGAGATATCTCTCCTACCTGTCCTTCCACCAGTGTCTTGCTTTTTTTGGGAGTTTTAACCAAAACATTGTAAGAAATGGTTAATCACAGGAAACAGCAAATCAGTCATGGGATGAATCAGGGAAAAACATCAAGGTAGTCATGGATGAATCAGGGAATGAAAGGGTAAAATTCTGGGAAATAAGGAAGTTGTCAGGGTCTCTGCTTATCATCAGGATTCCTACTTATTGGTCCCATTTGGCCCTTGGGTTGGCATTTTGTGCCCCTTACAAACCAGACAGAGGTGACCTAAGAAGTCTTCTAACAGGGACTACTTAAGAAGTTAAATAACAGTAAAATAACAGTAATACCATATATCAGTATGCTTGTTAAATTGGAGTAGTTATATTCCTTTTATAATAATTATAAGGCTATCAAATTTTATCTGTTTATATTTAGGTTTTATGTTATAGCTACAAAGATATTGAGAATGAAAGATAAATAAGACAGGTCTCCATGTATTCTAGGTTCTTTTAACTATTCATTAATATTATCATGTAGATATTGGTTTATATAACCAAGTTCCTAGTATTATACAAAACTAAATGACCAGAATCAGGACAAGGGCATGTTCAGACTAGGCTTCAAACTATGGTCCTCCTGTCTTAGTCTCTCAAGTAATGGAACTATACATAATGTGCCACTGTTCCTGGATATTTTATTTATTTTTATTGTATCTACTAAACTCTTTACCTATTGAATGCAAGATAAAAAGTTTTAGATATCTGTTATACAATATTATGCTTATAGTTAAAAATACTGTATTCTTAACATTTTCTTAAGAGGTTAGAATAATGTTATATAATTTTTCCACAATTAAAAAAGACTGCCGGGCATGGTGGCGCACGCTTGTAATCCCCACGCTTGGGAGGCTGAGACAGAAGGATCATGTAGGTTCGAAGCCAGCCTCAGCTTCTTAGTGAGGCTCTCAGCAACTTAGTGAGACCCTGTTTCCAAATAAAATATAAAATGGGTCTGGGAGTATAGCCTTGAGGTAGAAAGCCTCTGGGTTCCACCCCAGTACCACCAAAAAAAAAAAAAAAAGAAAGAAAGAAAGAAAAAAGAAAAAAAGAAAAAGACTAGTGAGGCAACAGTTTTAATCTGCTTTGAAAGGCCAAACATAAATGATGTCTGTGTTTAAAATAATGGATAAGCAAAATGTGATGTCTACATACAATGGAATTTTACTCAGCCATAATGAAAAAATTACACTTGCAGAAAATGGATAGTACTAGAGAATATTATGCTAAGTGAGATTAAACCAGTCCAGACACTCAATGGCAATATATTTTTTCTTATATATGGAAGCTGTAGAGGAGATAGGAAACAAAAGGGACTTTAAATAAATGAATAAAGAGACCAGTAGAATAGTAGAAGGGAATTGGAGGAGAAAATAGGTAAGGGGAAAAGGATAACTTATGAAGAAAAGAGTTGAAATAATATCATATATATATATATATTAACCTCATTAATATGTGTTGAAATGAGGGGGTAGTGTGTTGGGATCCAGGAGGAAATACATCAACTGCTGTATGTTTGTTTTGCTTTGAACCTCACTTTGATGTATGACTGTAATGTAAAAATAAAATATATAAAAATACATCTTTAAGCCAGGCGTAGTGGGCACACTTGTAATCCCAGCATTTGGGAGGCTGAGACCAGAGGATCACGGTTCGCAGAAAGCTTCAGTTATTTAGTGAGGCCCTCTGCAACTCAGTGAGACCCAGTTTCAAAATAAAGAATAATAAAAAAAAATAGGGCAGGGGTTTAGCTCGGAGGTCGAATGCCCCTGGGTTCCATCCCCAGACCCCCCACACACAAAAAAAATATGCATCTTTAGAGAGAAATTTATAGACCAGGTTGAATTTGATGAAATCACTAGAATGCAAAGAACATTTTGAAATATTTTCATTTGCAGAAAATTTAAGGATTTAGAGATGTTTCTCATTCAAAAGAGAAAGTCTGGTCCTGTATTTGTGTGTATGTATGCAAATAGGTCTGTGGAAAGGCATGTGTTTAAATGGCAGGCAAGTGTGCAAGGACATAAGAAATTTCCAGTTATTATGAAAAAAGTATTAAATGCATTCATGGATTTTCCCCTAAGGAACATTTTGGAGAAACAGCTGGGATGAATAGGGGTCATAGCAGCTCAATTAGTAAAATCATTCTTGCAAAGAATAAGGAAAAATTTTAGAGCAATTAGTAATGTCTTTAATGAAATAAACTTTCTTGTAAAGACATGATGGATATTCACCCATCCTATTTAGCAAGGGGTCTTATTTAAGCCATATAGATAGTGGAGAGAAGGCAGTTAAAAATGAGATCTGGAAAGGTACAATATTGGAGAATGAAATTGATCGAGTTATATCATGTATACATACTAATATTTCACAACAAATCCCACTATTAAGTAAAACTCTAATGTACCAGTATTTTATTTTTAATTAAGTAAAATTTGCACAGAAGTCTAGGATACTGAAAGGGTATATATTCAGAGAAAAAAGACTAAAAAAAAAAAAAAAAACTCAGCAGGAAAAAGAAACAAGGAAGTGTACCTGTTTCTGGAAGGAAGAAACACGAAGAGCTGAGAGATGAAAGGCATAAGCCTGGCTCATATATGTATTAGGTTCAATTTTACTATTTCTCTAGACTCTGATAAATCACAGTTTGGGGGTTCACACAAAATGTGATTTATGGTTACAAATGGCCATGTGACATTGTGGAGGAGCGGATTCAGTACTACTATTACTATAATTCAAAATAAGTACAATGAAAGACATTTTCAAACAGACCTAAAGAGAGTGAAGGAGAGAATCTTATTGGAAAAACTTCCAAATTTATACTTCAATATGAAAATTAAACCGTATAGGACAGATAATTCAGAAGGAAGAGTGAATAAAGACACTAGTGAGAAGTAACAAATGTATAACATAAACATAAAATAGACAGTAATTTGTAATACATAATATGAAACAAGACATACTAGAGATATCTCTGTGTGTGTGTGTGTGTCTGTGTCTGTGTGTGTGTGAGAGAGAGAGAAATATAGATAGACAGAGAAATAGACAGACATGGGGATTAAACCCACAGGTGTTCTACCTCTGAGCTGCCCTATTTTGTTTTGTACTTTGAAATAGGACCTCCCTAAGTGGCTGAGGCTGCCCACAACTTGTGATACTCCTGTCTCAGCCTCCCAAGTTTGAGATTATAAGAGTTCACCACTATACCAGATACCATTTATGATGACAGTTGTGTTTGTGTGTGTGTGTATGTGTGTGTACATGCACATGTGCATAGGGTGAGGGGGTAGATGTACCCTACAATGCAGTATTGTTAGTTATAGGCACTATTTGCGTTTTAACTGTCACCTTCCCATTTTTTCCTCTCCCAGCCCCTGGTAACCACCATGCTACTCTCTGCTTCTGTGTTTGGCTATTTCAGATTTCACATATAAATGAGATTATACAATATTTGTATTTCTGGGTTCTGGCTTCTCTAAATAGAATGCCCTCCAGGCTTATACGTGTCACAAAAATCCAGAATTTTCTTCTTTTATCTGGCCAAATAATATTCCATTGTGGCCAGATGGGGCCCGGGTCGCGGGACTCTGGGCCCCAGGCCGAACTGTGCATAGCACGCCAGACCCCTGGAGAAACCAGGCCAAGTAAGACGCTGGGTTCTGGGCTGGGGTTGCGGGCTGGGCACGCCAGATGGGGCCCGGGTCGCGGGACTCTGGGCCCCAGGCCGAACTGCGAGTAGCACGCCAGACCCCTGGAGAAACCAGGCCCAGTAAGACGCTGGGTTCTGGGCAGGGGTCGCGCGCGGCGCACAAAAGCCGGGGCCTGGGTCGCGGGACCCTGAGCCCCGGGCCGAACTGCGCGTAGCACGCCAGACCCCTGGAGAAAACAGGCCCAGTAAGACGCTGGGTTCTGGGCAGGGGTCGCGGGCGGGGCACGCCTAATGGGGCCCGGGTCTCGGGACTCTGGGCCCCGGCCGAACTGCGCGTAGCACGCCAGGCCCCTGGAGAAACCGGACCCAGTAAGACGCTGGGTTCTGGGCGGGGGTCGCGGGCTGGGCACGCCAGATGGGGCCCGGGTCCCGGGACTCTGGGCCCCTGCCGAACTGCGCGTAGCACGCCAGACCCCTGGAGAAACCAGACCCAGTAAGACGCTGGGTTCTGGGCGGGGGTCGCGGGCTGGGCACGCCAGATGGGGCCCGGGTCGCGGGACTCTGGGCCCCAGGCCGAACTGTGCATAGCACGCCAGACCCCTGGAGAAACCAGGCCAAGTAAGACGCTGGGTTCTGGGCTGGGGTCGCGGGCTGGGCACACCAGATGGGGCCCGGGTCACGGGACTCTGGGCCCCAGGCCGAACTGCGAGTAGCACGCCAGACCCCTGGAGAAACCGGGCCCAGAACAGAAAAAGATAAAGAAAAATATCGGAGAGGTGGTAAGAAAGCCGTTATGGATGCCAGGACACTGGAGATGCAGACAAAACTTATCTAAATGCACTGGAACTTATGGAAAAATTCTCCGTGAAAGAGGACTGCTATTTCTCTATATTGTTAAGAATCTCAGACATCACATATAAGGAGAGAGTTTAGCGGAGACCAAGGAGAAATGCGGTGTTGAAAGAGTTCTTCGCGATGGTGGTGGAGACTTGTATTCAGGAGAAGCAGAAACCGGATCTTACCAACTTTATATTTTTTTGGAGAAATTACACCAAATGTCGAATGCTCCATCATGCATGCTTAGGAACACTGGACAACATTCAGAGTGGAAAAAGAGCCTGGGAAGGATTTGAAACGGTGGAGGCAGTGGCAATGCCAGTGGCCAATATTCGGGGGAGGCAGAGATCTGATAAACTACAACTGGAACCTTTGAAATAATAACCACAGAGACAGTGATCGGAACCTGCTGAGGGGTTAGGCGGGCGCCGGGGCCAGTGGCCGACATCGGAGCTTTCTGTGAGGCAAGGCCACTACTGAGGCCTCCGTGGCCGGGATTGGAACCTGCAGAGGGGTTAGACCGATGCTGGGGCCAGCGAGGCCGGCATCGGAGCCTGCCTTGAGGCAAGGCCGGTACTGGGGCCTCGAGGCCAGGATAAGAGCCTGCCGAGGGGTTAGGCCGGTGCTGGGGCCAGCGAGGCCGGCATCGGAGCCTGCCGTGAGGCAAGGCCAGTACTGGGGCCTCCGAGGCCAGGATAAGAGCTTGCCGAGGGGTTAGGCCGGTGCTGGGGCCAACGAGGCCGGCAGCGGAGCCTGCCGTGAGGCATGACCAGTGCTGGGGCCTCCGAGGCCGGGATCGGAGCATGCCGAGGGGTTAGGCCGGTGCTGGGGCCAGCGAGGCCGGCATCGGAGCCTGCCGTGAGGCAAGGCCGGTACTGGGGCCTCTGAGGCCGGGATCGGAGCCTGCCGAGGGGTTAGGCCGCTGCTGGGGCCAGTGAGTCCGGCATCGGAGCCTGCCGTGAGGCAAGGCCGGTACTGGGGCCTCCGAGGCCAGGATAAGAGCCTGCTGAGGGGTTAGGCCAGTGCTGGGCCAGCGAGGCCGGCATCGGAGCCTGCCGTGAGGCAAGGCCGGTACTGGGGCCTCTAGGCCAGGATAAGAGCCTGCCGAGGGGTTAGGCCGGTGCTGGGGCCAGCGAGGCCGGCATCGGAGCCTGCCGTGAAGCAAGGCCGGTACTGGGGCCTCCGAGGCCAGGATATGAGCTTGCCGAGGGGTTAGGCCAGTGCTGGGGCCAATGAGGCCGGCAGCGGAGCCTGCCGTGAGGCATGACCAGTGCTGGGGCCTCTGAGGCCGGGATCGGAGCATGCCGAGGGGTTAGGCCGGTGCTGGGGCCAGCGAGGCCGGCATCGGAGCCTGCCGTGAGGCAAGGCCGGTACTGGGGCCTCCGAGGCCAGGATAAGAGCCTGCCAAGGGGTTAGGCCGGTGCTGGGGCCAGCGAGGCTGGCATCGGAGCCTGCCTTGAGGCATGACCAGTGCTGGGACCTCCGAGGCCGGGATCGGAGCCTGCCGAAGTGTTAGGCCGCTGCTGGGGCCAGCGAGGCCGGCATCGGAGCCTGCCGTTAGGCAAGGCCGGTACTGGGGCCTCTGAGGCCGGGATCGGAGCCTGTCGAGGGGTTAGGCCGCTGCTGGGCCAGTGAGGCCGGCATCGGAGCCTGCCATGAGGCAAGGCCGGTACTGGGGCTCCGAGGCCAGGATAAGAGCCTGCTGAAGGGTTAGGCCGGTGCTGGGGCCAGCGAGGCCGGCATCGGAGCCTGACTTGAGGCAAGGCCAGTACTGGGGCCTCGAGGCCAGGATAAGAGCCTGCCGAGGGGTTCGGCCGGTGCTGGGGCCAGCGAGGCCGGCATCGGAGCCTGCCGTGAGGCAAGGCCGGTACTGGGGCCTCCGAGGCCAGGATAAGAGCTTGCCAAGGGGTTAGGCTGGTGCTGGGGCCAGCGAGGCCGGCATCGGAGCCTGCCGTGAGGCAAGGCCGGTACTGGGGCCTCCGAGGCCAGGATAAGAGCTTGCCAAGGGGTTAGGCCGGTCCGGTGCTGGGGCCAACGAGGCCGGCAGCGGAGCCTGCCGTGAGGCATGACCAGTGCTGGGGCCTCCGAGGCTGGGATCGGAGCATGCCGAGGGGTTAGGCCGGTGCTGGGGCCAGCGAGGCCGGCATCGGAGCCTGCCTTGAGGCATGACCAGTGCTGGGGCCTCCGAGGCCGGGATCGGAGCCTGCCAAGGGGTTAGGCCGGTGCTGGGGCCAGCGAGGCCGGCATCGGAGCCTGCCATGAGGCAAGGCCGGTACTGGGGCTCCGAGGCCAGGATAAGAGCCTGCTGAAGGGTTAGGCCGGTGCTGGGGCCAGCGAGGCCGGCATCGGAGCCTGACTTGAGGCAAGGCCAGTACTGGGGCCTCGAGGCCAGGATAAGAGCCTGCCGAGGGGTTCGGCCGGTGCTGGGGCCAGCGAGGCCGGCATCGGAGCCTGCCGTGAGGCAAGGCCGGTACTGGGGCCTCCGAGGCCAGGATAAGAGCTTGCCAAGGGGTTAGGCTGGTGCTGGGGCCAGCGAGGCCGGCATCGGAGCCTGCCGTGAGGCAAGGCCGGTACTGGGGCCTCCGAGGCCAGGATAAGAGCTTGCCAAGGGGTTAGGCCGGTCCGGTGCTGGGGCCAACGAGGCCGGCAGCGGAGCCTGCCGTGAGGCATGACCAGTGCTGGGGCCTCCGAGGCTGGGATCGGAGCATGCCGAGGGGTTAGGCCGGTGCTGGGGCCAGCGAGGCCGGCATCGGAGCCTGCCTTGAGGCATGACCAGTGCTGGGGCCTCCGAGGCCGGGATCGGAGCCTGCCAAGGGGTTAGGCCGGTGCTGGGGCCAGCGAGGCCGGCATCGGAGCCTGCCTTGAGGCATGACCAGTGCTGGGGCCTCCGAGGCCGGGATCGGAGCCTGTCAAGGGGTTAGGCCGGTGCTGGGGCCAGCGAGGCCGGCATCGGAGCCTGCCTTGAGGCAAGGCCGGTACTGGGGCCTCTGAGGCCAGGATAAGAGCCTGTCAAGGGGTTAGGCCGGTGCTGGGGCCAGTGAGGCCGGCATCGGAGCCTGCCATGAGGCATTACCAGTGTTGGGGCCTCCGAGGCCGGGATTGGAATCCTGCCAAGGGGTTAGACCGGTGCAGGGGCCAATGGCCAGCATCGGAGCCTGGCGTGAGGCAAGTTCACTCCTGTGGCCTCTAAGGTCAGGACCAAAGCCAGCTTAGGGGTTTGACCGGTTCAGGGGCCAGCGAGACCAGAACTGGGTCCTCCCATGAGGCAAGGCCGCTGCGTGAGCCAGCGAGGTCTGGATCAGTCCACTGAGTAGCCAGGCCACTACTGGGACCATCAAGAGTGAGATTGGTACTTGCAACGCAGCATGCACAGAGAAATATCGCAGAAAATATAAATCAGACGCTTCTCTTAATCAGCAATAACTAGGAGGAAAAGGGCAACAGGAAGAGGTTGAGCTATAGAAAGGGCCCTATAGTGAAGCAACTAATGTGACCAATCAGAGGGTATGTAATACTGGAGGACGGAGCCTCTTTAAAATGCAGGAGGTACATAAACAAATGTATCAAAGTAAATCACCAAAGAAGTGTGGGATGGAGGGAGGGGGAGGGAATGGGACGGGGGCTGGAGGAGGGCTAATTGGATGATGTGTGCTTGTATATCCTCTCAAGTCTTGTACTCCAATGTGATTGATATATGACTACAATGCACCAATTTAAAAAAATAAATTAATTAAAAAAATAAAATAAAATAAGAGCTAAAAAAAAAAAAATAATAATAATATTCCATTGTATGTATATACAGTCAGTTTTCAGTATATGTGGCTTCTACATCACTATTTTTAACTAACCTTGACTTGAAAATATTAAAAGACAAATTCCAGAAATTTCTGAAAATAAATTATTAAATTTTTCATGTGCTGAAGGCTATGTTATGTCATATAAATGAAATAATATGTAGACATACCCTCCCACCATTTCCTAGGTCTTAAGCGTCTCATAATACAAATTGTTTCAGCATTATGTACCTGTGCCTTCTTTGTGTACTGTGTATTAAGGCTCATATGTTACATGTTATTGAATATGTATAGACTATTTCCATTATTCCCTTAAGAATACAGTACACCAACTATTTCACATAGCACTTACATTTTAGCAGGTACTTCAGGTAATGTTGCAATGATTTAAAGTATATGGGAGGATGTACATACAAATACTATGCCATTTTATGTAAAAGGCTGAGTATCTGTGGATATTGCTATGCACCAGGAGTACGAGAAAAATTCTCTTATGGATACCATGGAATGACTGTAACATAATTCCTTTATCCATTTATCTATCAATGGATTTTTAAGTTGTTTTCATATCTTGAATGTTAAAACAAATATGGAAATGCATATGTATGTGTATATAGATATATTTACATATATATGTATATATACATATATATGTATATATACATATATATGTATATATACATATATATGTATATATACATATACATGTATATATACATATACATATATATATATATATATATATATATATATATATATATATTGGTGGTACTGGAGATTGAATTCAGGGCCGCTGTACCTACTATCCAGTCACATTCCCCATTCTTTTAATTAAAAACAATTTTTGATGCATTGTAGTCATATATGTTAATGGAGTACAAAATGGTAGAAGCATACACGCACACATCACTCATTTAGCCCTTGCACACCATTCCATCCCCCCCCTGCTTTTCATCTTTGGCTTAGTGATTGATTTTGATATACTTGTGATTGCACATCATGTATTATTAGGGAATTTCCCTCTTTCTTCCTTCCATTCCCCTCAGGTCACTTCATTTGCTCATCGATGGTTTCTCCTTCATCTAGAGTTTTTCCTATCACTTTTTTTCCCCTAACTCCCACATATTAGGGGGAACATCTGATCTTTTACTTTTTGTGACTGATTAATCTCACTTAGCATAATGTTCTCCAGTTCCATCCATTTCCCTGCAAATGACATAATTTTGTTCTTCTTTATATCCAAATAAAATTATATTGTGTACTTATCCCATAGTTTTATAATTCACTCATCCATTGATGCACATCTTGGCTGGTTCTATAGTTTGGCAATTGTGAATTGTGCAGCTATGAACTTGAATATGCATGCATTCTTTTGATAGTTTGGTTTCCATTCTTTTGGGTAGATACCCAGAAGTGGTATTACTGGATCATATGATAGGTTTGTTCCCATTCTTCTGAGAGTTCTCTATACTGTTTTCCAAAGTGGTTGCACTAATTTGCAATCACACTAAGAATGTATTAGAGTTTCCAGTTCTCCATATCCTCACCAGCATTTGTCGTTGTTTCTGTTTTGAATGATTGTCATTCTACTTGGAGTTAAGTAATCTCAGGGTAGTTTTGATTTGCAGCTCTCAGACTGCTAATGATGGTGAACATTTTTCATACATTTATTGGCTATCTGAATTTCTTCTTTTGTGAAGTGTCTACTTAGTTCATTTTTTGATTGGGTTATTTTTTTCTTAGTGGTGAGTTTCTTGAGTTCTCTGTATATTCTAAATATTAGTCCTCTATCAAAGGAATAGTTCACAAAAATTTTTTCCCATTCTGTCAGCTCTCTGTTGAGGTTCTTGAGTTTACTTTGCTACACAGAAGCTCTTCTTCAGTTTAATGCAATCCCACATATTGACCCTCCTTTTAAATTCTTGTGCCTTTGAGATCTTATGAGAAAGTTTTTACCTGTGCCTAGATGTTAAAATATTGGACCTATGCATTCTTCAAGAAGCTGCAAGGTCTCCGGTCTGATTTCCAATTGTTTGATCCATCTTGAATTGACTCTTGTGCAGGGTGAGAAAGTGGGATTTATTTCCAGTTTTCTGCATATGGTTAACCAGTTTTGCCAACACCATTTGTTGAACAGGCTGTCTTTTTTCCAGTGTATGTTTTTGACTCTTTTGTCAAAAATCTGTAAGTGTGAAGATTTGTTTCTGAGTCTTCTATTCTGCTCCATTGGTCTATGCGTGCCAGTACCATGCTGTTTTTATTATTATGACTTTTCAGTCTAGCTTGAAGTCAGGTATTGTGATACCTCCTGAATGGTTCTTGTTGCTGAAAACTACTTTTTCTATTCTGAATTATTTTGTTGTTCCAAATGAATTTAAGGACTGATTTCTCTATGTCTGTGAGGAATGACCTTGGTAATTTAATGGGTATTGCACTGACTCTGTAGATATTTCAATACATTTTAGTATACAATGAAAAGTAGTGTTGCTGAATCATATGAAAGTTCTATATATAGAAATTAGTATTATTACATTTTATATTTTGTCCAGAATTTGTAATTTACCTATGGAAATTTTACTTGGGCAAAGCTACTAGATGCATATATTTAGGGCAATAACTTGTCCTTTCTGTGCCTCATTTTCTTCACCTGCAATGGAAAGATAATATTACTACCTGGAAGGAAAAATAATAATACTAGAATAAGGATCATATATATGTTCATACATTTGTAATGAGTTGCATTGTGTTGACTTAGCTAAGCTGGAACTATTTCTCAGCATACCCTTTCCTAAATAGAGGCATTTTTTATGGAAATTAGAATATGAAAGTGAAGAACATGCTTTTTATACTTGGAATGGCACTGCTAAACATCATGTTGTGTTGCATTCTTGCAGATCACTGCTGTTCTGCTTCACCTTGTTAGTGTGAGGCTATAACTGGGCCCAAAGCTCTGCTAGCACCCGCTTTCTCTCCTGCTTTAGTGTCTCCAACTTCTGTGATGTTACCTGTTTAGATCAAGAAAAAGGGGCATCAGCTTCTCTTGGAAGTTACCTCTTTATTAAAGTTAGAAGTTTGGAAGACGTGAAAGACTACTGTGTATTAAATCTTGTCCTCGTGAATTCCATTTTGTCCTTGCTTTTACTTCATGTCTGTCTTTTTGTGTTGATCTTGATGTCAATAGGACAGATGATCAGCATCAGATACAGAAATGACTGTTGTACATAATCCATTTGCCCACTCCACAATTATACAAGATCAAACAACTTTAATACATTTGCAGTCTTATATTGCTCCTAGGAGTTTCATTCTTTGAATGAATTCTGACTGATAAAAATGTAAATATCTTTAAAAAGTTCCTGATACATGTGGTCTTTGTGACTCTTTAATATACTTACAATAAAACACATGGATGAGACAGTTATTGAGGAATCAGCTTTTGTTGTATTTCTGAATCTACAATCTATAGGTTAATAATAAGATGTGGTAATTTTCTACATTTTCTAAAATGGTAATAGCCTCCCTTGAGAAAAACCATATGAAGAGCATAGAATATTATCAGCAAATATTTGATCAGTACATTTATTAACAGGTCCTTGAATGTATATGTGAAAATATTCCTGTTTCATAAAATAGTAGATTGGTTAAAAGAGTTATTTGACTTTTAAGGCAAATAACAAAAGTTTTTCACTTCTAGATTTATTTTGAAATAAGTCAGAATATCAAATATATGAGTAGTAAAAGTAATGAAAGTTATAAATATATTAATATGTATAGCAAGTTTGCATGTATAGCATATATTTATTAATATATAATATCAAGAATATAAACAATAAAATTTCTATTTTTATAAGATATTTTATTAGCACAGTGTAGTTTTATATCATATTGAGGTTGAAAGTGATAACAAACTTTACTTCTATAATCCAACATTATTCAAATTACAAATATGGATGATGATTGAATTGCTTTATTATTTTTATTTTTACATTGATACATAAAATTATATGTATTTACTAATGTAAAATATGTCTTAAAGTGTAGCAGGGAATGGTCACACACTTGTAATCTCAGTACTTGGGAAGTTGAAACAGGAGGATTGTAAGTTTGCAGCCAGCCTCTGCTACTTAGTGAGGTCCTCTACAACTTATTAGACCCTGTTTCAAGATAAAGAATGAAAAATAGGGCTGGTGAGGTAACTCAGAGGTAAAATGCCCCTGAATTCAAACTTCAGTATCTAACACAAAAAAGTATATATATATATATATATATATATATATATATATATATATATATATAATGTAATGACTAAATATAGCTAGTTATATGTATTACCTCACATAATTATCAATGGGGATGAATTGATAAAGAAAACATGGTATGTATATGTGATAAAGTATTCATCTGTGAAAAAGTAAAGCCTGCTATTTGTGATAACATGGATGACTATGAAAGGCATTATACTAAGTGAAATAACCCAGGCATAGAAAGATCATTCCACATAGTTTCACTTACTTGTGGAATCCAAGTTGATCCTGTAGAAGTTGAAAATGGAATAGGGACAAAAATAGGATGGAATGATTGTGGGCAGTCAGGAGATGTTGGTCAAATGACAAAATTTCAGAAGGAATAGGTTCAAGGGAGCTATTTTACAGCATATAAACTATACTGTATTCTTGAAAATTGATAGGAGGGTAGATGTAAAAAGTGTTTACCAGAAATGCAATATTAGGCATTGATTACTTGTTTACTTAATTTGCTTTCTACTCTCCCTCTCTCTGCTTTTTCCTTTTACTTTACAGTGCAATGAAATAAAATGCCCAGCCTACTAACTGGGACAATATTCAAAACTTAAAAGGATTTGACTGTAAAAGCTAAAGCAAAATGATTAATAATTTTCAATATTAACTTGTCAGGCATTCTACAGATAAATCAAATAGTTCTTCAGATGGTATCTATTGGTTGAGTTCATTGAGGAAAAAAACTCAGATTGAGTTAAGCTCTCAAAATAATAGTTAGGGAGTACTCCTGGGTATACCTGTATAAGAAAGAGGGAAGACACGGGATTAAAGTAGACAAAGAAGTAAAAATTCATGGCAGGCCTAAAACAATTCTCTAGCTGAATCCAACAGGGAACTCTGTAACAAAATGGGATATCAGATTTGTCTTACATTGAGCAGCTAAGAGCAACAACTGTACCAGTCATTGTGTGATAGCACTGTAGGAAAGACATTTTTGTCATGAGGACAAGAAGTCCTTCACTGCAAGGAAATCTAGACTGTTTACCTATATCGGTCACAGTATCTAGTAAAGGTGTTAAATAAACACTAGGGTAACTTGATGAGTCCGTTGTCCAAGAAACACAATCCAGGCCTAACAAAAATGATTGTTTGAAAGACAAGTAAACCAGCTATCATTTCATCAACCATACTTTAGTTTCAAAAATTATCTTTGGCCTCGCTGTGCCATGAATCTCACTTATTTTGTAGATATTGTGCTGACATTTAAAACAGTCACTATCAGGTCATCCTTGGGTTACATTGTCTTCATTTCATAAGAAAAATTTACTGACTTGTTTTTATCCTTAATGTAAATTTTAAAAAATTTTCCCCACCAGGCTTATATTTACCAACATATTTTCATTTTTGTAATAATGTTGGTGCAGTATAATTATATGTGAAAGATAGAAAGAAAACAGGAAACAAAAGGAACTTCAATTAAATGAGGAAAGAGGCTGGCACATTTTCCTAATTCTTTCTTTTACGTTTCTTTAGGTATCTAAAATGTATATATCTTATAAATGAAAGTTTATATCCCTTCATATGATGTTTTAAAGTGTGGGTGTGGTTGCACACTTGTAATCCCAGTATTTGGGAGGTTGAAACAGTAGGATTGCAAGTTCGCAGCCAGCCTCAGCTACAGTGAGGTCCTCTTTAGCTTATTAGACCCTGTTTCAAGATAAAGAATGTATCTTCTCTTTTCTCTCAGTCTATTACCTTGTAACGACCATTCTATTCACAGATACTGACATTCTCCTTTAAAAAAAAAATTCCACACATAAGTGAGATTATGCAGCATTTGTCCTTCTGTGATTTTCTTATTTCACTTAGCAAAATGCCCTCCAGGTACAGCCATATTGTTGCAAATGATAAAGATTTCCAAAACAAACATTATTTTATTTCTTTGCTTTAGATGTTTATTTAATGCTTTGGAAGAATATATACATATTTGTTTAATGCTTTGTAAGCTTAATGCTTTAGATGGTGCTCGGGTTTGGGATTCAGACTAAAATAATTTTTATTCAAACTCTTTATAAATAAATTTGCATTTTATTTTGAAGTATATTATTTTTACATATTTATTTACCAATATTCTATTAATTGACAATAATTACCTTAAGAAGAATATTTGTCAATAAATCCTGGAATCATGTTTAGGTAGGTATGATAGCCCAGAAATCTGGACCAATTTCATACAGTGGCATTTGAATTAGTAAAATAATATGTAATTTTGCATCAATGCTGATATTTCTAACAGAATGTTGGATTTGGGTGGACTGTTCTTTAGCTTATTTGACAAGTTGCAAAAGATAATTCAAACAAAGGCAAAGAACTGGAAGAGAGTATGTCTTATTCTAGGTACTATCCAAGTGAAGAATGAAAACAAATGTTCTCACAACTATAATCTGAGGAAATATTATACATTTTAAGTGATATTAAATAATAAAT
Organism: Muscardinus avellanarius; assembly: GCF_963383645.1. Lineage (NCBI taxonomy): Eukaryota > Metazoa > Chordata > Mammalia > Rodentia > Gliridae > Muscardinus > Muscardinus avellanarius. The sequence continues at coordinate 20,911,548 of NC_137792.1, read as the reverse complement.
AATTTGACTTTTTTGCCATAGTGAAAACCCAGGGACATTACACCTCTGAGCTACAACACCCCCAACCCCATTTTTTTATTCTTTATTTTTAATCAGTGTCTCAGTGAGTTGCAAAGGGCCTCACTAAGTAGTAGCTGAAGCTGTCCATGAACCACGATTCTTTTGTCTCAGCCTCCCAAATGCTGGGATTATAAGCCTGTGCTACCATGCCTGGCTTGACTTTTAATTTATAGAAAGTCATGCATAATAAGCAGCTAATGATCTGATCATAGTTTTATTCTACCATAATGAATCTGACAGTTGTTTGGTAGATTAAATGTAAGGACAATATTTTAGGCAAAAGGGTTCAGTTCTTAGATAATAATGGAGATAAGAAATTATGAGAGTATAAATATTGGTAGAGAAAATAGAAATAGATGTGAGTGTAGAGAAGAAATGTTTACAGTTTTTGAATTACTGGATATAGTTTTTAAAGAAGTCCAGAATCATGTTGGTATTGTCAGGTAAAATAATATATATAGAAGACTTTGAAGGTAGGAAGAGAATGACATGTTTTTAAAAATTGTATTTTAAGATTTCTTGGCATTTTCAAAAGTTGTACAATGGATAGTGAAAAACTTAGCCCCTTCTACAAGAGAGAAATTGTGGCAGATATAAATTTGGAGAGCATAAGTATAAAGTTGAAAGATAAAGATGTATTGTGGGTTTATAGAATGAGGAAAATTTAGCTTCAACATTAGAATTCCATTAAAAACAATGTTTAAAGTAAACATAAAATTGGTGTGTAGAGTTTATCAGGCATCAGTTGCTGTGAGAAAACTGAAAATCTCTCTCTGCCAACCTTATTTAAATGCCTTTGTGCATGAACAGTGCTTTGGAGTGAACTACTGTTGTGTTCTTAGTCTCAGCCCAACCTTAACACACTGGAAAGGAACATGTGGAGGGTCACAGTGGTGGGTAATGTTTAACTTTCATCTATTCTAGCGGTAAGAACATCAAAAGCACCACTTGTGTTTGTTCCCTGCCTGTAGGGAAACAGACTCTAACTTTGGAACAGAATTAAGGGTCAGGAGCTGGGTTGGAGAGCAGTTTGTACTTTGTGCTGGAAAATCAGACTTGGTGCTGCTTTAAGATAGGCCTCCATTTCTGGATTATTACCAGGTTAAGTGATTGTTTCTCATAGAACAAACCTTCAAAAGAGACCTGGTTTGAGATTATTCTTACCAATGCTTTAAAGGTGATTGAAGCTAACAGCATCAATAGGAAATGAGGTAGGTATTTTGTGTCTACTGTTAAGTTACCCTGGGAGAAAAATATCATCACCTCTTTTGTATTCTGCCTAGAAATGCTTAACCTAATATAATCATAAAGAGATGCAAGATGGGCCCAAACTGAGGAATGTCCTATAAATAAATGATGTCTGTTCTTCAAAGATGTCCATGTTATTAAGGATAAAGAAATTGTTACAAATCAAAAGAGACTAAAAACACATGACAAAAAATACAACTATATATGTTCTATAAATATAACCTGGTAATAATCCAGGAAGGGGAAAAATTCTATAATGCACATTACAGAAAAAATTGAAAAAATTAGAAAATGGACTGTAAATTAGATAAAAGTTTTATATCAAGACTAAATTTTCTGAACGTGATAGCTATATTTGTGTTATGCAAGAATCCACCTTTATATTTAGGAATCCATGAAACATGAGGAAGTAAATAGGCATAAAGTACCTACACTCAAATTATTTTGATAATAAGTTTTATATCTTTGTGTGTATGTGCTATGTGTGTGTGTGTGTGTGTGTGTGAGAGAGAGAGAGAGAGAGAGAGAGAGAGAGAGAGAAAGAGAGAGAGAGAGACAGAGAGAGAGAGAGAGAGACAGAGACAGAGACAGAGAGAGAGTGCATGAATGTGGCAATTTTAAAAGTAGCACCAATTGGGGCAGCTATATCTTCTTTTTAAAAATTTTATATGCATTTGAGATTGTTTCAAAATAAAAATAAGTTATTTTTGCTAGGTGTGGGGGTACATATCTTTAATCTTGATACTTAAGAGGCTGAGACAGGAATATAACAAATTTGAGGCTAGCCTTAGCAGCTTTTTGAGGACCTAAGCAAATTAGCAAGACCCTGCTTCAAAAATTAAAAATAAAATAAGGCTGGTGGACATGATGTACTTAAACATATCAAAGTCAATCACTAAGCCAAGAATGGGAAGAAGGGATGAGGAGGAAATGGGGTGGTGACTGGGTACAGGCTAATTGGGTGATATGTGCATGTATATCTACACTACACAAGTCTTATATCCCATTAAGATGTATGAATACAATGCTCCAATTAAAAAACAAAACAAAAACAAACAAAAAAAAACTCCACCCTGGCCCAGGTGGAAGGGAGAAAAGAAAAAAAAAAAATAAGGCTGGATGTATAGTTTAGAAGTAGAATATCTCTGGGTGCAATTCCCAGTACCACATATATAAAATAGTCATTTTTCAGCTACCAAAAGGCCTACAAGCAACATTACCATACTGCCTTTTATTTATAGCACAAATATTAGTGTAATTATAAGTTTCCTTCTCTGTCATTTTCATTAAATGATACTTCATTTTGTGTTAATTTTTAATTGACACTTAATCCCTGGTGCTTAACAATATAAGGTACCTAGTCATCATTGTATTAAAAATAAAAATGATTGCACAGTACTTATTATTAGGAAACAAAGGTAAATAGTACCTAAAAATCAAGGTATTTTTAGAATAAAAAGAAAATAATTGAAGTTTCATGAAGAAAATAAATCAGGTATGAGTAGTAAAGTACTTATCAAATGCTTGAAGATGTATCATATTACTTTTAATATGTAATTCATATTTTTTAAAATAAAAGAATCATATTTTAAATATTTTCTCATTTAAAATCTAATTGTAATACAAGGTGCAGTGGTACATGCTTGTAATCTCAGTACTCAAGAAGCTAAGACAGGAGGATTGCAGGTTCAAGACCAACCTCAGTAACTTAACGAGGCCCTCTGCAAGTTAGTGAAAACTTGTTTCAAAATAAAAAGTAAAATAGGGCTGGGGTGTAGCTCAGAGGTACAATACCCCTGAATTCAGTACCCAGAATAAAAAAAGTAATTTTAATAAATAAAAGTAAACAAATGAGGCTATGTCAAACTTAAAAGCTTCTACAAAGCAAAGGAAATAATTAAAATGAAAAGACAATCTGCCAAATGAAAGAAAATATTTATAAACTATATATCTGATGTTGGGTTAATATCTAAAATATATAAGGAACTCATACAATACAATAGCAAATAAAACAATGCAAAATAACTAAATAAATAATAGTCAAATAATCTAAATAGATAGTTCTCAAAAGAAGACACACAAATGTCTGAAAGAAATATGAAAGGGTGTTTAACATCACTAATGATTAGGAACATGCAAATCAAAATCAAAATATCACTTCACATTGTTAGAATAAATATTATCAAAAGACAAGAAATAAGAGCTGTTAAAGATGCAGAAAGTATTTATCCCTTGTATGCTGTTTGTGAGTATATAAATTGGTATAGCCCTTATGAAAAACTGTAGTTTCTTTAAAAAATAAACCTTGAATTGCCCTATGATCCAGCAATTCCACTATTGTGTCTATGTCAAAAAGAAATTAAATCAGGATATCAAAAATGGAAAATTATATTCCAATGTTCATTGCAGTATTATTCATAATAACAAAGATATGGAAACAACCTATTTATCTAGTAACAAAATAATGGTAAGGAAAGCGTGGCTGATGATAGATAGATAGATAGATAGATAGATAGATAGATAGATAGAAAGAAATGAAATATCTTTCCACCATTTAAAAACGAAAATCCTGCCATTTGTGACAATATAAATGAACCTAGAAAACATTAGGTTCAGTGAAATATCTCAGGCATAGAAAGACAAATAATATATGATCTTGCTTGTATATACAATCTATAAAAATAGAACTCATAGAAGCTGAGAATACGACTGTGGTTAATAGGTGCTAGGTATTGGAATTAATGGGAAAATACTGGCCAAAGATTGTAAATGTTCAATTATTCTAAATGAATAGACTCTAGAAATATAATTACGACTGGTAACTGTAGTGATGACTACAGTTACCAATAATATTATTTACTTAGATAATATTATTTACTTAGAATTTGGTGAGAGAGTATATATATATATATATATATATATATATATATTTTTTTTTTTTTTTTTTTTTTTTTTTGTGGTACTGGGTGCGGATGGAACCCAGGGGCATTCTACTTCCAAGCTACATCCCCAGCCTTATTTTTTATTCTTTATTTTGAAATAGGGTCACACTGAGTTGCAAAGGGCCTCGCTAAGTAGCTGAGGCTGTCCGCGAACCGGTATCCTCCGGTCTCAGCCTCTCAAAGGCTGGGATTACAAGATTGCAAGATTGTGTTACCACGCCCGGCCTGAAAGTAGATTTTAAATATTTTCATCTCACACACACAAATGGCAACTGTGGATAGTGATATGTGTATAATTAATTTCAATATGATAATATTTATACCACACATATGTGTATCAAAATATCATCACATTGTCCATCTTGAAAATATCAATTATATATTTTTAGATAAAACATTAACATACCACAATTAATTTTTAAAGTTGCTCAGGATTTGGCCATTGTAATGAGCATTCATTTTTCTCTTGATCAATCCAGAAAAACTGAGTCCTCATCTTGTTTCAGAGGCAGAACCATTCTCTTGAGATAAAGTCGACCTCTGATTACAGAAGAGAAATATAAAAAATTGTGGTGTCTCCTATAAATGAGGAGTAGGCAAATTCAGCTATATACCCTCTCAATGCCTACTGTGCACTGGCTCAGGACCTAGATCCAGGATGTTATTAAATAACCAATCAAATTAATGTTCATGACAGGAAGTTCATAATTATTTTAAAGGTTATTATCTGGCTGTTATTGTCACCTTTTTCATTTTCTCACTTATCTTTAGGACAAAAATAGAAGATCCTTGAAGTATTTCTAATTATTACTTATTTTAGTAATAGTTTAAAATAATGATAAAAAGAGATATCTAGATCAATGATATATTTGACATATCTATAATTTTCCTCTTATTTTGTATAAATGACTGAGAGGAGTTAACTCTATTTTCCATATACAAATTATATATAAAATTTGTATATGTACATGTTTCTGTGTATTAATTTAGAAATCAAATTAATTGTAAAATTGTACTAGATTTTTATTGTAGAAAATATCTTATATATACATTGGCCTCAATTCTTTAAAGCACCAATTAGGGTTGATTGTTATATCTCTCATTCTTAATTTTAATTAGGTAGGATCATATAATTTACATCTTACTCCAAAACATTAATATAAAAAATGCTGAACCAACTGTTTTGTACTCTTTAAGTATAACTCAATTTTTATCATTAGTTTGAGCTGGGTTACAGGTAAAACTAAATCTCAAATATTCAAAATCAAACAAGACAAAAGATAACAAGTTCTAATGAATTTGGAAAAACTCAGTGTGGCAGTACATACCTCTAATCCCAGTACTCGACAGGAGGGTTACAGAGACAATAACAACTTCAGCAATGTAATTTGACTCTTCGCAACGTAGTTAGATACTTTTTCAAAACAAAAACAGAAAATACTGCTGGGGGTGTAGTTTGGAGGTAGGATGTCCTTGGGTTCAATCCTCAGTACCATAAAAAAAAAAAGACCTTGGAACATTTAATCAAGAACAACAAATCAGGCTAGAGACTGCAATGGAACCAGATTTGACAAGGAGAGCTTAGCAAGTATGGCACTTGCCACTTTATAGGTAATGAGTAAAATAGATGAGCAACAATTTAAGTTTTTACATTTGATGAAATAAAGGTAGGAAATAAGGAAGAAGGCGAATTTTGTTTTAATATTTTGAAGGCAATATTAAGTACATATAACTAAATTCTACCAGGAAAGAACACATCACCTTGTGATATTGTACCTATCGATTAAGAATTTTTTTTGAAAACTAATCATCAATATAACAAGTTTAACTAGCTTAAAGGTACAATTACAAATTAAGCCAATTATATTATAGAATGTGTTTATTACTACCTTAGGAGGTATTAGTATTTTGTCTTCAAATATAAGGAATAACACTTTGTACAATGAACTTCATCTCAAATTTAAAAGAACAAATTTAAAAGTACCTATACATATTAATATTGTTGACATTGATAATAATATAATTTAACATGGCTGAATTTTTTAATAAACGTTAAAAATATAGACAAACATGAAAAGCATCAAATAGTTGCTTGGCTATTTTAGTCAGTTCTTTTTCCATGAGACAATTTTAATCTGTTTTAATCTTATTCCAGTGAATGCTGTTTCTGATCTGCCCTGCTCCATTATTCAGGTGTAATTGTGGTCTGTTGGCTGGTTCTACTTGCTTGGCTTTCTCTGCCAGAAAGCAATTATATCTGATCATTTGAGGTGGTTATTGCTGCTATTATCACTTGCCTACACAGGACCTGCCAAGATTTTCTCAAATACCATGAAAATTTTGATCAAGGAGAATAAAAAAGAAGACCATGTTATTCCCATCTTTGTATCTCTGTTGGAAACCATAACTATAGTATTTATTTCTCTGTGACTTTTTGTTAATTTCAATATTAAACTTCATGGGTGTAATGTAGTAAGAATAGAGTGTCAAGCCATCAAGTTTGCTTTGCACTGTTTCTGTATAACTCATTTTCTAGCATATAGTCCTGGTAAACTAGCTATTGTTTCTCAGAAGTGCTTTAATATTCTCCATTTCCAATCTAAAATAGAAATTTTATAATACACATTGCATAAAGTACAAATGTAATTGGAGTATTGGAGTATATTATCAGTTTCATATTACCTCCTCCTTGTTTTCTTGACAAAGAGACCTGATGTTCAATATTTCCTCTACTTTTGATGCTGGCTCTTGATTACTTAGTCCATCAGTTTTAAAGACTACATTGGTCTTTCATGCTGCTTGGATAAAAGAGAGGTTTAATTTAAAGTGAAGAATACTTGATCGTTGATGTCAAAAGACACCTAAAACAACAGCTGTACAGGATAATTTTATGACCCCAATAATAGGGTGTTCAAACTGTCTCATCTTTTGGATTATTTGCAGACATTAGATTTTACTTTTTGAACTAGTTATTTTGGTTTTATTCTTACTTCTGACATATGGCATGAAGTTTGTGGGGGGGAATCTGGGGATGGAACCCAGTGGCATTCAGCCTCCGAGCTATACCTCTTGCCCTATTTTTCATTCTTTATTTTGAAAAAGGGTCTCACTAAGTAGCTGAGGCTGTCCGTGAACCACGATCCTCCTGTCTCAGCCTCCCGAATGCTGGGATTACAAATGTGTGCCTCCACTCCTGGCTGGCCATAGAACTTAACGCAGTACTTTTCTCTTATTAATGCTAGACTTAGCCAATAGTGCACTTCAAACGTGTGTGTGTGTGTGTGTGTGTGTGTGTGTGTGTGTGTGTGTTATTGGGAATCAAATCTGGGCCATCATACATGCTGTGCAAGCACTCCATCACTGAGGTACGTATCTACCCCCAAACTTCTGCTATTAAAAACTCAGATTCAAATGTGTCAGTAAATCACACTTGCATAGAATTATCCAAGTTCAATATCCTGTTTGTTTGGAGAACTAAAAAATATAATATCTGCCAGGCATGGTGGCACAAGCCTGTTATTTCAGCACTTCAGAAACTGAGACAGAAGGATCACAGATCCAGAGCCAGCCTCAGCAATTTAGTGACGCCCTTGGCAACTGAGCAAGACCTTTTTATTTAAAAAAAATTTTTTATTATTATTTTTGTGTGGTACTAGGGGTGGGAACCCAGGGGCTTTTCTACCTCCGGGCTATACTTCTAGACCTATTTTATACTTAATTTGGAAACATGGTCTCACTAAGTTGCTGAGAGCCTCAATCAGTAGCTGAGGCTGGCTACGAACCTGTGCAATCCTCCTGCTTCAGCCTCCCAAGCGCTGGGGTTACAAACCTGTGCCACCATTCCTGGTGACCTTCTTTTAAAATTAAAAAAAAATTAAAATGACTGGGGCTGTATCTCAGAGATAGAATGTCCTGGGTTCAATTCTCAGTACTATATAAATGAACAAAATCAAACTTGTGTCTTCCAAGAAATTGAAGTCAGTTAGTAGAGATTTATTGTTTAATCTATAGACACAATATAAAAGAACTAATAAAGGTCAAGATAGATTGTGACAGTTGTTAGGGCCTATGTGATCTTTTGCTCATCAGAGGTGATCTCTAGGCCAACAAAGGCTTCTAGTCATCTCTCCCAAGAACTAGTAGGAGTCCTGTCTGATCATGTAGCATAGCTTTTCTTTGAGCCAGCAATATAGGGGAATTTGCAAGTAGTTTTCTCATGCCGTATGCTAGACTTCCATCTCCCTTCCTATTGTACCTCACTTCTGCCTGTCCCATAACTTGAGTCTGTATAGGGCATAACTTCTGTCCTTCAGAACTTGGCTTCACTCTCATTTTCCCCCTTCTTACTAGCTTAGTCTCTCCATATGGCTAGTGTTGTACAAGAGTTCATATTAATCCTTTCATAACTCTAAGTGTCAAATCAGCACTCTAGCTTATAAATTCTACAAGAACATAATTCGCTGAAATATTACTCTGGATTAGGTTATAAAGGAACATAGTCCGCCTAAGAAACCAGGAGATTCAGAGCAAAGGGGAGGAATTTTGACATGGGGAAAAAAATGAGCAAAATCAAGGATAAAAATTTAGTGTAAAATGATAATACAAATATGCTTAGCAAGAGTGCTTATAGAAACAGAGATAAAAGTATCGTTTGGAGCTAACTGTAGATGTTTTTAAAGCTAATACATGTGGAATTATATGTAATGACAAATTACTGAAAGTTTTTGAGAATTGGAGATGTCATATTTAAGGGAACAGTTTCAGAACTTTGTTACATAAACATGTTGAAATTTGCTTACTTGCCTTGCTTATTTGCCTTGTTCTACAGAAAGTTGCTGTGATTGTCAAAATGATAAAACTGAGACCCACATTGAGCTACTTTAGCAATTTGTATTATACATAAGATCCGGAAAATGGACCTTCATCTCATGTTTTTATCTGCTTTGCCATGTGACTGGGCATCCTCTTGGCATGATATTGCACTTTCCCTGAGCAATGCCGCATAGGTGGATGTGACGGTTTGCCAGTGTGGACTCTAAGCCTGAAGAACCCCTGAGTATTTTAAACCCACTCCCCTTGCACTTCTTCCATCTCTTGAACTGATTCTCTTGTCAATGGAGAATGAAAAAAATATTTAAACCTAACCTGTAACTTGATGCCAAGCCCAGCTCAACTTAAATAAACTAATTCCAGCTGACGAGGTTAAATGATGTGGAATATATATCATTCTCTGTTTGGGGTACTATTAAATATCATCATTGTGGAAACTGCTGACAAACACACTCTTATTAGTACATTATAGTCATCCTCTCCTCCAATTACACCCTTCACCACACAAGATATTAAGATTAGCACTGGTATTCACACATGTGTACATAATGTCACACTTTTTAACTAATACAAGTATATAATCCAAACATAACAGTTCCCTACATGCCAGATTTGTCTTCATTATGTTTTCAAAGCAT